>NC_135233.1:303718505-304036672 GCF_051348905.1 Ranitomeya variabilis
AATTTGCTCATTGTCTTCCTATCCTGTTATGGCGTTTGTGGATTCAGGTGCTGCCCTGAGTCTTATGGATCTGTCGTTTGCCAAGCGCTGTGGTTTTGTTCTGGAGCCTTTGATTAATCCTATTCCTCTGAGAGGTATTGATGCTACGCCATTGGCGGAGAATAAGCCGCAGTTTTGGACACAGGTGACCATGTGCATGTCTCCTGATCATCGAGAGGTGATTCGTTTTCTTGTTTTGCATAAAATGCATGATTTGGTCATTTTGGGTCTGCCATGGTTACAAACTCACAATCCAGTTTTGGATTGGAAGGCTATGTCTGTGTCAAGTTGGGGCTGTCAGGGAATTCATTGCGATTCCCCGCCGGTGTCTATTGCTTCCTCTACTCCTTCGGATGTTCCTGAGTATTTGTCTGATTATCAGGATGTATTCAGCGAGTCCAGGTCCAGTGCTCTTCCTCCTCATAGGGACTGTGACTGCGCTATAGATTTGATTCCAGGTAGTAAGTTTCCTAAGGGAAGATTATTTAATCTGTCTGTACCTGAGCATACCGCAATGCGTTCGTATATTAAGGAGTCTCTGGAGAAGGGACATATTCGTCCATCCTCTTCCCCTCTTGGTGCGGGATTTTTCTTTGTGGCCAAGAAGGACGGATCTTTGAGACCTTGTATAGACTATCGACTTCTGAATAAAATCACTGTTAAATTTAAGTATCCTTTGCCTCTGTTGTCGGACTTGTTTGCCCGGATTAAGGGTGCCAAGTGGTTCACCAAGATAGACCTTCGTGGTGCGTACAATCTTGTGCGCATTAAGCAGGGAGATGAATGGAAAACTGAATTTAATACGCCCGAAGGTCATTTTGAGTACTTGGTGATGCCTTTTGGGCTCTCTAATGCTCCTTCAGTGTTTCAGTCCTTTATGCATGACATCTTCCGGAAGTATCTGGATAAATTTATGATTGTTTATCTGGATGATATTCTGTTTTTTTCTGATGATTGGGACTCCCATGTAAGGCAGGTCAGGATGGTGTTTCAGGTTTTGCGTGAGAATGCTTTGTTTATTAAGGGCTCAAAGTGTCTCTTTGGTGTGCAGAAGGTTCCCTTTTTGGGTTTTATCTTCTCCCCTTCTGCTGTGGAGATGGACCCAGTCAAGGTCCGAGCTATTCATGATTGGACTCAGCCCACGTCGGTTAAGAGTCTTCAGAAGTTCTTGGGTTTTGCTAACTTCTACCGTCGTTTTATCGCTAATTTTTCTAGCGTTGTTAAACCTTTGACGGATATGACCAAGAAAGGTTCTGATGTTGCTAACTGGGCTCCTGCAGCCGTGGAGGCTTTTCAGGAGCTGAAGCGCCGGTTTACTTCGGCGCCTGTTTTGTGTCAGCCTGATGTCTCACTTCCCTTTCAGGTTGAAGTGGATGCTTCTGAGATCGGTGCAGGGGCCGTTTTGTCGCAGAGAAGCCCTGGTTGCTCAGTAATGAGACCATGTGCTTTTTTTTCTAGGAAATTTTCGCCTGCTGAGCGGAATTATGATGTTGGCAATCGGGAGTTGTTGGCCATGAAGTGGGCATTTGAGGAGTGGCGTCATTGGCTCGAGGGTGCTAAGCATCGTGTGGTGGTTTTGACTGATCACAAAAATATGATGTATCTCGAGTCTGCTAAACGCCTGAATCCTAGACAGGCCCGTTGGTCATTATTTTTCTCCTGTTTTGACTTCGTGGTCTCGTACCTGCCTGGTTCAAAGAATGTTAAGGCTGATGCTCTTTCTAGGAGCTTTGTGCTTGACTCTCCTGGAGCCTCAGAGCCAGTTGGTATTCTTAAAGAGGGTGTAATCTTGTCGGCCATTTCTCCGGATTTGCGACGTGTGTTGCAGAGATTTCAGGCTGATAGACCTGACTCTTGTCCACCTGACAGACTGTTTGTTCCTGATAAATGGACCAGTAGAGTCATTTCCGAGGTTCACTCCTCGGTGTTGTCAGGGCATCTGGGTATTTTTGGCACCAGAGATTTGGTGGCTAGGTCCTTTTGGTGGCCTTCCTTGTCACGGGATGTGCGGTCATTTGTGCAGTCCTGTGGGACTTGTGCTCGGGCTAAGCCTTGCTGTTCTCGTGCCAGCGGGTTGCTTTTGCCCTTGCCTGTCCCGAAGAGGCCTTGGACACACATTTCCATGGATTTCATTTCGGATCTTCCAGTGTTTTGGGGCATGTCTGTCATCTGGGTGGTATGTGATCGCTTTTCCAAGATGGTCCATTTGGTGCCCTTGCCTAAGCTGCCTTCCTCTTCTGATCTGGTTCCGTTATTATTTCAGAATGTGGTTCGTTTGCACGGCATTCCTGAGAATAACGTGTCTGACAGAGGATCCCAGTTTGTTTCCAGGTTCTGGCGATCCTTTTGTGCTAAGATGGGCATTGATTTGTCGTTTTCATCTGCCTTTCATCCTCAGACTAATGGCCAAACTGAGCGAACAAATCAGACTCTAGAGGCTTATTTGAGATGTTTTGTTTCTGCAGATCAGGATGATTGGGTGACCTTCTTGCCGTTGGCTGAGTTTGCCCTTAATAATCGGGCTAGTTCCGCTACCTTGGTTTCGCCATTTTTCTGCAACTCTGGTTTCCATCCTCGTTTTTCCTCGGGACATGTGGAGCCGTCTGACGGTCCTGGGGTGGATTCTGTGGTGGATAGGTTGCAGCGGATTTGGGATCATGTGGTGGACAACTTGAAGTTGTCACAGGAGAAGGCTCAGCGTTTTGCCAACCGCCGCCGCGGTGTGGGTCCCCGACTACGCGTTGGGGATTTGGTGTGGCTGTCTTCTCGCTTTGTTCCTATGAAGGTCTCCTCTCCTAAATTTAAGCCTCGCTTCATCGGTCCTTATAAGATTTTGGAAATTCTTAATCCAGTGTCCTTTCGCTTGGAACTTCCTGTGTCGTTTGCCATTCACAACGTGTTCCATAGGTCTTTGTTGTGGCGGTACGTTGTGCCTGTGGTTCCTTCTGTTGAGCCTCCTGCTCCGGTGTTGGTTGGGGGCGAGTTGGAGTACGTAGTGGAAAAGATCTTGGATTCTCGTCTCTCCAGGCGGAGGCTTCAGTATCTGGTCAAGTGGAAGGGCTATGGTCAGGAGGATAATTCCTGGGTGGTCGCCTCTGATGTGCATGCGGCCGATTTGGTTCGTGCCTTTCACGCTGCTCATCCTGATCGCCCTGGTGGTCTTGGTGAGGGTTCGGTGACCCCTCCTTAAGGGGGGGTACTGTTGTGAATTAGACTTTTTGGCTCCCTCTTGTGGTCACTAGTGATATGACACTTTGATATTCCTTCCCTTGCTTGGTACCCACCTGGCCTCGTTAGTCCAGAGGTGTCGCTATTTGAACTTCCTGGATTTTCAGTCTGGTGCCTGGCATCGTTGTAATCAGATCCTTCTGTTTGCTCCTATCTGCTGGTCCTGGTTCTTTGCAAAATTAAGCTAAGTCTTGCTTTCTTGTTTTTGGTTATTTTCTGTGCTCTTATTTTTGTCCAGCTTGTACTAAATGTGATTCCTTATATTGCTGGAAGCTCTAGGGGGCGGATGTTCTCCCCCCGTGCCGTTAGACGGTTCGGGGGGTTCTTGAATATTCCGCGTGGAGTTTTTGTGAGGGTTTTTGCTGACCATATAAGTCATCTTCCTATATTCTGCTATTAGTTAGCGGGCCTCTCTTTGCTAAAACCTAGTTCATTTCTTGCGTTTGTCTTTTCTACTTACCTCACCGTTATTATTTGTTGGGGGCTTGTATCCAACTTTTTGGGGTATTTCCTCTGGAGGCAAGAAAGGTCTTTCTTTTCCCTGCTAGGGTTAGTTAGTTCTCCGGCTGGCGCGAGACGTCTAGAATCAACGTAGGTACGTTCCCCGGCTGCTGTTATTTGTGTGCTAGGTTCAGGTATATGGTCAGCCCAGTTACCACTGCCCTATGAGCTGGGTTTTATGTTTGCAGACTTCGCTATTGTCTCTGAGACCCCCTGCCATTGGGGTCATAACAGTTAGGACCTGGACAAGGCTAAGGATTTAAGTTTAGGAATTTGTTTCAGTGCTGTGGAAAGCAATAAACCTGCACGTGTTTGGACCAAAACTGCTTTGCCTGTGTAAATGTTACCTAAGGTCTAATGCCTACCAGAAAGAGTGAAACCCTACAATTCCTACATAGAAGTTGTGCATGTCACAACTCCACTAGTTGATCGTAGCTAGCACTTACCCACTCTCCCTCCATAAGGTAATACACTATTGTGAGCTCTGTTCCCACAACGCGATTCTTGGCACTTGCACCAATTAGCTGTTTGTAGGGGCTGGGACACTTTCTTCATTGTTTACCAGGCTCAGCTCCATACTGTTACTAGTGGTTGTACCTGGTATTATATCTCAACTAGCTATTGAACCCGTTCTACGCCCGGGTGGCGAGCATTTATATTGGTATATGGTGTTGTGAACTCTGTTTTCGGGCTCCCTCTTGTGGTCACAGGTGGTATTGCGTGAGTTTTATTTTTGGGCTCACCCTGGTGGCTTTGTTTGTTATCTTGCGGGTCTGTGGTGATCAGCTGCCTCGTTATTCTATAGGGAGGTTCCTATTTAGCTCTGCTTCACCTCCACTTGTTGCCAGCTGTCGATGTATTCAGTGCTATTCTGATTACTCCTGACTATCTTGGTTTTCTGTCTCTTCATGAGAAGCTAAGTTCTGTTTGATTATTTTTTGCTCATCTGTCTGCAATATGATTTCTGTTTATGATGAGTTTAGTCCAGCTTGCTAATATGTGATTTCTTGCTGCTGGTAAGCTCTGGGGTACGGAGTTGCTTCCCCCGCACCGTTAGTTGGTGCGGGGGCTCGAGCAATCTCTGCGTGGATATTTTGAATAGGGTTTTTCATTGACCGCACAGTTCTCTTCCTATTTTCTGCTATCTAGTGTTAGTGGGCCTCATTTGCTAAATCTATTTCATCTCTGCGTATGTGCTTTCCCCTTAACTCACCGTTAATATTTGTGGGGGGCTTTTCTATATCTTTGGGGGTCATTTCTCTGAGGCAAGTGAGGACTTACTTTCTCTCTAGGAATAGTCAGTTTCTCAGGCCGTGACGAGACGTCTAGGATTTCCAGGTAACGTTCCACGGCTACTTATAGTTGTTTGCGGTTAGGATCAGGTTGCGGTCAATTCAGTTACCACTTCCCCAGAGCTAGTCGTTGGTTCAGTTTCTTAGCTAGTCATATTTGCGATCCTTGCCACTAGGATCATAACAGTACAGCCGGTCCTTAAAGTGTTAATTGCATGGCAGAAGCAGGAGAAGAGAAGCCTTGAGTTTTTTTTTTTTTGTTTTTTTTTCTGTGTGTCTAGCTGCTGTGTGTCTAGCCTCTCTCCTCCTCTTAATCTTGGTGTGGCTCTGAGTTCAGCTGCTGACAGAGTTTGGCATCCAGTGTAGATCATCTTGCTGCAAGGGTACAAAGTATTCAGGATTTTGTTGTTCACAGTCCTATGTCAGAGCCTAGAATACCTATTCTGGAGTTGTTTTCTGGAGATAGATCTAGGTTCCTGAATTTTAAGAACAATTGCAAGTTGTTTCTTTCTTTGAAACCTCGTTCCTCTGGTGATTCCGTTCAGCAAGTTAAGATTATTATTTCTTTCTTGCGCGGCGACCCTCAAGATTGGGCCTTCGCATTGGCGCCAGGGGATCCTGCATTGCTCAGTGTGGATGCGTTTTTTCTGGCCCTTGGATTGCTCTATGAGGAACCTAATCTTGAGAACCAGGCTGAAAAAGCTTTGTTGGCCCTCTCTCAGGGGCAAGATGAAGCAGAGGTGTATTGCCAGAAATTTTGGAAATGGTCGGTGCTTACTCAATGGAATGAGTGTGCCCTGGCTGCAAATTTCAGAAAAGGTCTTTCTGAAGCCATTAAGAATGTCATGGTGGGGTTCCCTATGCCTGCAGGTCTGAATGAGTCAATGACTCTGGCCATTCAGATTGATCGGCGTTTGCGGGAGCGCAAACCTGCGCACCATTTGGCGGTGTCTCCTGAACAGACACCTGAGTCTATGCAATGTGATAGATTTCTGACCAGAAGTGAACGGCAAAATTATAGACGGCAAAATGGGTTGTGCTTTTACTGTGGTGACTCAGCTCATGTTATCTCAACATGCTCTAAGCGCACAAAAAAGATTGATAAGTCTGTCACCATCGGTACTTTACAGCCTAAGTTCATTTTGTCTGTTACCCTGATTTGTTCCCTGTCATCTTACCCGGTTATGGCTTTTGTGGATTCAGGTGCTGCCCTGAGTCTGATGGATTTGTCATTTGCCAGGCGCTGTGGTTTTGTTTTGGAGCCTTTAAAATTCCCTATTCCACTAAGGGGAATTGATGCTACACCATTGGCTATGAATAAACCTCAGTACTGGACGCAAGTGACCATGTGCATGACTCCTGTTCATCAGGAGGTGGTTCGCTTTCTTGTACTGCATAATTTGCATGATGTCGTCGTGTTGGGTCTGCTATGGTTGCAGACTCATAATCCAGTCCTGGATTGGAAAGCAATGTCTGTGTCAAGTTGGGGTTGCCAGGGAATTCATGGCGACGCTCCTGTGGTGTCAATTGCTTAAATCCACTCCTTCTGAAGTCCCTGCGTTTTTGTCGGACTACCAGGATGTATTTGATGAGCCCAAACTCAGTTCTCTACCTCCTCATAGGGATTGTGATTGTGCTATAAATTTGATTCCTGGTAGTAAGTTTCCTAAGGGACGACTCTTCAATTTGTCAGTGCCGGAGCATCCTGCTATGCGGAGTTATATAAAGGAGTCTTTGGAGAAAGGACTTATTCGCCCCTCCTCCTCCCCTCTTGGTGCGGGGTTCTTTTTTGTGGCTAAGAAGGATGGTTCCCTGAGACCTTGTATTGATTATCGCCATCTAAATAAGATCACGGTCAAATTTCAGTATCCTTTGCCATTGTTATCTGATCTGTTTGCTCGCATTAGGGGGTCTAATTGGTTCACCAAGATAGATCTTCGTGGTGCTTATAACCTTTTGCGTATTAAGCAGGGTGATGAATGGAAAACTGCATTTAATACGCCCGAAGGCCACTTTGAGTACTTGGTGATGCCATTTGGACTTTCTAACGCTCCTTCTGTCTTTCAGTCCTTCATGCACGACATCTTCCGCGAATATCTGGATAAATTTATGATTGTGTATCTGGATGATATTCTGTTTTTTTCTGATGATTGGGAGTCCCATGTTAAGCAGGTCAGGATGGTGTTTCAGGTCCTGCGTGCCAATGCTTTATTTGTGAAGGGCTCAAAATGTCTTTTTGGAGTCCAGAAGGTTTCTTTTTTGGGTTTCATTTTTTCTCCTTCTACTATTGAGATGGACCCAGTCAAGGTTCAGGCGATTTATGACTGGACTCAGCCTACATCTGTTAAGAGTCTTCAGAAGTTCTTGGGTTTTGCTAATTTTTACCGTCGCTTCATCGCTAATTTTTCTGGTGTTGTTAAGCCTTTGACGGATTTGACCAAGAAGGGTTCTGATGTTACTAATTGGTCTCCTGCGGCTGTGGAGGCCTTTCGGGAGCTGAAGCACCGGTTTTCTTCTGCTCTGGTCTTATGTCAGCCAGATGTCTCTCTTCCTTTCCAGGTCGAGGTTGATGCTTCTGAGATTGGAGCGGGGGCTGTTTTGTCACAGAGAAGCTCTGATGGCTCTGTGATGAAGCCATGTGCTTTCTTTTCAAGAAAGTTTTCGCCTGCCGAGCGGAATTATGATGTCGGTAATCGGGAGTTGTTGGCTATGAAGTGGGCATTTGAGGAGTGGCGACATTGGCTCGAGGGAGCTAAGCATCGTGTGGTGGTCTTGACTGATCACAAAAATCTGATTTATCTCTAGTGGGCCAAGCGTCTGAATCCTAGACAGGCTCATTGGTCGTTGTTTTTCTCTCGTTTTGATTTCGTGGTCTCGTACCTGCCTGGTTCGAAGAATGTGAAGGCTGATGCTCTTTCTAGGAGTTTTGTGCCTGACTCTCCTGGAGATTCAGAGCCGGCTTGTATCCTCAGAGAAGGGGTGATTTTGTCCGCCATCTCCCCAGATTTGCGACGAGTGTTGCAGAAGTTTCAGGCGGATAGACCTGACCGTTGTCCACCGGATAGACTGTTTGTCCCAGATAGATGGACCAGTAGAGTCATTTCCGAGGTTCATTCTTCGATGTTGGCGGGCCATCCTGGAATATTTGGTACCAGAGATTTGGTGGCCAGGTCCTTTTGGTGGCCTTCTTTGTCGCGGGATGTGCGTTCCTTTGTGCAGTCTTGTGGAATTTGTGCTCGGGCTAAGCCTTGCTGTTCTCATGCCAGTGGTTTGTTGTTACCTTTGCCTGTCCCGAAGAGGCCTTGGACGCACATTTCCATGGATTTTATTTCAGATCTCCCTGTCTCTCAGAGAATGTCTGTCATCTGGGTGGTGTGTGATAATTTTTCTAAGATGGTCCATTTGGTGCCCTTGCCTTCCTTGGTTCCACTGTTTTTTTCAAAATGTGGTTTGTTTGCACGGGATCCCTGAAAATATTGTTTCCCGACAGAGGATCCCAGTTTGTGTCTAGATTTTGGCGGACCTTTTGTGCTAAGATGGGCATTGATTTGTCTTTTTCGTCGGCCTTCCATCCTCAGACGAATGGCCAAACCGAGCGAACTAATCAGACCTTGGAGACTTATTTAAGATGTTTTGTTTCTGCTGATCAGGACGACTGGGTCACTTTTTTGCCATTGGCCGAGTTTGCCCTTAATAATCGGGCTAGTTCTGCTACTTCGGTTTCTCCTTTTTTTTGTAATTCGGGGTTTCATCCTCATTTATCCTCGGGTCAGGTGGAGCCTTCTGACTGTCCTGGAGTGGATATTGTGGTGGATAGGTTGCATCAGATTTGGGATCATGTGGTGGACAATTTGAAGCTGTCACAAGAGAAGGCTCAGCGCTTTGCCAACCGCCGTCGCTGTGTGAGTCCCCGACTTCGCGTTGGGGACTTGGTGTGGTTGTCTTCTCGCTTTGTTCCTATGAAGGTCTCCTCTCCTAAGTTCAAGCCTCGGTTTATCGGTCCTTATAAGATTTTGGAAGTCCTTAACCCTGTGTCATTTTATCTGGACCTCCCAGCATCGTTTGCTATTCATAATGTGTTCCATCGGTCGTTGTTGCGGAGGTATGTGGTGCCTGTGGTTCCTTCGGTTGAGCCTCCTGCCCCTGTGCTGGTTGAGGGGGAATTGGAATACGTGGTGGAGAAGATCTTGGATTCTCGTGTTTCTAGATGGAGGCTTCAGTATTTGGTTAAGTGGAAGGGCTATGGTCAGGAGGATAATTCCTGGGTTGTCGCCTCTGATGTTCATGCGGCCGATTTGGTTCGTGCCTTCCATGTGGCTCATTCTGATCGCCCTGGGGGTTTTGATGAGGGTTCGGTGACCCCTCCTCAAGGGGGGGTACTGTTGTGAACTCTGTTTTTGGGCTCCCTCTTGTGGTCACAGGTGGTATTGCTTGAGTTTTATTTTTGGGCTCCCCCTGGTGGCTTTGTTTGTTATCTTGCGGGTCTGTGGCGATCAGCTGCCTCGTTATTCTCTAGGGAGGTTCCTATTTAGCTCTGCTTCACCTCCACTTGTTGCCGGCTGTCGATGTATTCAGTGCTATTCTGATTACTCCTGACTATCTTGGTTTTCTGTCTCTTCATGAGAAGCTAAGTTCTGTTTGATTATTTTTTGCTCATCTGTCTGCAATATGATTTCTGTTTATGATGAGTTTAGTCCAGCTTGCTAATATGTGATTTCTTGCTGCTGGTAAGCTCTGGGGTACGGAGTTGCTTCCCCCGCACCGTTAGTTGTGCTGAGTGCCGGCGGCTGTGCGTGGCTGTGCTGAGTGCCGGTGGCTGTGCTGAGTGCCGGCGGCTGTGCATGGCTGTGCTGAGTGCCGGCGGCTGTGCATGGCTGTGCTGAGTGCCGGCGGCTGTGCATGGCTGTGCTGAGTCCCGGCGGCTGTGCGTGGCTATGCTGAGTGCTGGCGGCTGTGCGTGGCTGTGCTGAGTGCCGGCGGCTGTGCGTGGCTGTGCTGAGTGCCGGCGGCTGTGCGTGGCTATGCTGAGTGCCGGCGGCTGTGCGTGGCTATGCTGAGTGCCGGCGGCTGTGCGTGGCTGTGCTGAGTGCCGGCGGCTGTGCGTGGCTGTGCTGAGTGCGGGCGGCTGTGCATGGCTGTGCTGAGTGCGGGCGGCAGTGCGTGGCTGTGCTGAGTGCGGGCGGCTGTGCGTGGCTGTGCTGAGTGCGGGCGGCTGTGCGTGGCTGTGCTGAGTGCCGGCGGCTGTGTGTGGCTGTGCTGAGTGCTGGCGGCTGTGTGTGGCTGTGCTGAGTGCCGGTGGCTGTGAGTGGCTGTGCTGAGTGCCGGCGGCTGTGCGTGGCTGTGGTGAGTGCGGGCGGCTGTGGTGAGTGCGGGCAGCTCTGGTGAGTGCGGGCGGCTGTGAGTGGCTTTGCTGTGTGCGGGCGGCTGTGCGTGGCTGTGCTGAGTGCGGGCGGCTGTGAGTGGCTGTGCTGAGTGCGGGCGGCTGTGCGTGGCTGTGGTGAGTGCCGGCGGCTGTGCGTGGCTGTGCTGAGTGCTGGCGGCTGTGCGTGGCTATGCTGAGTGCGGGCGGCTGTGCTGAGTGCCGGTGGCTGTGCGTGGCTGTGGTGAGTGCGGGCGGCTGTGTATGGCTGTGCTGAGTGCGGGCGGCTGTGCGTGGCTGTGGTGAGTGTGGGCGGCTGTGCGTGGCTGTGGTGAGTGCGTGCGGCTGTGCGTGGCTGTGCTGAGTGCGGGCGGCTGTGCGTGGCTGTGCTGAGTGCAGCCTGCTGTGCGTGGCTGTGGTGAGTGCGGGCGGCTGTGCGCGGCTGTGGTGATTGCGGGCGGCTGTGCGTGGCTTTCCTGAGTGCCGGCGGCTGTGCATGGCTGTGCGTGGCTGTGCCGAGTGCGGGCGGCTGTGCGTGGCTGTGGTGAGTGCGGGCGGCTGTGCGTGGCTGTGGTGAGTGCGGGCGGCTGTGGTGAGTGCGGGCAGCTGTGGTGAGTGCGGGAGGCTGTGAGTGGCTTTGCTGAGTGCGGGCGGCTGTGCGTGGCTGTGCTGAGTGCGGGCGGCTGTGAGTGGCTGTGCTGAGTGCGGACGGCTGTGCGTGGCTGTGGTGAGTGCGTGCGGCTGTGCGTGGCTGTGCTGAGTGCGGGCGGCTGTGCGTGGCTATGCTGAGTGCGGGCGGCTGTGCTGAGTGCCGGTGGCTGTGCGTGGCTGTGGTGAGTGCGGGCGGCTGTGTATGGCTGTGCTGAGTGCGGGCGGCTGTGCGTGGCTGTGGTGAGTGTGGGCGGCTGTGCTTGGCTGTGGTGAGTGCGTGCGGCTGTGCTGAGTGCGGGCGGCTGTGCGTGGCTGTGCTGAGTGCAGCCTGCTGTGCGTGGCTGTGGTGAGTGCGGGCGGCTGTGCGTGGCTGTGCTGAGTGCCGGCGGCTGTGCGTGGCTGTGCTGAGTGCGGGTGGCTGTGCGTGGCTGTGCTGAGTGCCGGCGGCTGTGCATGGCTGTGCTGAGTGCAGGCAGCTGTGCGTAGCTGTGCTGAGTGCCGGCGGCTGTGCGTGGCTGTGCTGAGTGCCGGCGGCTGTGCGTGGCTGTGCTGAGTGCGGGTGGCTGTGCGTGGCTGTGCTGAGTGCGGGTGGCTGTGCGTGGGTGTGATGAGTGCAGGCTGCTATGCGTGGCTGTGGTGAGTGCGGGCGGCTGTGCGTGGCTGTGGTGAGTGCGGGCGGCTGTGCGTGGCTGTGGTGAGTGCGGGTGGCTGTGCGTGGCTGTGGTGAGTGCGGGCGGCTGTACGTGGCTGTGCTGAGTGCTGGCGGCTGTGCTGACTGCCGGCGGCTGTGCGTGGCTGTGCTGAGTGCCGGCAGCTGTGCGTGGCTGTGCTGAGTGCCGGCGGCTGTGCGTGGCTGTGCTGAGTGCCGGCGGCTGTGCGTGGCTGTGCTGAGTGCGGGCGGCTGTGCGTGGTTGTGCTGAGTGTGGGCGGCTGTGCGTGGCTGTGGTGAGTGCGGGCGGCTGTGCGTGGCTGTGGTGAGTGCGGGCGGCTGTGGTGAGTGCGGGCAGCTGTGCTGAGTGCGGGCGGCTGTGCGTGGTTGTGCTGAGTGTGGGCGGCTGTGCGTGGTTGTGCTGAGTGCGGGCGGCTGTGAGTGGCTTTGCTGTGTGCGGGCGGCTGTGCGTGGCTGTGCTGAGTGCGGGCGGCTGTGAGTGGCTGTGCTGAGTGCGGGCGGCTGTGCGTGGCTTTGGTGAGTGCCGGCGGCTGTGCGTGGCTGTGCTGAGTGCCGGCAGCTGTGCGTGGCTATGCTGAGTGAGGGCGGCTGTGCTGATTGCCGGTGGCTGTGCGTGGCTGTGGTGAGTGCGGGCGGCTGTGTATGGCTGTGCTGAGTGCGGGCGGCTGTGTATGGCTGTGCTGAGTGCGGGCGGCTGTGCGTGGCTGTGGTGAGTGTGGGCGGCTGTGCGTGGCTGTGGTGAGTGCGTGCGACTGTGCGTGGCTGTGCTGAGTGCGGGCGGCTGAGCATGGCTGTGCTGAGTGCAGTCTGCTGTGCATGGCTGTGGTGAGTGCGGGCGGCTGTGCGCGGCTGTGGTGATTGCGGGCGGCTGTGCGTGGCTTTCCTGAGTGCCGGCAGCTGTGCGTGGCTGTGCTGAGTGCGGGCGGCTGTGCTTGGCTGTGGTGAGTGCGGGCGGCTGTGCGTGGCTGTGGTGAGTGCGGTCGGCTGTGGTGAGTGCGGGCAGCTGTGCTGAGTGCGGGCGGCTGTGAGTGGCTTTGCTGAGTGCGGGCGGCTGTGCGTGGCTGTGCTGAGTGCGGGCGGCTGCGAGTGGCTGTGCTGAGTGCGGGCGGCTGTGCATGGCTGTGGTGAGTGCGTGTGGCTGTGCGTGGCTGTGCTGAGTGCGGGCGACTGTGCGTGGCTATGCTGAGTGCCGGCGGCTGTGCAGAGTTGCGGTGGCTGTGCGTGGCTGTGGTGAGTGCGGGCGGCTGTGTATGGCTGTGCTGAGTGCGGGCGGCTGTGCGTGGCTGTGGTGAGTGTGGGCGGCTGTACGTGGCTTTGGTGAGTGCGGGCGGCTGTGCGTGGCTGTGCTGAGTGCGGGTGGCTGTGCGTGGCTGTGCTGAGTGCAGCCTGCTGTGAATGGCTGTGGTGAGTGCGGGCGGCTGTGCGCGGCTGTGGTGATTGCAGGCGGCTGTGCGTGGCTTTCCTGAGTGCCGGCGGCTGTGCGTGGCTGTGCTGAGTGCGGGCGGCTGTGCGCGGCTGTGGTGATTGCGGGCGGCTGTGCGTGGCTTTCCTGAGTGCCGGTGGCTGTGCGTGGCTGTGCTGAGTGCCGGCGGCTGTGCGTGGCTGTGCTGAGTGCCGGCGGCTGTGCGTGGCTGTGCTGAGTGCCGGCGGCTGTGCGTGGCTGTGCTGAGTGCCGGCGGCTGTGCGTGGCTGTGCTGAGTGCTGGCGGCTGTGCGTGGCTGTGCTGAGTGCCGGCGGCTGTGCGTGGCTGTGCTGAGTTCCGGCGGCTGTGCGTGGCTGTGCTGAGTGCGGGTGGCTGTGCGTGGCTGTGCTGAGTGTGGGCGGCTGTGCGTGGCTGTGGTGAGTGCGGGCGGCTGTGAGTGGCTTTGCTGAGTGGGGGCGGCTGTGCGTGGCTGTGCTGATTGCGGGCAGCTGTGAGTGGCTGTGCTGAGTGCGGGCGGCTGTGTGTGGCTGTGGTGAGTGCCGGCGGCTGTGCGTGGCTGTGCTGAGTGCCGGCGGCTGTGCGTGGCTGTGCTGAGTGCCGGCGGCTGTGCGTGGCTATGCTGAGTGCGGGCGGCTGTGCTGAGTGAGGGCGGCTGTGCGTGGCTGTGGTGAGTGCCGGTGGCTGTGCGTGGCTGTGTTAAGTGCCGGCGGCTGTGAGAATGCAGGTGGCTGTGCGTGGCTGTGCTGAGTGCGGGCGGATGTGCGTGGCTGTGCTGAGTGCCGGCGGCTGTGCTGAGTGCCGGCGGCTGTACATGGCTGTGCTGATTGCGGGCGGCTGTGCTGAGTGCCGGCGGCTGTGCGTGGCTGTGCTGAGTGCCGGCAGCTGTGCGTGGCTGTGCTGAGTGCCGGCGGCTGTGCGTGGCTTTGCTGAGTGCCGGCGGCTGTGCATGGCTATCCTGAGTGCCGGCGGCTGTGCGTGGCTGTGCTGACTGCCGGCGGCTGTGCTGAGTGCCGGCGGCTGTGCGTGGCTGTGCTGAGTGCCGGTGGCTGTGCGTGGCTGTGCTGAGTGCCGGTGGCTGTGCTGAGTGCCGGCGGCTGTGCGTGGCTGTGCTGAGTGCCGGCGGCTGTGCGTGGCTGTGCTGAGTGCCAGTGGCTGTGCGTGGCTATGCTGAGTGCTGGCGGCTGTGCGTGGCTGTGCTGAGTGCCGGCGGCTGTGCTGAGTGCCGGCGGCTGTGCGTGGCTATGCTGAGTGCCGGCGGCTGTGCGTGGCTATGCTGACTGCTGGCGGCTGTGCGTGGCTGTGCTGAGTGCAGGTGGCTGTGCGTGGCTGTGCTGAGTGCGGGTGGCTGTGCATGGCTGTGCTGAGTGCCGGCGGCTGTGCGTGGCTGTGCTGAGTGCCGGCGGCTGTGCTGAGTGCCGGCGGCTGTGCGTGGCTGTGCTGAGTGCCGGCGGCTGTGCGTGGCTGTGCTGAGTGCCGGCGGCTGTGCGTGGCTATGCTGAGTGCTGGCGGCTGTGCGTGGCTGTGCTGAGTGCCGGCGGCTGTGCGTGGCTGTGCTGAGTGCGGGCGGCTGTGCGTGGCTATGCTGAGTGCCGGCGGCTGTGCGTGGCTATGCTGAGTGCCGGCGGCTGTGCGTGGCTGTGCTGAGTGCCGGCGCCAGTGCGTGGCTGTGCTGAGTGCGGGCGGCTGTGCGTGGCTGTGCTGAGTGCGGGCGGCTGTGCGTGGCTGTGCTGAGTGCCGGCGGTTGTGCGTGGCTGTGCTGAGTGCCGGCGGCTGTGCGTGGCTGTGCTGAGTGCCGGCGGCTGGGCGTGGCTGTGCTGAGTGCCGGTGGCTGTGCGTGGCTGTGCTGAGTGCCGGCGGTTGTGCGTGGCTGTGCTGAGTGCCGGCGGCTGTGCGTGGCTGTGCTGAGTGCCGGCGGTTGTGCGTGGCTTTGCTGAGTGCAGGCGGCTGTGCTGAGTGCCGGCAGCTGTTCGTGGCTGTGCTGAGTGCCGGCGGCTGTGCGTGGCTGTGCTGAGTGCCGGCGGCTGTGCGTGGCTGTGCTGAGTGCCGTTGGCTGTGCGTGGCTGTGCTGAGTGCAGGCAGCTGTGCGTGGCTGTGCTGAGTGCGGGTGGCTGTGCGTTGCTGTGCTGAGTGCGGGCGGCTGTGCGTGGCTGTGGTGAGTGCGGGCGGCTCTGCATGGCTGTGGTGAGTGCGGGCGGCTGTGCGTGGCTGTGGTGAGTGCGGGTGGCTGTGCGTGGCTGTGGTGAGTGCGGGCTGCTGTGCGTGGCTGTGCTGAGTGCTGGCGGCTGTGCGTGGCTGTGCTGACTGCCGGTGGCTGTGCGTGGCTGTGCTGAGTGCCGGCAGCTGTGCGTGGCTGTGCTGAGTGCCGGCGGCTGTGCGTGGCTGTGCTGAGTCCCGGCGGCTGTGCATGGCTGTGCTGAGTGCGGGCGGCTGTGCGTGGCTGTGCTGAGTGCGGGCGACTGTGCGTGGCTGTGGTGAGTGAGGGCGGCTGTGCGTGGCTGTGGTGAGTGCCGGCGGCTGTGCGTGGCTGTGCTGAGTGCCGGCGGCTGTGCGTGGCTGTGCTGAGTGCCGGTGGCTGTGCGTGGCTTTGCTGAGTGCAGGCGGCTGTGCGTGGCTGTGCTGAGTGCCGGCGGCTGTGCGTGGCTGTGCTGAGTGCCGGCGGCTGTGCGTGGCTGTGCTGAGTGCCGGCGGCTGTGCGTGGCTGTGCTGAGTCCGGGTGGCTGTGCGTGGCTGTGCTGAGTGCCGGCGGCTGTGCGTGGCTGTGCTGAGTGCAGGCGGCTGTGCGTGGCTGTGCTGAGTGCCGGCGGCTGTGCGTGGCTGTGCTGAGTGCCGGCGGCTGTGCGTGGCTGTGCTGAGTGCCGGCGGCTGTGCGTGGCTGTGCTGAGTGCCGGGGGCTGTGCGTGGCTGTGCTGAGTGCCGGCGGCTGTGCGTGGCTGTGCTGAGTGCCGGCGGCTGTGCGTGGCTGTGCTGAGTGCCGGCGGCTGTGCGTGGCTGTGCTGAGTGCCGGCGGCTGTGCGTGGCTGTGCTGAGTGCTGGCGGCTGTGCGTGGCTGTGCTGAGTGCCGGCGGCTGTGCGTGGCTGTGCTGAGTTCCGGCGGCTGTGCGTGGCTGTGCTGAGTGCGGGTGGCTGTGCGTGGCTGTGCTGAGTGTGGGCGGCTGTGCGTGGCTGTGGTGAGTGCGGGCGGCTGTGAGTGGCTTTGCTGAGTGGGGGCGGCTGTGCGTGGCTGT
Source organism: Ranitomeya variabilis (assembly GCF_051348905.1). Taxonomy (NCBI): domain Eukaryota; kingdom Metazoa; phylum Chordata; class Amphibia; order Anura; family Dendrobatidae; genus Ranitomeya; species Ranitomeya variabilis. The sequence goes on from NC_135233.1 coordinate 303,734,893, forward strand.
GCTGATTGCGGGCAGCTGTGAGTGGCTGTGCTGAGTGCGGGCGGCTGTGTGTGGCTGTGGTGAGTGCCGGCGGCTGTGCGTGGCTGTGCTGAGTGCCGGCGGCTGTGCGTGGCTGTGCTGAGTGCCGGCGGCTGTGCGTGGCTATGCTGAGTGCGGGCGGCTGTGCTGAGTGAGGGCGGCTGTGCGTGGCTGTGGTGAGTGCCGGTGGCTGTGCGTGGCTGTGTTAAGTGCCGGCGGCTGTGAGAATGCAGGTGGCTGTGCGTGGCTGTGCTGAGTGCGGGCGGATGTGCGTGGCTGTGCTGAGTGCCGGCGGCTGTGCTGAGTGCCGGCGGCTGTACATGGCTGTGCTGATTGCGGGCGGCTGTGCTGAGTGCCGGCGGCTGTGCGTGGCTGTGCTGAGTGCCGGCAGCTGTGCGTGGCTGTGCTGAGTGCCGGCGGCTGTGCGTGGCTTTGCTGAGTGCCGGCGGCTGTGCATGGCTATCCTGAGTGCCGGCGGCTGTGCGTGGCTGTGCTGACTGCCGGCGGCTGTGCTGAGTGCCGGCGGCTGTGCGTGGCTGTGCTGAGTGCCGGTGGCTGTGCGTGGCTGTGCTGAGTGCCGGTGGCTGTGCTGAGTGCCGGCGGCTGTGCGTGGCTGTGCTGAGTGCCGGCGGCTGTGCGTGGCTGTGCTGAGTGCCAGTGGCTGTGCGTGGCTATGCTGAGTGCTGGCGGCTGTGCGTGGCTGTGCTGAGTGCCGGCGGCTGTGCTGAGTGCCGGCGGCTGTGCGTGGCTATGCTGAGTGCCGGCGGCTGTGCGTGGCTATGCTGACTGCTGGCGGCTGTGCGTGGCTGTGCTGAGTGCAGGTGGCTGTGCGTGGCTGTGCTGAGTGCGGGTGGCTGTGCATGGCTGTGCTGACTGCCGGCGGCTGTGCGTGGCTGTGCTGAGTGCCGGCGGCTGTGCTGAGTGCCGGCGGCTGTGCGTGGCTGTGCTGAGTGCCGGCGGCTGTGCGTGGCTGTGCTGAGTGCCGGCGGCTGTGCGTGGCTATGCTGAGTGCTGGCGGCTGTGCGTGGCTGTGCTGAGTGCCGGCGGCTGTGCGTGGCTGTGCTGAGTGCGGGCGGCTGTGCATGGCTATGCTGAGTGCCGGCGGCTGTGCGTGGCTATGCTGAGTGCCGGCGGCTGTGCGTGGCTGTGCTGAGTGCCGGCGCCAGTGCGTGGCTGTGCTGAGTGCGGGCGGCTGTGCGTGGCTGTGCTGAGTGCGGGCGGCTGTGCGTGGCTGTGCTGAGTGCCGGCGGTTGTGCGTGGCTGTGCTGAGTGCCGGCGGCTGTGCGTGGCTGTGCTGAGTGCCGGCGGCTGTGCGTGGCTGTGCTGAGTGCCGGTGGCTGTGCGTGGCTGTGCTGAGTGCCGGCGGTTGTGCGTGGCTGTGCTGAGTGCCGGCGGCTGTGCGTGGCTGTGCTGAGTGCCGGCGGCTGTGCGTGGCTTTGCTGAGTGCAGGCGGCTGTGCTGAGTGCCGGCAGCTGTTCGTGGCTGTGCTGAGTGCCGGCGGCTGTGCGTGGCTGTGCTGAGTGCCGGCGGCTGTGCGTGGCTGTGCTGAGTGCCGTTGGCTGTGCGTGGCTGTGCTGAGTGCAGGCAGCTGTGCGTGGCTGTGCTGAGTGCGGGTGGCTGTGCGTTGCTGTGCTGAGTGCGGGCGGCTGTGCGTGGCTGTGGTGAGTGCGGGCGGCTCTGCATGGCTGTGGTGAGTGCGGGCGGCTGTGCGTGGCTGTGGTGAGTGCGGGTGGCTGTGCGTGGCTGTGGTGAGTGCGGGCTGCTGTGCGTGGCTGTGCTGAGTGCCGGCGGTTGTGCGTGGCTGTGCTGAGTGCCGGCGGCTGTGCGTGGCTGTGCTGAGTGCGGGCGGCTGTGCGTGGCTGTGCTGAGTGCGGGCGGCTGTGCGTGGCTGTGCTGAGTGCGGGCGGCTGTGCGTGGCTGTGCTGAGTGCCGGCGGCTGTGCGTGGCTGTGCTGAGTGCCGGCGGCTGTGCGTGGCTGTGCTGAGTGCCGGTGGCTGTGCGTGGCTGTGCTGAGTGCCGGCGGTTGTGCGTGGCTGTGCTGAGTGCCGGCGGCTGTGCGTGGCTGTGCTGAGTGCCGGCGGTTGTGCGTGGCTTTGCTGAGTGCAGGCGGCTGTGCTGAGTGCCGGCAGCTGTTCGTGGCTGTGCTGAGTGCCGGCGGCTGTGCGTGGCTGTGCTGAGTGCCGGCGGCTGTGCGTGGCTGTGCTGAGTGCCGTTGGCTGTGCGTGGCTGTGCTGAGTGCAGGCAGCTGTGCGTGGCTGTGCTGAGTGCGGGTGGCTGTGCGTTGCTGTGCTGAGTGCGGGCGGCTGTGCGTGGCTGTGGTGAGTGCGGGCGGCTCTGCATGGCTGTGGTGAGTGCGGGCGGCTGTGCGTGGCTGTGGTGAGTGCGGGTGGCTGTGCGTGGCTGTGGTGAGTGCGGGCTGCTGTGCGTGGCTGTGCTGAGTGCTGGCGGCTGTGCGTGGCTGTGCTGACTGCCGGTGGCTGTGCGTGGCTGTGCTGAGTGCCGGCAGCTGTGCGTGGCTGTGCTGAGTGCCGGCGGCTGTGCGTGGCTGTGCTGAGTCCCGGCGGCTGTGCATGGCTGTGCTGAGTGCGGGCGGCTGTGCGTGGCTGTGCTGAGTGCGGGCGACTGTGCGTGGCTGTGGTGAGTGAGGGCGGCTGTGCGTGGCTGTGGTGAGTGCCGGCGGCTGTGCGTGGCTGTGCTGAGTGCCGGCGGCTGTGCGTGGCTGTGCTGAGTGCCGGTGGCTGTGCGTGGCTTTGCTGAGTGCAGGCGGCTGTGCGTGGCTGTGCTGAGTGCCGGCGGCTGTGCGTGGCTGTGCTGAGTGCCGGCGGCTGTGCGTGGCTGTGCTGAGTGCCGGCGGCTGTGCGTGGCTGTGCTGAGTCCGGGTGGCTGTGCGTGGCTGTGCTGAGTGCCGGCGGCTGTGCGTGGCTGTGCTGAGTGCAGGCGGCTGTGCGTGGCTGTGCTGAGTGCCGGCGGCTGTGCGTGGCTGTGCTGAGTGCCGGCGGCTGTGCGTGGCTGTGCTGAGTGCCGGCGGCTGTGCGTGGCTGTGCTGAGTGCCGGTGGCTGTGCGTGGCTGTGCTGAGTGCCGGCGGCTGTGCGTGGCTGTGCTGAGTGCCGGCGGCTGTGCGTGGCTGTGCTGAGTGCCGGCGGCTGTGCGTGGCTGTGCTGAGTGCCGGCGGCTGTGCGTGGCTGTGCTGAGTGCTGGCGGCTGTGCGTGGCTGTGCTGAGTGCCGGCGGCTGTGCGTGGCTGTGCTGAGTGCTGGCGGCTGTGCGTGGCTGTGCTGAGTGCCGGCGGCTGTGCGTGGCTGTGCTGAGTTCCGGCGGCTGTGCGTGGCTGTGCTGAGTGCGGGTGGCTGTGCGTGGCTGTGCTGAGTGTGGGCGGCTGTGCGTGGCTGTGGTGAGTGCGGGCGGCTGTGAGTGGCTTTGCTGAGTGGGGGCGGCTGTGCGTGGCTGTGCTGATTGCGGGCAGCTGTGAGTGGCTGTGCTGAGTGCGGGCGGCTGTGTGTGGCTGTGGTGAGTGCCGGCGGCTGTGCGTGGCTGTGCTGAGTGCCGGCGGCTGTGCGTGGCTGTGCTGAGTGCCGGCGGCTGTGCGTGGCTATGCTGAGTGCGGGCGGCTGTGCTGAGTGAGGGCGGCTGTGCGTGGCTGTGGTGAGTGCCGGTGGCTGTGCGTGGCTGTGTTAAGTGCCGGCGGCTGTGAGAATGCAGGTGGCTGTGCGTGGCTGTGCTGAGTGCGGGCGGATGTGCGTGGCTGTGCTGAGTGCCGGCGGCTGTGCTGAGTGCCGGCGGCTGTACATGGCTGTGCTGATTGCGGGCGGCTGTGCTGAGTGCCGGCGGCTGTGCGTGGCTGTGCTGAGTGCCGGCAGCTGTGCGTGGCTGTGCTGAGTGCCGGCGGCTGTGCGTGGCTTTGCTGAGTGCCGGCGGCTGTGCATGGCTATCCTGAGTGCCGGCGGCTGTGCGTGGCTGTGCTGACTGCCGGCGGCTGTGCTGAGTGCCGGCGGCTGTGCGTGGCTGTGCTGAGTGCCGGTGGCTGTGCGTGGCTGTGCTGAGTGCCGGTGGCTGTGCTGAGTGCCGGCGGCTGTGCGTGGCTGTGCTGAGTGCCGGCGGCTGTGCGTGGCTGTGCTGAGTGCCAGTGGCTGTGCGTGGCTATGCTGAGTGCTGGCGGCTGTGCGTGGCTGTGCTGAGTGCCGGCGGCTGTGCTGAGTGCCGGCGGCTGTGCGTGGCTATGCTGAGTGCCGGCGGCTGTGCGTGGCTATGCTGACTGCTGGCGGCTGTGCGTGGCTGTGCTGAGTGCAGGTGGCTGTGCGTGGCTGTGCTGAGTGCGGGTGGCTGTGCATGGCTGTGCTGAGTGCCGGCGGCTGTGCGTGGCTGTGCTGAGTGCCGGCGGCTGTGCTGAGTGCCGGCGGCTGTGCGTGGCTGTGCTGAGTGCCGGCGGCTGTGCGTGGCTGTGCTGAGTGCCGGCGGCTGTGCGTGGCTATGCTGAGTGCTGGCGGCTGTGCGTGGCTGTGCTGAGTGCCGGCGGCTGTGCGTGGCTGTGCTGAGTGCGGGCGGCTGTGCGTGGCTATGCTGAGTGCCGGCGGCTGTGCGTGGCTATGCTGAGTGCCGGCGGCTGTGCGTGGCTGTGCTGAGTGCCGGCGCCAGTGCGTGGCTGTGCTGAGTGCGGGCGGCTGTGCGTGGCTGTGCTGAGTGCGGGCGGCTGTGCGTGGCTGTGCTGAGTGCCGGCGGTTGTGCGTGGCTGTGCTGAGTGCCGGCGGCTGTGCGTGGCTGTGCTGAGTGCCGGCGGCTGGGCGTGGCTGTGCTGAGTGCCGGTGGCTGTGCGTGGCTGTGCTGAGTGCCGGCGGTTGTGCGTGGCTGTGCTGAGTGCCGGCGGCTGTGCGTGGCTGTGCTGAGTGCCGGCGGTTGTGCGTGGCTTTGCTGAGTGCAGGCGGCTGTGCTGAGTGCCGGCAGCTGTTCGTGGCTGTGCTGAGTGCCGGCGGCTGTGCGTGGCTGTGCTGAGTGCCGGCGGCTGTGCGTGGCTGTGCTGAGTGCCGTTGGCTGTGCGTGGCTGTGCTGAGTGCAGGCAGCTGTGCGTGGCTGTGCTGAGTGCGGGTGGCTGTGCGTTGCTGTGCTGAGTGCGGGCGGCTGTGCGTGGCTGTGGTGAGTGCGGGCGGCTCTGCATGGCTGTGGTGAGTGCGGGCGGCTGTGCGTGGCTGTGGTGAGTGCGGGTGGCTGTGCGTGGCTGTGGTGAGTGCGGGCTGCTGTGCGTGGCTGTGCTGAGTGCTGGCGGCTGTGCGTGGCTGTGCTGACTGCCGGTGGCTGTGCGTGGCTGTGCTGAGTGCCGGCAGCTGTGCGTGGCTGTGCTGAGTGCCGGCGGCTGTGCGTGGCTGTGCTGAGTCCCGGCGGCTGTGCATGGCTGTGCTGAGTGCGGGCGGCTGTGCGTGGCTGTGCTGAGTGCGGGCGACTGTGCGTGGCTGTGGTGAGTGAGGGCGGCTGTGCGTGGCTGTGGTGAGTGCCGGCGGCTGTGCGTGGCTGTGCTGAGTGCCGGCGGCTGTGCGTGGCTGTGCTGAGTGCCGGTGGCTGTGCGTGGCTTTGCTGAGTGCAGGCGGCTGTGCGTGGCTGTGCTGAGTGCCGGCGGCTGTGCGTGGCTGTGCTGAGTGCCGGCGGCTGTGCGTGGCTGTGCTGAGTGCCGGCGGCTGTGCGTGGCTGTGCTGAGTCCGGGTGGCTGTGCGTGGCTGTGCTGAGTGCCGGCGGCTGTGCGTGGCTGTGCTGAGTGCAGGCGGCTGTGCGTGGCTGTGCTGAGTGCCGGCGGCTGTGCGTGGCTGTGCTGAGTGCCGGCGGCTGTGCGTGGCTGTGCTGAGTGCCGGCGGCTGTGCGTGGCTGTGCTGAGTGCCGGGGGCTGTGCGTGGCTGTGCTGAGTGCCGGCGGCTGTGCGTGGCTGTGCTGAGTGCCGGCGGCTGTGCGTGGCTGTGCTGAGTGCCGGCGGCTGTGCGTGGCTGTGCTGAGTGCCGGCGGCTGTGCGTGGCTGTGCTGAGTGCTGGCGGCTGTGCGTGGCTGTGCTGAGTGCCGGCGGCTGTGCGTGGCTGTGCTGAGTTCCGGCGGCTGTGCGTGGCTGTGCTGAGTGCGGGTGGCTGTGCGTGGCTGTGCTGAGTGTGGGCGGCTGTGCGTGGCTGTGGTGAGTGCGGGCGGCTGTGAGTGGCTTTGCTGAGTGGGGGCGGCTGTGCGTGGCTGTGCTGATTGCGGGCAGCTGTGAGTGGCTGTGCTGAGTGCGGGCGGCTGTGTGTGGCTGTGGTGAGTGCCGGCGGCTGTGCGTGGCTGTGCTGAGTGCCGGCGGCTGTGCGTGGCTGTGCTGAGTGCCGGCGGCTGTGCGTGGCTATGCTGAGTGCGGGCGGCTGTGCTGAGTGAGGGCGGCTGTGCGTGGCTGTGGTGAGTGCCGGTGGCTGTGCGTGGCTGTGTTAAGTGCCGGCGGCTGTGAGAATGCAGGTGGCTGTGCGTGGCTGTGCTGAGTGCGGGCGGATGTGCGTGGCTGTGCTGAGTGCCGGCGGCTGTGCTGAGTGCCGGCGGCTGTACATGGCTGTGCTGATTGCGGGCGGCTGTGCTGAGTGCCGGCGGCTGTGCGTGGCTGTGCTGAGTGCCGGCAGCTGTGCGTGGCTGTGCTGAGTGCCGGCGGCTGTGCGTGGCTTTGCTGAGTGCCGGCGGCTGTGCATGGCTATCCTGAGTGCCGGCGGCTGTGCGTGGCTGTGCTGACTGCCGGCGGCTGTGCTGAGTGCCGGCGGCTGTGCGTGGCTGTGCTGAGTGCCGGTGGCTGTGCGTGGCTGTGCTGAGTGCCGGTGGCTGTGCTGAGTGCCGGCGGCTGTGCGTGGCTGTGCTGAGTGCCGGCGGCTGTGCGTGGCTGTGCTGAGTGCCAGTGGCTGTGCGTGGCTATGCTGAGTGCTGGCGGCTGTGCGTGGCTGTGCTGAGTGCCGGCGGCTGTGCTGAGTGCCGGCGGCTGTGCGTGGCTATGCTGAGTGCCGGCGGCTGTGCGTGGCTATGCTGACTGCTGGCGGCTGTGCGTGGCTGTGCTGAGTGCAGGTGGCTGTGCGTGGCTGTGCTGAGTGCGGGTGGCTGTGCATGGCTGTGCTGACTGCCGGCGGCTGTGCGTGGCTGTGCTGAGTGCCGGCGGCTGTGCTGAGTGCCGGCGGCTGTGCGTGGCTGTGCTGAGTGCCGGCGGCTGTGCGTGGCTGTGCTGAGTGCCGGCGGCTGTGCGTGGCTATGCTGAGTGCTGGCGGCTGTGCGTGGCTGTGCTGAGTGCCGGCGGCTGTGCGTGGCTGTGCTGAGTGCGGGCGGCTGTGCATGGCTATGCTGAGTGCCGGCGGCTGTGCGTGGCTATGCTGAGTGCCGGCGGCTGTGCGTGGCTGTGCTGAGTGCCGGCGCCAGTGCGTGGCTGTGCTGAGTGCGGGCGGCTGTGCGTGGCTGTGCTGAGTGCGGGCGGCTGTGCGTGGCTGTGCTGAGTGCCGGCGGTTGTGCGTGGCTGTGCTGAGTGCCGGCGGCTGTGCGTGGCTGTGCTGAGTGCCGGCGGCTGTGCGTGGCTGTGCTGAGTGCCGGTGGCTGTGCGTGGCTGTGCTGAGTGCCGGCGGTTGTGCGTGGCTGTGCTGAGTGCCGGCGGCTGTGCGTGGCTGTGCTGAGTGCCGGCGGCTGTGCGTGGCTTTGCTGAGTGCAGGCGGCTGTGCTGAGTGCCGGCAGCTGTTCGTGGCTGTGCTGAGTGCCGGCGGCTGTGCGTGGCTGTGCTGAGTGCCGGCGGCTGTGCGTGGCTGTGCTGAGTGCCGTTGGCTGTGCGTGGCTGTGCTGAGTGCAGGCAGCTGTGCGTGGCTGTGCTGAGTGCGGGTGGCTGTGCGTTGCTGTGCTGAGTGCGGGCGGCTGTGCGTGGCTGTGGTGAGTGCGGGCGGCTCTGCATGGCTGTGGTGAGTGCGGGCGGCTGTGCGTGGCTGTGGTGAGTGCGGGTGGCTGTGCGTGGCTGTGGTGAGTGCGGGCTGCTGTGCGTGGCTGTGCTGAGTGCCGGCGGTTGTGCGTGGCTGTGCTGAGTGCCGGCGGCTGTGCGTGGCTGTGCTGAGTGCGGGCGGCTGTGCGTGGCTGTGCTGAGTGCGGGCGGCTGTGCGTGGCTGTGCTGAGTGCGGGCGGCTGTGCGTGGCTGTGCTGAGTGCCGGCGGCTGTGCGTGGCTGTGCTGAGTGCCGGCGGCTGTGCGTGGCTGTGCTGAGTGCCGGTGGCTGTGCGTGGCTGTGCTGAGTGCCGGCGGTTGTGCGTGGCTGTGCTGAGTGCCGGCGGCTGTGCGTGGCTGTGCTGAGTGCCGGCGGTTGTGCGTGGCTTTGCTGAGTGCAGGCGGCTGTGCTGAGTGCCGGCAGCTGTTCGTGGCTGTGCTGAGTGCCGGCGGCTGTGCGTGGCTGTGCTGAGTGCCGGCGGCTGTGCGTGGCTGTGCTGAGTGCCGTTGGCTGTGCGTGGCTGTGCTGAGTGCAGGCAGCTGTGCGTGGCTGTGCTGAGTGCGGGTGGCTGTGCGTTGCTGTGCTGAGTGCGGGCGGCTGTGCGTGGCTGTGGTGAGTGCGGGCGGCTCTGCATGGCTGTGGTGAGTGCGGGCGGCTGTGCGTGGCTGTGGTGAGTGCGGGTGGCTGTGCGTGGCTGTGGTGAGTGCGGGCTGCTGTGCGTGGCTGTGCTGAGTGCTGGCGGCTGTGCGTGGCTGTGCTGACTGCCGGTGGCTGTGCGTGGCTGTGCTGAGTGCCGGCAGCTGTGCGTGGCTGTGCTGAGTGCCGGCGGCTGTGCGTGGCTGTGCTGAGTCCCGGCGGCTGTGCATGGCTGTGCTGAGTGCGGGCGGCTGTGCGTGGCTGTGCTGAGTGCGGGCGACTGTGCGTGGCTGTGGTGAGTGAGGGCGGCTGTGCGTGGCTGTGGTGAGTGCCGGCGGCTGTGCGTGGCTGTGCTGAGTGCCGGCGGCTGTGCGTGGCTGTGCTGAGTGCCGGTGGCTGTGCGTGGCTTTGCTGAGTGCAGGCGGCTGTGCGTGGCTGTGCTGAGTGCCGGCGGCTGTGCGTGGCTGTGCTGAGTGCCGGCGGCTGTGCGTGGCTGTGCTGAGTGCCGGCGGCTGTGCGTGGCTGTGCTGAGTCCGGGTGGCTGTGCGTGGCTGTGCTGAGTGCCGGCGGCTGTGCGTGGCTGTGCTGAGTGCAGGCGGCTGTGCGTGGCTGTGCTGAGTGCCGGCGGCTGTGCGTGGCTGTGCTGAGTGCCGGCGGCTGTGCGTGGCTGTGCTGAGTGCCGGCGGCTGTGCGTGGCTGTGCTGAGTGCCGGTGGCTGTGCGTGGCTGTGCTGAGTGCCGGCGGCTGTGCGTGGCTGTGCTGAGTGCCGGCGGCTGTGCGTGGCTGTGCTGAGTGCCGGCGGCTGTGCGTGGCTGTGCTGAGTGCCGGCGGCTGTGCGTGGCTGTGCTGAGTGCTGGCGGCTGTGCGTGGCTGTGCTGAGTGCCGGCGGCTGTGCGTGGCTGTGCTGAGTTCCGGCGGCTGTGCGTGGCTGTGCTGAGTGCGGGTGGCTGTGCGTGGCTGTGCTGAGTGTGGGCGGCTGTGCGTGGCTGTGGTGAGTGCGGGCGGCTGTGAGTGGCTTTGCTGAGTGGGGGCGGCTGTGCGTGGCTGTGCTGATTGCGGGCAGCTGTGAGTGGCTGTGCTGAGTGCGGGCGGCTGTGTGTGGCTGTGGTGAGTGCCGGCGGCTGTGCGTGGCTGTGCTGAGTGCCGGCGGCTGTGCGTGGCTGTGCTGAGTGCCGGCGGCTGTGCGTGGCTATGCTGAGTGCGGGCGGCTGTGCTGAGTGAGGGCGGCTGTGCGTGGCTGTGGTGAGTGCCGGTGGCTGTGCGTGGCTGTGTTAAGTGCCGGCGGCTGTGAGAATGCAGGTGGCTGTGCGTGGCTGTGCTGAGTGCGGGCGGATGTGCGTGGCTGTGCTGAGTGCCGGCGGCTGTGCTGAGTGCCGGCGGCTGTACATGGCTGTGCTGATTGCGGGCGGCTGTGCTGAGTGCCGGCGGCTGTGCGTGGCTGTGCTGAGTGCCGGCAGCTGTGCGTGGCTGTGCTGAGTGCCGGCGGCTGTGCGTGGCTTTGCTGAGTGCCGGCGGCTGTGCATGGCTATCCTGAGTGCCGGCGGCTGTGCGTGGCTGTGCTGACTGCCGGCGGCTGTGCTGAGTGCCGGCGGCTGTGCGTGGCTGTGCTGAGTGCCGGTGGCTGTGCGTGGCTGTGCTGAGTGCCGGTGGCTGTGCTGAGTGCCGGCGGCTGTGCGTGGCTGTGCTGAGTGCCGGCGGCTGTGCGTGGCTGTGCTGAGTGCCAGTGGCTGTGCGTGGCTATGCTGAGTGCTGGCGGCTGTGCGTGGCTGTGCTGAGTGCCGGCGGCTGTGCTGAGTGCCGGCGGCTGTGCGTGGCTATGCTGAGTGCCGGCGGCTGTGCGTGGCTATGCTGACTGCTGGCGGCTGTGCGTGGCTGTGCTGAGTGCAGGTGGCTGTGCGTGGCTGTGCTGAGTGCGGGTGGCTGTGCATGGCTGTGCTGACTGCCGGCGGCTGTGCGTGGCTGTGCTGAGTGCCGGCGGCTGTGCTGAGTGCCGGCGGCTGTGCGTGGCTGTGCTGAGTGCCGGCGGCTGTGCGTGGCTGTGCTGAGTGCCGGCGGCTGTGCGTGGCTATGCTGAGTGCTGGCGGCTGTGCGTGGCTGTGCTGAGTGCCGGCGGCTGTGCGTGGCTGTGCTGAGTGCGGGCGGCTGTGCATGGCTATGCTGAGTGCCGGCGGCTGTGCGTGGCTATGCTGAGTGCCGGCGGCTGTGCGTGGCTGTGCTGAGTGCCGGCGCCAGTGCGTGGCTGTGCTGAGTGCGGGCGGCTGTGCGTGGCTGTGCTGAGTGCGGGCGGCTGTGCGTGGCTGTGCTGAGTGCCGGCGGTTGTGCGTGGCTGTGCTGAGTGCCGGCGGCTGTGCGTGGCTGTGCTGAGTGCCGGCGGCTGTGCGTGGCTGTGCTGAGTGCCGGTGGCTGTGCGTGGCTGTGCTGAGTGCCGGCGGTTGTGCGTGGCTGTGCTGAGTGCCGGCGGCTGTGCGTGGCTGTGCTGAGTGCCGGCGGCTGTGCGTGGCTTTGCTGAGTGCAGGCGGCTGTGCTGAGTGCCGGCAGCTGTTCGTGGCTGTGCTGAGTGCCGGCGGCTGTGCGTGGCTGTGCTGAGTGCCGGCGGCTGTGCGTGGCTGTGCTGAGTGCCGTTGGCTGTGCGTGGCTGTGCTGAGTGCAGGCAGCTGTGCGTGGCTGTGCTGAGTGCGGGTGGCTGTGCGTTGCTGTGCTGAGTGCGGGCGGCTGTGCGTGGCTGTGGTGAGTGCGGGCGGCTCTGCATGGCTGTGGTGAGTGCGGGCGGCTGTGCGTGGCTGTGGTGAGTGCGGGTGGCTGTGCGTGGCTGTGGTGAGTGCGGGCTGCTGTGCGTGGCTGTGCTGAGTGCTGGCGGCTGTGCGTGGCTGTGCTGACTGCCGGGGGCTGTGCGTGGCTGTGCTGAGTGCCGGCAGCTGTGCGTGGCTGTGCTGAGTGCCGGCGGCTGTGCGTGGCTGTGCTGAGTCCCGGCGGCTGTGCATGGCTGTGCTGAGTGCGGGCGGCTGTGCGTGGCTGTGCTGAGTGCGGGCGACTGTGCGTGGCTGTGCTGAGTGCCGGCGGCTGTGCGTGGCTGTGCTGAGTGCCGGTGGCTGTGCGTGGCTTTGCTGAGTGCAGGCGGCTGTGCGTGGCTGTGCTGAGTGCCGGCAGCTGTTCGTGGCTGTGCTGAGTGCCGGCGGCTGTGCGTGGCTGTGCTGAGTGCCAGCGGCTGTGCGTAGCTGTGCTGAGTGCCAGCGGCTGTGCGTGGCTGTGCTGAGTGCAGGCGGCTGTGCGTGGCTGTGCTGAGTGCGGGTGGCTGTGCGTGGCTGTGCTGAGTGCGGGTGGCTGTGCGTGGCTGTGCTGAGTGCGGGTGGCTGTGCGTTGCTGTGCTGAGTGCGGGCGGCTGTGCGTGGCTGTGGTGAGTGCGGGCGGCTGTGCATGGCTGTGGTGAGTGCGGGCGGCTGTGCGTGGCTGTGGTGAGTGCGGGTGGCTGTGCGTGGCTGTGGTGAGTGCGGGCGGCTGTGCATGGCTGTGCTGAGTGCTGGCGGCTGTGCGTGGCTGTGCTGATTGCCGGTGGCTGTGCGTGGCTGTGCTGAGTGCCGGCAGCTGTGCGTGGCTGTGCTGAGTGCCGGTGGCTGTGCGTGGCTGTGCTGAGTCCCGGCGGCTGTGCGTGGCTGTGCTGAGTGCGGGTGGCTGTGCGTGGCTGTGCTGAGTGTGGGCGGCTGTGCGTGGCTGTGGTGAGTGCGGGCGGCTGTGCGTGGCTGTGGTGAGTGCGGGCGGCTGTGGTTAGTGTGGGCAGCTGTGGTGAGTGCGGGCGGCTGTGAGTGGATTTGCTGAGTGCGGGCGGCTGTGCATGGCTGTGCTGATTGCGGGCGGCTGTGAGTGGCTGTGCTGAGTGCGGGCGGCTGTGCGTGGCTGTGGTGAGTGCCGGCGGCTGTGCGTGGCTGTGCTGAGTGCCGGCGGCTGTGCGTGGTTGTGCTGAGTGCCGGCGGCTGTGCGTGGCTGTGCTGAGTGCCGGCGGCTGTGCGTGGCGGGGTTGAGTGCGGGCGGCTGTGTATGGCTGTGGTGAGTGTGGGCAGCTGTGCGTGGCTGTGGCGAGTGCGGGTGGCTGTGCGTGGCTGTGGTGAGTGCGGGCGGCTGTGCTGAGTGAGGGCGGCTGTGCGTGGCTGTGGTGAGTGCCGGTGGCTGTGCGTGGCTGTGTTGAGTGCCGGCGGCTGTGCTGAGTGCAGGTGGCTGTGCGTGGCTGTGCTGAGTGCGGGCGGATGTGCGTGGCTGTGCTGAGTGCCGGCGGCTGTGCTGAGTGCCGGCGGCTGTGCATGGCTGTGCTGATTGCGGGCGGCTGTGCTGAGTGCCGGCGGCTGTGCGTGGCTGTGCTGAGTGCCGGCAGCTGTGCGTGGCTGTGCTGAGTGCCGGCGGCTGTGCATGGCTATCCTGAGTGCCGGCGGCTGTGCGTGGCTGTGCTGAGTGCCGGCGGCTGTGCGTGGCTGTGCTGAGTGCCGGCGGCTGTGCGTGGCTGTGCTGAGTGCCGGTGGCTGTGCGTGGCTGTGCTGAGTGCCGGTGGCTGTGCTGAGTGCCGGCGGCTGTGCGTGGCTGTGCTGAGTGCCGGCGGCTGTGCGTGGCTGTGCTGAGTGCCAGCGGCTGTGCGTGGCTATGCTGAGTGCTGGCTGCTGTGCGTGGCTGTGCTGAGTGCCGGTGGCTGTGCTGAGTGCCGGCGGCTGTGCGTGGCTATGCTGAGTGCCGGCGGCTGTGCGTGGCTATGCTGACTGCTGGCGGCTGTGCGTGGCTGTGCTGAGTGCTGGCGGCTGTGCGTGGCTGTGCTGAGTGCGGGCGGCTGTGCGTGGCTGTGCTGAGTGCAGGTGGCTGTGCGTGGCTGTGCTGAGTGCGGGCGGCTGTGCATGGCTGTGCTGAGTGCCGGCGGCTGTGCGTGGCTGTGCTGAGTGCCGGCGGCTGTGCTGAGTGCCGGCGGCTGTGCGTGGCTGTGCTGAGTGCCGGCGGCTGTGCGTGGCTGTGCTGAGTGCCGGCGGCTGTGCGTGGCTATGCTGAGTGCTGGCGGCTGTGCGTGGCTGTGCTGAGTGCCGGCGGCTGTGCGTGGCTGTTCTGAGTGCGGGCGGCTGTGCGTGGCTATGCTGAGTGCCGGCGGCTGTGCGTGGCTATGCTGAGTGCCGGCGGCTGTGCGTGGCTGTGCTGAGTGCCGGCGCCAGTGCGTGGCTGTGCTGAGTGCGGGCGGCTGTGCGTGGCTGTGCTGAGTGCGGGCGGCTGTGCGTGGCTGTGCTGAGTGCCGGCGGTTGTGCGTGGCTGTGCTGAGTGCCGGCGGCTGTGCGTGGCTGTGCTGAGTGCCGGCGGCTGTGCGTGGCTGTGCTGAGTGCCGGCGGCTGTGCGTGGCTGTGCTGAGTGCCGGCGGCTGTGCGTGGCTGTGCTGAGTGCCGGCGGCAGTGCGTGGCTGTGCTGAGTGCCGGCGGCTGTGCGTGGCTGTGCTGAGTGCAGGCGGCTGTGCGTGGCTGTGCTGAGTGCCGGCAGCTGTTCGTGGCTGTGCTGAGTGCCGGCGGCTGTGCGTGGCTGTGCTGAGTGCCGGCGGCTGTGCGTGGCTGTGCTGAGTGCCGGCGGCTGTGCGTGGCTGTGCTGAGTGCAGGCAGCTGTGCGTGGCTGTGCTGAGTGCGGGTGGCTGTGCGTGGCTGTGCTGAGTGCGGGTGGCTGTGCGTGGGTGTGCTGAGTGCGGGTGGCTGTGCGTTGCTGTGCTGAGTGCGGGCGGCTGTACGTGGCTGTGGTGAGTGCGGGCGGCTGTGCGTGGCTGTGGTGAGTGCGGGCGGCTGTGCGTGGCTGTGGTGAGTGCGGCTGGCTGTGCATGGCTGTGGTGAGTGCGGGCGGCTGTGCGTGGCTGTGCTGAGTGCTGGCGGCTGTGCGTGGCTGTGCTGACTGCCGGTGGCTGTGCGTGGCTGTGCTGAGTGCCGGCAGCTGTGCGTGGCTGTGCTGAGTGCCGGTGGCTGTGCGTGGCTGTGCTGAGTCCCAGCGGCTGTGCGTGGCTGTGCTGAGTGCGGGTGGCTGTGCTGAGTGTGGGCGGCTGTGCGTGGCTGTGCTGAGTGCCGGCGGCTGTGCGTGGCTGTGCTGAGTGCCGGCGGCTGTGCGTGGCTGTGCTGAGTGCCGGCGGCTGTGCGTGACTGTGCTGAGTGCAGGCAGCTGTGCGTGGCTGTGCTGAATGCGGGTGGCTGTGCGTGGCTGTGCTGAGTGCGGGTGGCTGTGTGTGGCTGTGCTGAGTGCGGGTGGCTGTGCATTGCTGTGCTGAGTGCGGGCGGCTGTGCGTGGCTGTGGTGAGTGCGGGCGGCTGTGCATGGCTGTGGTGAGTGCGGGCGGCTGTGCGTGGCTGTTGTGAGTGCGGGTGGCTGTGCGTGGCTGTGGTGAGTGCGGGCGGCTGTGCGTGGCTGTGCTGAGTGCTGGCGGCTGTGCGTGGCTGTGCTGACTGCCGGTGGCTGTGCGTGGCTGTGCTTAGTGCCGGCAGCTGTGCGTGGCTGTGCTGAGTGCCGGCGGCTGTGCGTGGCTGTGCTGAGTCCCGGCGGCTGTGCGTGGCTGTGCTGAGTGCGGGTGGCTGTGCGTGGCTGTGCTGAGTGTGGGCGGCTGTGCGTGGCTGTGGTGAGTGCGGGCAGCTGTGCTGAGTGAGGGCGGCTGTGCATGGCTGTGGTGAGTGCCGGCGGCTGTGCGTGGCTGTGCTGAGTGCCGGCGGCTGTGCGTGGCTGTGCGTGGCTGTGCTGAGTGCCGGCGGCTGTGCGTGGCTTTGCTGAGTGCAGGCGGCTGTGCGTGGCTGTGCTGAGTGCCGGCAGCTGTTCGTGGCTGTGCTGAGTGCCGGCGGCTGTGCGTGGCTGTGCTGAGTGCCGGCGGCTGTGCGTAGCTGTGCTGAGTGCCGGCGGCTGTGCGTGGCTGTGCTGAGTGCAGGCGGCTGTGCGTGGCTGTGCTGAGTGCGGGTGGCTGTGCGTGGCTGTGCTGAGTGCGGGTGGCTGTGCGTGGCTGTGCTGAGTGCGGGTGGCTGTGATTTGCTGTGCTGAGTGCGGGCGGCTGTGCGTGGCTGTGGTGAGTGCGGGCGGCTGTGCATGGCTGTGGTGAGTGCGGGCGGCTGTGCGTGGCTGTGGTGAGTGCGGGTGGCTGTGCGTGGCTGTGGTGAGTGCGGGCGGCTGTGCGTGGCTGTGCTGAGTGCTGGCGGCTGTGCGTGGCTGTGCTGACTGCCGGTGGCTGTGCGTGGCTGTGCTGAGTGCCGGCAGCTGTGCGTGGCTGTGCTGAGTGCCGGCGGCTGTGCGTGGCTGTGCTGAGTCCCGGCGGCTGTGCGTGGCTGTGCTGAGTGCGGGTGGCTGTGCGTGGCTGTGGTGAGTGTGGGCGGCTGTGCGTGGCTGTGGTGAGTGCGGGCGGCTGTGCGTGGCTGTGGTGAGTGCGGGCGGCTGTGGTGAGTGTGGGCAGCTGTGGTGAGTGCGGGCGGCTGTGAGTGGATTTGCTGAGTGCAGGCGGCTGTTCGTGGCTGTGCTGATTGCGGGCGGCTGTGAGTGGCTGTGCTGAGTGCGGGCGGCTGTGCGTGGCTGTGGTGAGTGCCGGCGGCTGTGCGTGGCTGTGCTGAGTGCCGGCGGCTGTGCGTGGTTGTGCTGAGTGCCGGCGGCTGTGCGTGGCTGTGCTGAGTGCCGGCGGCTGTGCGTGGCGGGGTTGAGTGCGGGCGGCTGTGCCTGGCTGTGCTGAGTGAGGGCAGCTGTGCGTGGCTGTGGTGAGTGCGGGCGGCTGTGCGTGGCTGTGGTGAGTGTGGGCGGCTGTGGTGAGTGCGGGCGGCTGTGCGTGGCTGTGCTGAGTGCCGGCGGCTGTGCGTGGCTATGCTGAGTGCGGGCGGCTGTGCTGAGTGAGGGCAGCTGTGCATGGCTGTGGTGAGTGCCGGTGGCTGTGCGTGGCTGTGTTGAGTGCGGGCGGCTGTGCGTGGCTGTGCTGAGTGCCGGCGGCTGTGCGTGGCTGTGCTGAGTGCCGGCGGCTGTGCGTGGCTGTGCTGAGTGCCAGCGGCTGTGCGTGGCTGTGCTGAGTGCCGGCGGCTGTGTGTGGCTGTGCTGAGTGCCGGCGGCTGTGCGTGGCTGTGCTGAGTGCCGGCGGCTGTGCGTGGCTGTGCTGAGTGCGGGCGGCTGTGCTGAGTGCCGGCAGCTGTGCTTGGCTGTGCTGAGTGCCGGCGGCTGTGCGTGGCTATGCTGAGAGCCGGCGGCTATGCGTGGCTGTGCTGAGTGCGGGCGGCTGTGCGTGGCGTTGCTAAGTGCGGGCGGCTGTGCGTGGCGGTGCTGAGTGCGGGCGGCTGTGCATGGCTGTGCTGAGTGCCGGCAGCTGTGCGTGGCTGTGCTGAGTGCCGGCGGCTGTGCGTGGCTGTGCTGAGTGCCGGCGGCTGTGCGTGGCTGTGCTGAATGCGGGCAGCTGTGCGTGGCTGTGGTGAGTGCCGGTGGCTGTGCGTGGCTGTGGTGAGTGCCGGCGGCTGTGCTGAGTGCCGGCGGCTGTGCGTGGCTGTGCTGAGTGCCGGCGGCTGTGCGTGGCTGTGCTGAGTGCCGGTGGCTGTGCGTGGCTGTGGAGAGTGCCGGCGGCTGTGCTGAGTGCGGGTGGCTGTGCGTGGCTGTGCTGAGTGCGGGCGGCTGTGCGTGGCTGTGCTGATTGTGGGCGGCTGTGCGTGGCTGTGCTGAGTGCAGGTGGCTGTGCGTGGCTGTGCTGAGTGCCGGCGGCTGTGCGTGGCTGTGCTGAGTGCCGGCGGCTGTGCGTCTCTGTGCTGAGTGCCGGCGTCTGTGCGTGGCTGTGCTGAGTGCCGGCGGCTGTGCTGAGTGCCGGCGGCTGTGCGTGGCTGTGCTGATTGCGGGCGGCTGTGCTGAGTGCCGGCGGCTGTGCGTGGCTGTGCTGAGTGCCGGCAGCTGTGCGTGGCTGTGCTGAGTGCCGGCGGCTGTGCGTGGCTGTGCTGAGTGCCGTCAGCTGTGCATGGCTGTGCTGAGTGCCGGCGGCTGTGCGTGGCTGTGCTGAGTGCCGGTGGCTGTGCTGAGTGCCGGCGGCTGTGCGTGGCTGTGCTGAGTTCTGGCGGCTGTGCGTGGCTGTGCTGAGTGCCAGCGGCTGTGCGTGGCTATGCTGAGTGCTGGCGGCTGTGTGTGGCTGTGCTGAGTGCCGGCGGCTGTGCTGAGTGCCGGCGGCTGTGCGTGGCTGTGCTGAGTGCCGGCAGCTGTGCGTGGCTGTGCTGAGTGCGGGCGGCTGTGCATGGCTGTGCTGAGTGCCGGCACCTGTGCCTGGCTGTGCTGAGTGCCGGCGGCTGTGCTGAGTGCCGGCGGCTGTGCGTGGCTGTGCTGAGTGCAGGCGGCTGTGCGTGGCTGTGCTGAGTGCGGGCAGCTGTGCATGGCTGTGCTGAGTGCCGGCGGCTGTGCGTGGCTGTGCTAAGTGCCGGCGGCTGTGCTGAGTGCTGGCAGCTGTGCGTGGCTGTGCTGAGTGCCGGCGGCTGTGCGTGGCTGTGCTGAGTGCCGGCGGCTGTGCATGGCTATGCTGAGTGCTGGCGGCTGTGCGTGGCTGTGCTGAGTGCCGGCGGCTGTGCGTGGCTGTGCTGAGTGCCGGCGGCTGTGCGTGGCTGTGCTGAGTGCCGGCGGCTGTGCGTGGCTGTGCTGAGTGCCGGCGGCTGTGCGTGGCTGTGCTGAGTGCGGGCGGCTTTGTGTGGCTGTGCTGAGTGCCGACGGCTGTGCGTGGCTGTGCTGAGTGCCGGCGGCTGTGCGTGGCTGTGCTGAGTGCCGGCGGCTGTGCGTGGCTGTGCTGAGTGCCAGCGGCTGTGCGTGGCTGTGCTGAGTGCAGACGGCTGTGCGTGGCTGTGCTGAGTGCCGGCGGCTGTGCGTGGCTGTGCTCAGTGCGGGTGGCTGTGCGTGGCTGTGCTGAGTGCGGGTGGCTGTGCGTGGCTGTGCTGAGTGCGGGTGGCTGTGCGTGGCTGTGCTGAGTGCTGGCGGCTGTGCGTGGCTGTGCTGACTGCCGGTGGCTGTGAGTGGCTGTGCTGAGTGCCGGCAGCTGTGCGTGGCTGTGCTGAGTGCCGGCGGCTGTGCGTGGCTGTGCTGAGTCCCGGCGGCTGTGCGTGGCTGTGCTGAGTGCGGGTGGCTGTGCGTGGCTGTGCGTGGCTGTGCTGAGTGCGGGCGGCTGTGCGTGGCTGTGGTGAGTGCGGGCGGCTGTGCGTGGCTGTGGTAAGTGCGGGCGGCTGTGCTGAGTGCGGGCAGCTGTGGTGAGTGCGGGCGGCTGTGAGTGGCTTTGCTGAGTGCGGGCGGCTGTGCGTGGCTGTGCTGATTGCGGGCGTCTGTGAGTGGCTGTGCTGAGTGCGGGCGGCTGTGCGTGGCTGTGGTGAGTGCCGGCGGCTGTGCGTGGCTGTGCTGAGTGCCGGCGGCTGTGCGTGGCGGGGCTGAGTGCAGGCGGCTGTGCGTGGCTGTGCTGAATGCGGGCGGCTGTGCGTGGCTGTGGTGAGTGCGGGTGGCTGTGCGTGGCTGTGGTGAGTGCGGGCGGCTGTGGTGAGTGCGGGCGGCTGTGCGTGGCTGTTCTGAGTGCCGGCGGCTGTGCGTGGCTATGCTGAGTGCGGGTGGCTGTGTTGACTGCGGGCGGCTGTGCGTGGCTGTGGTGAGTGCGGGCGGCTCTGCGTGGCCGTGCTGAGTGCGGGTGGCTGTGCGTGGCTGTGGTGAGTGCGGGCGGCTGTGCGTGGCTGTGCTGAGTGCGGGCGGCTGTGAGTGGCTGTGCTGAGTGCGGCTGTGCGTGGCTGTTCTGAGTGCCGGCGGCTGTGCATGGCTATGCTGAGTGCGGGCGGCTGTGCTGAGTGCGGGCGGCTGTGCGTGGCTGTGTTGAGTTCGGGCGGCTGTGAGTGGCTGTCCTGAGTGCGGGCGGCTGTGCGTGGCTGTGGTGAGTGCCGGCGGCTGTGCGTGGCTGTGCTGAGTGCCGGCGGCTGTGCGTGGTTGTGCTGAGTGCCAGCGGCTGTGCGTGGCTGTGCTGAGTGTCGGCGGCTGTGCGTGGCGGGGCTGAGTGCGGGCGGCTGTGCGTGGCTGTGCTGAGTGCGGGCGGCTGTGCGTGGCTGTGGTGAGTGCGGGCGGCTGTGCGTGGCTGTGGTGAGTGCGGGCGGCTGTGGTGAGTGCGGGCGGCTGTGCGTGGCTGTTCTGAGTGCCGGCGGCTGTGCGTGGCTATGCTGAGTGCGGGCGGCTGTGCTGAGTGCGGGCGGCTGTGCATGGCTGTGGTGAGTGCGGGCGGCTGTGCGTGGCTGTGCTGAGTGCGGGCGGCTGTGCGTGGCTGTGGTGAGTGCGGGCGGCTGTGCGTGGCTGTGCTGAGTGCGGGCGGCTGTGAGTGGCTGTGCTGAGTGCGGCCTGCTGTGCGTGGCGGTGCTGAGTGCGGGTGGCTGTGCGTGGCTGTGGTGATTGCGGGCGGCTATGCGTGGCTGTGCTGAGTGCCGGCGGCTGTGCGTGGCTGTGGTGAGTGCGGGCGGCTGTGTGTGGCTGTGGTGAGTGCGGGCGGCTGTGCGTGGCCGTGGTGAGTGCGGGCGGCTGTGCGTGGCTGTGCTGGGCGCCGCGTGCTGGGGGCCTGAGCAGGCGGGGACACAGGGGCGCTGTGGGGGTCAGGTGCCGGAGTCACCGCTAGCTCAGGCCCCCGGCACTTGCTATATTTACCTGTCCTCCGTTCCATCGATGCGCGCTGCTCTGTCCTCCACATCCTGTGGCTGGCTGTGACTGTTCAGTCAGAGGGCGGCGCGCATTAAGCGCGTCATCGCGCCCTCTGAACTGAACGTCACAGGCAGAGGATGGAGCAACGCGCATCGATGGAACGGAGGACAGGTAAATATAGCATATACTCACCCTCCTGGTTCGTCCCTGCTTCTATGTTGGAGATCACGGTGTGCGTTCAGTGCTTACGCATACCGCGATTTCCTGGGAGCGTCACTCTGTGGGGTCCAGACTGCGCCGGCGCTTGCGCTTGCGCAGTCTATAAAGGCTTCGGACAGAGTGACGCTCCCAGCTTTATATTATAGATACCATTCACTTAAATTGGATGAATCTATAGTATGTAACTGGGGTTCTCAGTCAGATAGATCTAATACTGATGACCTATCTTAAGGATAGCCATGAACATTGTAAGTTTGGTATAGCCGTAATCATGCAGACATTAATCATCATGTTGCAATGTAAATTTTACCACACAATGAAAGCCGTCAAAACAAACAATGTCTGAATTCTATTTTTTCACCTTTTCACCTGACATGGAATTTTTTCCTAATTCTCAGTACATTATATGGTAAAATCAATCATACAAAACTGGAAAAAACAAGAACTCACATGGCTAGAGTCGATGGAGAAAGTGAAAGCCCCAAAAAATGAAAAATTGCCCAATTAGGAAGAGATTAAAAGTCATCTAATATTTTAACATTGATGACCAATACTTAGGATAGGTCACCAACGTCTAATAGGTGGGTGTGTGAAACCTAGGCCCCTGCCAACCAGCTGTTCCTGGTGTCGGCAGTAGCTGGTACTGCTCAGTTGTGGAGCTGCACAGCACAACTCCGTTGACTGTACAGTGGTCGTGGCCGGGGACTTTACATGCAGTACCCAGATTCAGCAACTATACAGTCAATATAGCTGTGTTGTGAAGCTCCGCAACTGAGCTGTTCCGGCCAACACCAGGAATAGATGTTCAGTTGGGTTGCCGCGTGTCACACTCCCACCGATCAGACATTGATGACCTATCCTAAGGATAGGTCATCAATGTTAAATTCCAAGACAACCCCTTTAATGTTCTTGCACAAATTTCTCATTGAAAAGAGAAAAAAACCACTTAAGAAAATGTTCCTTGTAAAAAATAAGCTTGTATTTCACAGTATACATCATTCTAGGAGGAAAGGGGTTACTGCCTGACTTATTTGCCGTTTCGTGTAGAGTTTCCGCCCCGGGGAGCCTGTCACTATGCTCTCTGATCTGAGCTGACATTCTCCTCACCTGTATTAAGAACAGCTGTGCTGCGCCTGCTGCTGTCATGCCCTCCTCTTTGAAGGATCTGGAGCAGTTTTTTTGATGCATGCCATGCCTCTGACTACACAGGTGGAGGGGGCCGAACTGTGCAGTTACCATCACTGTAGTCCTCCTACTGACTGCTCTGAATATAACCCAAGCTCAATTCTAAAGGAAGATTGGGAGTGTGTAAATAATAAATGAGAACCGGTTATTGCAGAATGACAATGTGTTTCTTCAACTTGTTTGGTGTAAAGGGGTCTATAGAGAATAAAAGTCTAAAAATATCTCTAGTTTGGATTTTTAGATAGCTGGAAATGTTAAAAAAAAAAACACAGAAAATGCTGCAGTATACATTGTGGTATAACAGCAACTTAAAAGACACAACTAGATTCAGAGAGCACCTTGTACTGTGTTTGGAGATGTTCGCACTTCTATGAAGAGTTATACCGCATGAAAAGACTCCCAATAACATGCTGATCACAGGAATAAGGCGAATGCACCAGCAATGTAGCAAACCTTATTCTGACATCCATTGAAGTAAATAGGCTATCCAGATAATGCACGGATCAGTATGCCAAGGCCTGGGGTGATAGAACAGCTCTTTGCAGCTACCCTTTGGTCAAAAATAGTGGTATCTTGTCTGGAGAATTACCAGGAATTAAATCATCACTATATGATTGCTAGTCTAAAATGGACATTTTTTAAGATCTGACATCACTATATAAATATGGATTTTCTGTTTATACGACTACCTTCACAATGTGATTAAAATTCTTAGGACTAACAGAAGTTGTATATGACTCCAAGATTAATTTGACAGAGTTACACAGTTTGAAAAAAGACCTAGGTTCATCAGGTTCAACCTTTGTCCACCATTTGAATATTTGGTTACTAAATTAACTATAGCCCACAATGTCATATGTATTGAGGAACTCTTCCAGCCTTTTGTAAAAGCTGTTATGGTGACTGCCATTACTAGCTCTTGTGGTCGGGCATTCCACAGTCTGACTGCTCTATCTGTAAAGAACCCTTTCCTATTTACTTGTCAGAATCGCCTTTCTTCCACCCATCATGAGTGCCCTCTTGTCCTAAGAATGGTCTTTGGAAGGAATAAGTCATGTGCCAGTCCTTTGTACTGACCACACATATTTTTTACATGTAAATGAGATCCCCTCTGAGATGTCTTTTTTCTCAGATAAACATGCCCAACTTTTTCAACATCTCATCATATGAGAGGCCTTCCATCCCTTGTAATAATCTAGTTGCCAACCTTTGAACTGACTAATTTCTGAATAACATTTTTAAAATGTGGAGCCCAAAACTGGATCCCATATTCTAGTTTTGGCTTCACAAGTGATTTATAAAGAAGTAACAATAAGTTGGGATTGCGGGCTTTTTATCTCTATTTTGATGCACCATAAAATCTTGTTCGCTTTTGGGGCTGCTGCTTGACATTGAGTACTGCTACTCGGCTTACTTGTAAGCAGAATACCCAAGTCCTTCTGTTCTGTATACTTCCATTTTATGTATACAGTGGGGACAATAAGTATTTGATACACTGTGATTTTGCAAAGTTTTCCCACCTACAAAGAATGGGCATCTCTGGATATGGTGGAGAGGTTAGAGTGTAATTGATTGAAATTGTTTCATATATAAAAGACACCTGTCCACACACTCAAACAGGTGCAATTTTTATATAGGTAATAAGTCTGAGGGCTCATACCCATATGTGAGAAAAAAACGGTCCTTAATCTGGACTGAAAAAACGGATGAGTGCCAAGCGAGTGTCATGCAAGTGCAATGTGATTTTCACACCTAGCATCCGATTTACATCCTAGTGCACTGCGATTGCAGTGCGATTTTAACCAGTTCATTTTGCCACCCTCCAGAGTTCAGCGCAGGACAGGCTGAGAGGGAGCGCAGCTTCAGTGATGGCACCGTTAGTCACTGAAGCTGTGCTGGCAGCATCTCCTCATTCACCAGTGGTTTTCAGCCAGGGCGATCGCATCTTGGCACCGTTCTGGTTGAAAACTGTATATACCCCAGATATGGATTATGGCGTGGGACTAAACAACGGACAGGTATGGGTATATTAAAACCTACATGAAGAAGAAGTCTATGCCATAATTCTTAGAAAACCATATGTTAACTTTATTAGACAATTAGAAAAATGTACATAAAAATATTAAAACGGGAAAATAATAGCAGATGCTTCACCTACAGAATGAATATACAGGTACAATTCATCCAATAATAATAGATTCAATCAGCAAAATATGCTTCTCATAAATTGATATTCATCTCCAAACCAATCTTTTGCATATAGTAGCTAACAATCCATATGGTCTGTATTTAAATCACTAATAATACATTTATGGCACAAAATACATATGAAATTAGCAGCAATTTCATCTGGCCATACTTAGACCTAGAGCTCACAAATATTTGTATAGTGCCAAATACATATCAAGTTAGGAGCAATTCCATCTGGTCATACCAAGACCTATGGGTATGGGTATATTGTTGGTTTATTATCTTACTTTTATTACAGGAAATCGAGGGCGTCGCATGGATTAGGAGTAACAATAAAATGGTAAAACTGTGTTGTGTTTAATTAAAAGACTTTATTCTGGCTGTGTCTTTATTTAACTTGTGCCAACTATAGGATTACCATCCCCTCAATCTCATCATCCAGATTGCCACGGCACCAGGGCAATCAGGAAGAGCCAAGGCTAAGCACCAGAATTGGCATCCAATGAATGCACCATTTTTGAGGCGCCTGAGGGCTGGTCTTAGTAGACTGGGGAGGGGCCAATATTTATGGACCTTCCCAGCCTATTAACCCCTTAACCCCTGGAGCTTTTTTCAGTATTGCGTTTTCGTTTGTCGCTCCCCTTCTTTCCAGAGCCATAGCTATTTTTATTTTTCCGTCAATATGGCCATGTGAGGGCTTATTTTTTTGTGGGACGAGTTGTACTTTTGAACGACCTTGTTTTTAGCATGTCATGTACTCAAAGATGGGAAATAAATTCCAAGTGCAGTGAAATTGGGAAAAAAAGTGCAATCGCACACTTGTTTTTTATTTGGCTTTTTTGCTAGGTTCACTAAATGCTAAAGCTGACTTCCTGCATTATGATTCTCCAGGTCATTAAGAGTTCATAGACACCAAACATGTCTAGGTTCTTTTTATCTAAGTAGTGCAAAAAAATTCCAAAGTTTGCTAAAAAAAACAAAACAAAATGGGGCCATATTCCGATACCCATAGCATCTCCATCTTTTGTAATCTCTGGTTGGGTGAGGGCTTATTTTTTGCGTGCTTTACTGACATTTTTATTGATATCACTTTTGTGCAGATACGTTCTTTTGATCTCCCATTATTGCATTTTAATGCAATGTTGCAGTGACCAAAAAAACGTAATTCTGGCATTTCGATTTTTTTCTCGCTATGCCATTTAGCGATCAGGTTAAACTTTTTTTTTATTGATCGATCAGGCGATTCTGAACGCGGCAATACCAAATATGTGTGTTTGATTTTTTTTTATTATTATTGTTTTATTTTGAATGGGGCAAAAGGGGGGTGATTTTAAACTTTTAAATTTTTATTTTTTTATATTTTTAAAACTATTTTTCTTTATCTTTTGGCATGCTTCAATAGCCTCCATAGGAAGCTAGAAGCTGCCACAACTTGATCGGCTCTGCTACATAGAGGCGATGCTCAGGTCACCTCTACATAGCGGAATTACTGCATTGCTATGAGCGCCGACCACAGGGTGGTGCTCATAGCAATCTGACATCAATAACCATAGAGGTCTCAAGGAGACCACTGATTGTTATGGTGACGAACCAATGACCACCGATCACGGTGGTCAGCGGTGCACGTATTTCCAGTCCGATGGCCGGAAGCACTCGTTAAATGACACTGTCAGTTTGACAGCGGCATTTAACTAGTTAATAGGCGCGCGTGGATAGCGATTCCACCCTCGCCTATTGCGGGCACATGTCAGCTGTTCAAAACAGCTGACATGTCCTGGCTTTGATGCGGGATCACCGCTGGAGCCCTCATTAAAACAGGGGTACTGCCATTGGACGTACTATTCCGTACAATGGCAGTAAGGGGTTAATATCAGCCTGCAGCTGTCTGCTTTGCCTTTGCTAGTTATTAAAAATAGGCAGGACCCCATATCACTTTTCTTAGTATCCACCCTTTTTTAATAACCACTCAAGGCTAAACAGACAGCTGGGGGCTAATATTAATAGGCTGAGTAGTTCCATGGTTATTGGGCCCTTCTCAGTGTAATAAGACCAGTTCACAGCTGTCTGCTCTTCCTTAGCTGGTTATTTAAAAATAGGGGGACCATGTCATTTTTTTCAATTATTTTATTTTGTTGCTAAATACATGTACAGTAAACTACACATGCACGGCACTATATATATATGCACTAGATGGTGGCCTGATTCTAACGCATCGGGTATTCTAGAATATGTATGTACGTCGTGCTTAGCACAGCCACTTAGTATATAGCACAGCCACGTAGTATATAGCACAAACAGCCACGTAGTATATAGCACAGCCACTTAGTATATAGCACAGCCACATAGTATATAGCTGCCACATATATATAGCACAGCTCACGTAACACAGACAGCCACGTAGTATATAGCACAGTCACATAGTATATAGCACAGCCACGTAGTATATAGCAGCCACATAGTATATAACACAGCACACGTAATATATAGCACAGCCAACTCAGTATATTACAAAGGCCATGAAGTATATAACACTGCCCACGTAGTATTTAGCAGACAGGCAGTATATAACACAGCCCACGTAATATAAAGCACAGCACAGGCCACGTAATATATAGCACAGCCCACGTGGTATATAACACAGCCCACACAGTATATAACACAGCCCACGCAGTATATAACAATGCCCACATAGTATATAGCAGCCAGGCAGTATATAACACAGCCCACATAATATATAACACAGCCCAAGTCATCTGGGTAATTTCACAATGCATCACTGGGAACAAAAGCTGGCGGCAGCATCGCGCGCACCTGGACAGCTTCGGTGGACGCCGGAGGCTGAGTATATAACTATTTTTTATTTACTTTTTTTTAACAGGGATATGGTACCCACACTGCTATACTACGTGGGCTCTGTTATATACTGCGTGGGCTGTGTTACATATTACATGGGCTGTGTTATATACTGCCTGGCTGCTATATACTATGTGGGCAGTGTTATATACTGCATGGGCTGTGTTATATACTACGTGGCCTGTGTTCCGAGATGGGGCAACACACTGGCATGGACTGGAGGGAGGGGGCACTGACTTGAGTAGGGAGGGGCCAATTCACCTGGCTGCTATATACTACGTGGGCAGTGTTATATTCTGCGTACGCTGTGTTATATACTACATGGCCTGTGGTACAGAATGGGGCTACACACTGGCACTGACTGGAGGGGAGGAGGGAGGGGGCACTGACTTGAGGAGAGTAGGGAGGGGCCAATTCACGGCTGGACTAAGCCTGTCCCTAAGCCGGCCACGACCAATCAATCAGCGATGCGGGATTTCCGTTACAGACAAACAGACAGACAGATAGACAAACAGACAGAAGTACCCCTTAGATGATTATATAGATAGATGTAGGCCTTGTTTCCTCGAGGAGATTCTCCAACTAGTCTAGCGCATCAGGTATTCTAGAATATGTATGTATGTACGTCGCGCTTAGCACAGCCACATAGTATATAGCACAGCCACGTAGTATATAGCACAGCCACGTAGTATATAACACAGCCCACGTAGTATATAGCACAGCCAGCCACGTAGTATATAGCACAGCCAGGTAGTATATAGCACAGTCACGTAGTATATAGCAGCCACATAGTATATAGCACAGCCCATGTAATATATAGTACAGCCCATGTAATATATAGCACAGCCTATGTAATATATAGCACAGCCCATGCAGTATATAACACAGGCCATGCAGTATATAGCCCAGTCCACATAATGTATAGCACAGCCCATACAGTATATAACACAGCCCATGTAGTATACAGCAGTGTGGGCACCATATCCCTGTTAAAAAAATTAAAATAAAAAATAGTTATATACTCACCCTCCGGCATCAACCGAAGCTGTCCCGATGCGCGCGATGCTGCCGCCAGCTTCCGTTCCCAGTGATGCATTGCGAAATTACCCAGATAACTTAGCGGTCTTGCAAGACCGCTAAGTCATCTGAGTAATTTCGCAATGCATCACTGGGAACGGAAGCTGGCGGCAGCATCGCTCGCATCGGTGGATGGCAGAAGGTGAGAATAGCACAATTTTTTATTTTTTTTATGATTTTTAACATTCTTTTTACTATTGATGCTGCATAGGCAGCATCAATAGTAAAAAGTTGGTCTGGGATGGGGCGACACACTGGCACTGACTGGAGGGGAGTAGGGAGGGGGCACTGACTTGAGAGTAGGGAGGGGCCAATTCATGGCCGGACTAAGCCTGTCGCTGATTGGTCGTGGCCAGCCGGCCGTGACCAATCAGCGACGCATGATTTCCGTTACAGACAGACAGACAGACAAAGAGACGGAACTACCCCTGTTGTGAAATTGGATTTTGGGCTCCCCCGGTGGCCACTGGTGGAATTGAACTGGTGTGCATCATCCTCTCTGTTCACCTGTTTCCATCAGGATGTGGGAGTCGCTATTTAGCCTTGCTCCTCTGTCACTTCCATGCCGGTCAACATTGTAATCAGAAGCCTTTCTGTGCATGTTCCTGCTGCTAGACAACTCCCAGCTAAGTTGGACTTAGTCCTTGTTTGTTTTTGCATTTTGTTCCAGTTCACAGCTGTAGTTTCGTTTCTGTGTCTGGAAAGCTCTTGTGATCTGAAATTGCCATTCTGATGTTATGAGTTAATACTAGAGTCTTAAAGTAATTTCAGGATGGTATTTTGATAGGGTTTTCAGCTGACCATGAAAGTGCCCTTTCTGACTTCCTGCTATCTAGTAAGCGGACCTCAATTTTGCTAAACCTATTTTCATACTACGTTTGTCATTTCATCTAAAATCACCGCCAATATTTGTGGGGGCCTCTGTCTGCCTTTCGGGGAAATTTCTCTAGAGGTGAGCCAGGACTATATTTTCCTCTGCCAGGATTAGTTAGTCCTCCGGCCGGCGCTGGGCGTCTAGGGATAAAACGCAGGCTACGCTACCCGGCTACTGTTAGTTGTGCGGCAGGTTTAGTTCATGGTCAGTTTAGTTTCCATCCTTCCAAGAGCTAGTTCGTATGTTTGCTGGGCTATGTTCTCTTGCCATTGAGAACCATAACAGTTTGACCGGCCTAAAAGGGTTAAATTAATTGACAGATAAAGGAGAGAAAAGAGAAGTCTGCTGAAGATTTTTTTTTTTTTTTTTCTCAGTTCTGAGTGTGCTTGTAATTGAATCTCTTGCAAGTCTGCCTATATTGCAGCCTTTCTCTCTCTCTCTCCTTCTAATCCTGGAATGGCTCTGTGTTCACCTGTTTAAAATGGATATTCAGAGTTTAGCTGCAGGTTTGAATAATCTCACCACGAAAGTTCAAAACTTACAAGATTTTGTTGTTCATGTTCCTATATCTGAACCTAGAATTCCTTTGCCTGAATTTTTCTCGGGGAATAGATCTTGCTTTCAAAATTTCAAAAATAATTGCAAGTTGTTTTTGTCCCTGAAATCTCGCTCTGCTGGAGATCCTGCTCAGCAGGTCAGGATTGTGATTTCTTTGCTCCGGGGCGACCCTCAGGATTGGGCTTTTGCGTTGGCTCCAGGGGATCCTGCGTTGCTCAATGTGGATGCGTTTTTTCTGGCCTTGGGGTTGCTTTATGAGGAACCTCAGTTAGAACTTCAGGCGGAAAAGGCCTTGATGTCCCTATCTCAGGGGCAAGATGAAGCTGAAATATACTGCCAGAAATTCCGTAAATGGGCTGTGCTTACTCAGTGGAATGAGTGCGCCCTGGCGGCGAATTTCAGAGAGGGTCTCTCTGATGCCATTAAGGATGTTATGGTGGGGTTCCCTGTGCCTGCGGGTCTGAATGAGTCCATGACAATGGCTATCCAGATCGATAGGCGTCTGCGGGAGCGCAAACCTGTGCACCATTTGGCGGTGTCTACTGAGAAGACGCCAGAGAATATGCAATGTGATAGAGTTCTGTCCAGAAGTGAACGGCAGAATTTTAGACGAAAAAATGGGTTGTGCTTCTATTGCGGTGATTCAACTCATGTTATATCAGCATGCTCTAAGCGTACTAAGAAGCTTGATAAGTCTGTTTCAATTGGCACTTTACAGTCTAAGTTTATTCTATCTGTGACCCTGATTTGTTCTTTATCATCTATTACCGCGGATGCCTATGTCGACTCTGGTGCCGCTTTGAGTCTTATGGATTGGTCCTTTGCCAAACGCTGTGGGTATGATTTGGAGCCTCTTGAAACTCCTATACCCCTGAAGGGGATTGACTCCACCCCATTGGCTAGCAATAAACCACAATACTGGACACAAGTAACTATGCGGATTAATCCGGATCACCAGGAGATTATTCGCTTTCTTGTGCTGTATAACCTACATGATGTGTTGGTGCTTGGATTGCCATGGCTGCAATCTCATAACCCAGTCCTTGACTGGAAAGCTATGTCTGTGTTAAGCTGGGGATGTAAGGGGACGCATGGGGACGTACCTGTGGTTTCCATTTTATCATCTATTCCCTCTGAGATTCCTGAATTCTTGACTGAATATCGTGACGTTTTTGAAGAACCTAAGCTTGGTTCATTACCTCCGCACCGGGAGTGCGATTGTGCCATAGATTTGATTCCGGGTAGTAAATACCCTAAGGGTCGTTTATTTAATCTGTCTGTGCCTGAACATGCTGCTATGCGAGAATATATAAAGGAGTCCTTGGAAAAGGGACATATTCGTCCTTCGTCATCTCCCTTAGGAGCCGGTTTTTTCTTTGTGGCTAAGAAAGATGGCTCTTTGAGGCCGTGCATTGATTATCGGCTTTTGAATAAAATCACGGTTAAATATCAATATCCGTTGCCACTGCTGACTGATTTGTTTGCTCGCATAAAGGGGGCCAAGTGGTTCTCTAAGATAGATCTTCGTGGGGCGTATAATTTGGTGCGAATTAAGCAGGGGGATGAGTGGAAAACCGCATTTAATACGCCCGAGGGCCACTTTGAGTATTTGGTGATGCCTTTTGGTCTTTCAAATGCCCCTTCAGTCTTTCAGTCCTTTATGCATGACATTTTCCGTGATTATTTGGATAAATTTATGATTGTGTATCTGGATGATATTTTGATTTTTTTCGGATGACTGGGACTCTCATGTCCAGCAGGTCAGGAGGGTTTTTCAGGTTTTGCGGTCTAATTCCTTGTGTGTGAAGGGTTCT
Organism: Ranitomeya variabilis; assembly: GCF_051348905.1. Lineage (NCBI taxonomy): Eukaryota > Metazoa > Chordata > Amphibia > Anura > Dendrobatidae > Ranitomeya > Ranitomeya variabilis. The sequence continues at coordinate 303,765,852 of NC_135233.1, forward strand.
AAGTGCGTTTTTGGGGTTCAAAAGATTTCCTTTTTGGGATATATTTTTTCCCCCTCTTCCATCGAGATGGATCCTGTCAAGGTTCAGGCTATTTGTGATTGGACGCAACCCTCTTCTCTTAAGAGTCTTCAGAAATTTTTGGGCTTTGCTAACTTTTATCGTCGATTTATTGCTGGTTTTTCTGATGTTGTTAAACCATTGACTGATTTGACTAAGAAGGGTGCTGATGTTGCTGATTGGTCCCCTGCTGCTGTGGAGGCCTTTCGGGAGCTTAAGCGCCGCTTTTCTTCCGCCCCTGTGTTGCGTCAGCCTGATGTTGCTCTTCCTTTTCAGGTTGAGGTCGACGCTTCTGAAATCGGAGCTGGGGCGGTTTTGTCGCAGAGAAGTTCCGATTGCTCCGTGATGAGACCTTGTGCTTTTTTCTCGCGTAAATTTTCGCCCGCCGAGCGGAATTATGATGTTGGGAATCGGGAGCTTTTGGCCATGAAGTGGGCTTTTGAGGAGTGGCGTCATTGGCTTGAGGGGGCTAGACATCAGGTGGTGGTATTGACTGACCACAAAAATCTAATTTATCTTGAGTCTGCCAGACGCCTGAATCCTAGACAGGCGCGCTGGTCGTTGTTTTTCTCTCGGTTTAATTTTGTGGTGTCCTACCTGCCGGGTTCTAAGAATGTTAAGGCGGATGCCCTTTCTAGGAGTTTTGAGCCTGACTCCCCTGGTAATTCTGAACCTACAGGTATCCTTAAGGATGGAGTGATATTGTCTGCCGTTTCTCCAGACCTGCGGCGGGCCTTGCAGGAGTTTCAGGTGGATAGACCTGATCGTTGCCCACCTGGTAGACTGTTTGTTCCTGATGATTGGACCAGTAAAGTCATTTCTGAGGTTCATTCTTCTGCGTTGGCAGGTCATCCTGGAATCTTTGGTACCAGGGATTTGGTGGCAAGGTCCTTCTGGTGGCCTTCCCTGTCTCGAGATGTGCGAGGCTTCGTGCAGTCTTGTGACGTTTGTGCTCGGGCCAAGCCTTGTTGTTCTCGGGCTAGTGGATTGTTGTTGCCCTTGCCTATCCCGAAGAGGCCCTGGACGCACATCTCGATGGATTTTATTTCGGATCTTCCTGTTTCTCAGAAGATGTCTGTCATCTGGGTGGTGTGTGATCGTTTCTCTAAGATGGTCCATTTGGTTCCCCTGCCTAAGTTGCCTTCTTCTTCCGAGTTGGTTCCTCTGTTTTTTCAAAATGTGGTCCGTTTGCATGGTATTCCTGAGAATATCGTTTCTGACAGAGGTACCCAATTCGTGTCTAGATTTTGGCGAGCATTCTGTGCTAGGATGGGCATAGATTTGTCTTTTTCGTCTGCTTTCCATCCTCAGACTAATGGCCAGACCGAGCGGACGAATCAGACCTTGGAGACATATTTGAGGTGTTTTGTGTCTGCAGATCAGGATGATTGGGTTGCTTTTTTGCCTTTAGCGGAGTTTGCCCTCAATAATCGGGCCAGTTCTGCCACCTTGGTGTCTCCCTTTTTCTGTAATTCGGGGTTTCATCCTCGATTTTCTTCTGGTCAGGTGGAATCTTCGGATTGTCCTGGAGTGGATGCTGTGGTGGAGAGGTTGCATCAGATTTGGGGGCAGGTAGTGGACAATTTGAAGTTGTCCCAGGAGAAGACTCGGCTTTTTGCCAACCGCCGGCGTCGGGTTGGTCCTCGGCTTTGTGTTGGGGACTTGGTGTGGTTGTCTTCTCGTTTTGTCCCTATGAGGGTTTCTTCTCCCAAGTTTAAGCCTCGGTTCATCGGCCCGTACAAGATATTGGAGATTCTTAACCCTGTGTCCTTCCGTTTGGACCTCCCTGCATCTTTTTCTATTCATAATGTTTTTCATCGGTCATTATTGCGCAGGTATGAGGTACCGGTTGTGCCTTCCGTTGAGCCTCCTGCTCCGGTGTTGGTTGAGGGCGAGTTGGAGTACGTTGTGGAAAAAATCTTGGACTCCCGTGTTTCCAGACGGAAACTCCAGTATCTGGTCAAATGGAAGGGATACGGTCAGGAGGATAATTCTTGGGTGACTGCCTCTGATGTTCATGCCTCCGATTTGGTCCGTGCCTTTCATAGGGCTCATCCTGATCGCCCTGGTGGTTCTGGTGAGGGTTCGGTGCCCCCTCCTTGAGGGGGGGGTACTGTTGTGAAATTGGATTTTGGGCTCCCCCGGTGGCCACTGGTGGAATTGAACTGGTGTGCATCATCCTCTCTGTTCACCTGTTTCCATCAGGATGTGGGAGTCGCTATTTAGCCTTGCTCCTCTGTCACTTCCATGCCGGTCAACATTGTAATCAGAAGCCTTTCTGTGCATGTTCCTGCTGCTAGACAACTCCCAGCTAAGTTGGACTTAGTCCTTGTTTGTTTTTGCATTTTGTTCCAGTTCACAGCTGTAGTTTCGTTTCTGTGTCTGGAAAGCTCTTGTGATCTGAAATTGCCATTCTGATGTTATGAGTTAATACTAGAGTCTTAAAGTAATTTCAGGATGGTATTTTGATAGGGTTTTCAGCTGACCATGAAAGTGCCCTTTCTGTCTTCCTGCTATCTAGTAAGCGGACCTCAATTTTGCTAAACCTATTTTCATACTACGTTTGTCATTTCATCTAAAATCACCGCCAATATTTGTGGGGGCCTCTGTCTGCCTTTCGGGGAAATTTCTCTAGAGGTGAGCCAGGACTATATTTTCCTCTGCCAGGATTAGTTAGTCCTCCGGCCGGCGCTGGGCGTCTAGGGATAAAACGCAGGCTACGCTACCCGGCTACTGTTAGTTGTGCGGCAGGTTTAGTTCATGGTCAGTTTAGTTTCCATCCTTCCAAGAGCTAGTTCGTATGTTTGCTGGGCTATGTTCTCTTGCCATTGAGAACCATAACATACCCCTTAGACGATTATATAGATAGATATACAGTACAGAGCAAAAGTTGGACACATCTTCTCATTTAAAGATTTTTCTGTATTGTCATGACTATGAAAATTGTAAATTCACACTGAAGGCATCAAAACTATGAATTAACACATGTGGAATTATACTTAATATAAAAATATATACTTAACAAAAAAGTGTGAAACAACTGAAATTATGTCTTATATTCTAGGTTCTTCAAAGTAGCCACCTTTTGCTTTGATGACTGCTTTGCACACTTTTGGCATTGTCTTGATGAGCTTCAAGAGGTAGTCACCGGGAATGGTCTTCCAACAATCTTGAAGGAGTTCCCAGAGATGCTTAGCACTTGTTGGCCCTTTTGCCTTCACTCTGCGGTCCCGCTCACCCCAAACCATCTCGATTGGGTTCAGGTCTGGTGACTGTGGAGGCCAGGTCATCTGGCATAGCACCCCATCACTCTCCTTCTTGGTTAAATAGCCTTTACAAAGCCTGGAGGTGTGTTTGGGGTCATTGTCCTGTTGAAAAATAAATGATGGTCCAACTAAACGCAAACCGGATGGAATAGCATGCCGCTGCAAGATGCTGTGGTAGCCATGCTGGTTCAGTATGCCTTTAATTTTGAATAAATCCCCAACAGTGTCATCAGCAAAGCACCCCCACACCATCACACCTCCTCCTCCATGCTTCACAGTGGGAACCGGGCATGTAGAGTCCATCCATTCACCTTTTCTACGTCACACAAAGACACTGTGGTTGGAACCAAAGATCTCAAATTTGGACTCATCAGACCAAAGCACAGATTTCCACTGGTCTAATGTCCATTCCTTGTGCTCTTTAGCCCAAACAAGTCTCTTCTGCTTGTTGCCTGTCCTTAGCAGTGGTTTCCTAGCAGTTATTTTACCATGAAGGCCTGCTGCACAAAGTCTCCTCTTAACAGTTGTTGTAGAGATGTGTCTGCTGCTAGAACTCTGTGTGGCATTGACCTGGTCTCTAATCTGAGCTGCTGTTAACCTGCGATTTCTGAGGCAGGTGACTCAGCTAAACATCCTCAGAAGCAGAGGTGACTCTTGGTCTTCCTTTCCTGGGGTGGTCCTCATGTGAGCCAGTTTCTTTGTAGCGCTTGATGGTTTTTGCCACTGCACTTGGGGACACTTTCAAAGTTGGCCCAATTTTTCGGACTGACTGACCTTCATATCTTAAAGTAATGATGGCCACTCGTTTTTCTTTACTTAGCTGCTTTTTTCTTGCCATAATACAAATTCTAGCAGTCTATTCAGTAGGACTATCTGCTGTGTATCCACCAGACTTCTGCACAACACAACTGATGGTCCTAACCCCATTTATGAGGCAAGAAATTCCACTTATTAAACCTGACAGGGCACACCTGTGAATTGAAAACCATTCCCGGTGACTACCTCTTGAAGCTCATCAAGAGAATACCAAGAGTGTGCAAAGCAGTCATCAAAGCAAAAGGTGGCTACTTTGAAGAACCTAGAATATAAGATATAATTACAGTTGTTTCACGCTTTTTGTTGATTATATAATTCCACGTGTGTTAATACATAGCTTTGATGCCTTCGGTGTGAATGTACAATTTTCATGGTCATGAAAAAACAGGAAAATCTTTAAATGAGAAGGTGTGTCCAAACTTTTGGTCTGTACTGTGTGTGTGTATATGTATATATGTATGTATATATGTGTGTGTGTGTATATATATATATATATATATATATATATATATATATATATAATCTCTCTGTCATGGACATCTTTCCATCTATTGTCTATCTTAGCACATCTAAACATCTGTCATTTCTATTCTGCACTCTATTTCAATAAATGTCACATTGATGCTGCAAACAGATGACACATGGATGCCACATGTATGGTACATACGCACAAACGGATGACACACAGATTGTACACACGGACATGGATAGAAATATCAGGATGTATGTAGGAGGCCTCAGAGAGTAAGCAGTCCACAGAGTAATTGCCTTTGTATTGGTCAGTAAACCATCATTTTGTTTGACATGATTATCAATAACGTTAGAACCTGAAAAGAGCAAAGAAAATCAGAGTGCAGTTCCAGATTATTTTGGTCCCCAGAGAAACTTGCTTTTACAACTGAGAAAAGCAAACTGTTTCAAAGTAGAATAAACGTGTTATTTCCTTTTCCTAGTTTTTCAGCAGAAGGAGATGCATTTGGCAGTGAAAAGGCTGAAGGCAATTGTAAACCCGACAAGCAGGAAAATTATTTATGTTCTAGTGCAACCAAGAAGCAGGAACATATCCTCAATCAAATCAATTTCACGCTGATTATTATTCTGCAGAGATGGGAAGGAATGTTGTTATTAAGACCTAAAATTGTCAGAACAAATGGAAATAGTCAAGGCCTGCTGGAAAGAAACATTTTAAATATATTTAATTGAAGGATTTAATTCATTAATTAATAAGTTCATCAAATAAATCAGAGGAATTATACACAATGCTGAAGTCACAGTCACTCCCGGAGGTGTAAATCTGAATTTGTATATTATATGTTGGTTTCACCTTATGAGATACAGAACACCCAGTAATAAAATTAAAACACCTAGCAGAAAAAAAAGTCCGTACACATAAAATAACGGCATGTTCAAACATTGCATACAATATGCAGCCTTTTTAATTAAATGAATGAAAAGTGCTGCAAATATTCTGAAAGAATTAACATGGTGCGTCTTGGCAAAAGTACAACAGGGCTCAAAATACAAGCAGGAGAAAAAAACAGTATGTGCATATGATTTAACAAATGTATTAGGTTATGCTGGTACTGTAAAGTGCTGCATATTTTAAGCACCAAATACGCTGTGTGAAAAGCTCCATGTGTAAACATATCCTTAACCCCTTTACCCCCGAGGTGGTTTGCACTGACCAGTCCAATAACTCTGGAACACTTCAATGGATCACGCTGATCTAAGAATGTTTTTTCATTACATATTGTACTTGATGATAGTGGTAAAATTTATTTGATATGACTTGGGTTTATTTGCGAAAAAAAATGTAAATTTGGTGAAAATTTTGAAAATTATGCAATTTCCAAACTTTGAATTCTTATGCCTTTAAATCTGAGAGATATGTCACACAAAATAGTTAATAAATAACATTTCCCACATGTCTACTTTACATCAGCACAATTTTTGAAGCAAAATGTTTTTTTTGTAAGGAAGTTATAAGGGTTAAAAGTTCTCCAAAGATTTCTTATTTTTCCAAAAAAATTTACAAAACCATTTTTTTTAAGGACCATATTACATTTGAAGTGACTTTAAGGGGTCTATATGACAGAAAATAGCCAAAAAGTGACACCATTCTAAAAACTGCATTTGTCAAGGTGCTTAAAACCACATTCAAGAAGTTTTTTAAAAAATGAACATTCAGCTTTTTTTTCACAAATTTTACTTTCGGACCATTTTTTTTTTTTTTAATTTTCGCAAGGGTAACCGGAAACATGGGCCCCAGAATTTGTTGTGCAATTTCTCCTGAGCATGCCCATACCTCATATGTGGGGGAAAATGTTTGGGCGTATGGTAGAGCACGGAAAGGGAAGGAGCACCGCTTGACTTTTCGAATTAAGAATTTGCTGGAACAATTAGCGGACACCAAGTCATGTTTGGAGAGCCCCTGATGTGCATAAACAGTAGAAATCAGACACAAGTGACATCATTTTGGAAACCACACCCCTTAAGGAATGTATTTAGATGTGTGGTGAGCACCTTGAGCCCCCAGGTGCTTCATAGAAGTTCATAATGTTGAGCCGTGAAAATAAAAAAATGATATTTTTCCCACAAAAAATGCTTTTAGCCCCAAATTTTGCATTTTCATACAGATACAGGAGAAATTGCACTATAAAATTTGTTGTGCTATTTCTCCTGAGTGCGCTAATACCTCATATGTGTGACAAAACTACTGTTTGGCTCATGGCAGGGCTTGGAAGGGAAGGAGTGTAATTTGACTTTTTTGAATGTAAGATTTACTGGAATCATTAGCGGATACCATGTCCAATTTGAAGAGCCCCTTAGGTGCCTAAACAGTGGAAACCCCCAGAAGTGAACCACATTCTGGAAACTAGACCCCTCAAGGCATATATTTAGATGTGTGGCGAGCACCTGGATTATCCAGGTGCTTCACAGAAGTTTATAACATTGAGCTGTGAAAATTAAAAAAAATCATGTTTTCCCCACAAAAAAAAATTATTTTAGCCGCATTTTTTATTTTCGTAAGGGTAACAGGAGAAATTGCACTGTACAACTCGTGTTGCAATTTCTCTCTCTTGAGTATGCCGATACCACCATATGTGGGGGAAAACTACTTTTGAGGCACAGTGCAAAGCCTAGAAGGGAAGAAGTGCCATATTATTGTTCAGATTTTGCTGGAATGGTTTGAGGGTGCCATGTCACATTGGCAGAGCCCCTGAGGTGCCAGAACAACAGAAATCCCCCCATATGTGAACTCATTTTACAAACTAAAGCCCCCAATGAATCTCTGGGTGCAGTGTTCATATTGACACCACTTGTGCCTCACATAATTTAATACCATTGAGCGGTGAAGAAAGAATAATTTACATTTTTACCACTAAAATATTGTTTTAGCCCCAAGCTTTTAATTTTTCTAAGGGCTAATAGGAGAAATTTCTACAACAAACTGTGGTCCATTGTTTCCTGAGTGCGCCAATACCCTACACGTAATCAGGAAATACTTTTCAGACAGTAAAAATTGTCCCACAATTTCTACTGAAAGTAGCAATACCCCATATTTGGCTGTACAATACTGTTTAGCCACATGACGAGACTCGGGAGGGACAGAGCGCTATTTGCCTGCTGGAGCGCAGATTTTCCTAGAATAGTTTTCCGACTCCATGCACAGAGCCCCAAGTGCTAGAAGAGCAGAAGCCCTCCCTCAAGTGACCCCATTTTGGAAATTATGCCCCTTTGAGAATTTATCTACAGGTGTAGTGAAGATTTTGACTAAAGCTGGGTTTTCCAGAAACAAGCAGCAGTGTATGTTGCCGAGGAAAATTGCAAATTTCCATTGTAGTGACAAGTACGTTGTAGTGACAAGTACGTTATGCCCAGCTCATGCTGGAGACGTGCACCCATAAATTAGGCAAGCTCTCATCACTACAGAAATGCCAAACTTTGGGTCTCTATATGTGGTTTAGGCATACTGGGGCTCAGAAGGGAGTGGGTCATTTGGATTTGGGAGCACATAATTTTGCTGAATTTCTTTTGGAGAGTGTGCTTTTTTTTGCGGATTGAATTGAAGCTTTTATTGGGAACAATTTATATAACGTTTTGGGGAAACATTTATCTGGCGCTCTATGCTGAGTACTTACATTGCGGTTTCCATCTAAATCTTAGACGTGATTCAGATGAAACCCCCGAGGGATCCATTCACTATAATAAGGAAACAGAATTACCTTGGACTGTGTCTGACCTTTGTTCAGCGGTGCCCTTCTTTTCAAAAGTGCACAAAACTCTGGCCGACTGCACTTTTATGCACACCTAAAAAGATGGACACTGCCGGATGATAGGTCAAATGATGTCCACAGTGCCTCCATCTGCCTCGCTGTAGGGGAATCTTCTGTTTGGGGTTCCATCTGAATCATGTATTTCAGAGATTTACATGGAGACCCCACGGTAGGCACTCAGAGTAGAGCGTAGGATAAATGTGTGCCGAGCCTTACTGCGATCTTTGGGAGGCAGAAGAATGAACAAATCAACAGCAGGTAAAAAATTGGTTTTATTTTTTGCACTTTTCCTTGTGCAGTATAAGCGATTAAACAACTTTATTCTTCAGGTTGGTGCGATTACAGTGATAACCGTTTTATATCGGGTTTTTATGCTTGGCTGCTGTCACACACTAAAAGACATTTTTTATTGCAAAAATTGCATCCCCATATATTGAGAGCTATAATTTTCCCATATTTCGGTCAACAGAGTCATAAAGCGGTTGTGTCTAGTGGGACAAGTTTAAGTTTTTATTGGTACCATATATTTTTTTTCAGAATAATAATATATATGCAAGATGTGTCTTTGATGTTTTCTGCTGTCTGCTGCATCTTGTATTCTGGGGCAGATTATAATAGGGTCAATCTGGGCGGTAGCCCAGGGCCCAGTGGTGTAGGGGGCCCTCGGCTACCGCTCAGGTTGCCCGCCGCCATCAGGGCATTACTGCCCTGACTGGCATAGTATGGGCCCAGTGGGCAGAGGGGGCCCACATTGGGCCCCGTCTCATCTGCTCACCGGGCCCCTACCGGTGCTGCGGCAGTTAAACGCTATTGATGTGCGGGCGCGCGCCCGCACATCAATAGTTAACAGCCGCCAGCAAATCGGAGGCTGGCAGCTGACATCAGCCGGCGAGTGCGCGCTTCAGCTGTAAGGAGAGAGCTTCACCGAAGGAGCGCGGACAGGTGAGACCTTCGCGTGGCAATCCGGGGGGGCCGGGCCAGTATGCTGGACACACTGGGGGCAATATGCTGGAAGCACTGGGGGCAATATGCTGGACACACTGGGGGCAGAATGCTGGACACACTGGGGGCAGAATGCTGGACACACTGGGGGCAGAATGCTGGACACACTGGGGGCAAAATGCTGGACACACTGGGGGCAGAATGCTGGACACACTGGGGGCAGAATCATGGACACAATGGGGGCAGTATGCTGGACACACTGGGGGCAGGATGCTGGACACACTGAGGCAATATGCTGGAGACACTCGGGCAGAATGCTGGACACACTCGGGCAGAATGCTGGACACACTGGGTGCAATATGCTGGACACACTGGGGGCAATATGCTAGACACACTGGGGGCAATATGCTGTACACACTGGGGACAATATGCTGGACACACTGGGGACAATATGCTGGACACACTGGGGGCAATATGCTGGACACACTGGGGGCAATATGCTGGACACACTGGGGCAGATTGCTGGACACATTGGGGCAGAATGCTGGACCCACTGGGGGCAGAATGCTGGACACAATGGGGGCAGTATGCTGGACACACTGGGGGCAGGATGCTGGACACACTGGGGCAATATGCTGGAGACACTCGGGCAGAATGCTGGACACACTCGGGCAGAATGCTGGACACACTGGGTGCAATATGCTGGACACACTGGGGTCAATATGCTAGACACACTGGGGGCAATATGCTGTACACACTGGGGACAATATGCTGGACACACTGGGGTCAATATGCTGGACACACTGGGGTCAATATGCTGGACACACTGGGGGCAATATGCTGGACACACTGGGGCAGATTGCTGGACACACTGGGGGCAATATGCTAGACACATTGGGGGCAATATGTTGGACACACTGGGACAGAATGCTGGACACACTGGGGGCAATAAGCTGTACACACTGGGGTAGATTGCTGGACACACTGGGAACAATATGCTGAACACACTGGGGGCAATATGCTGGACACACTGGGGGAAGAATGCTGGACACACTGGGGGCAGATTGCTGGACACACTGGGGGCAGATTGCTGGACACACACTGGGGGCAGAATGCTGGACACACTGGGGCAGAATGCTGGACACACTGGGGGCACTATGCTGGAGACACTGGGGCAATATGCTGGAGACACTGGGGCAATATGCTGGACACACTGGGGCAATATGCTGGACACACTGGGGCAGAATGCTGGACACACTGGGGGCAATTTTGCTGGACACACTGGGGGCAGATTGCTGCACACACTGGGAGCAGATTGCTGGACACACTGGGGGCAGAATGCTGGACAAACTGGGGACAGAATGCTGGTCACACTGGGGGCAGAATTCTGGACACACTGGGGGCAATATGCTGCACACACTGGGGCAGAAAGCTGGACACACTGGGGGCAATATGCTGGAGACACTGGGGCAGATTGCTGGACACACTGGGGGCAATATGTTGGAGACACTGGGGCAATTTGCTGGACACACTGGGGGCAATATGTTGGACACACTGGAAGCAATAAGCTGGACGCACTGAGGGCAATATGCTGGACACTGGGGGCAGATTGCTGGACACACTGGGGGCAGATTGCTGGACACACTGGGGGCAGAATGCTGGACAAACTGGGGGTAGAATGCTGGAAACAATGGGGCAATATGCTGGAGACACTGGGGGCAATATGCTGGACACACTGGGGGCAATATGCTGGACACACTGTGGGCAGGATGCTGGATACACTGGGGGCAATATGCTGGGGTCACTGGGGCAAATTGCTGGACACACTGGGGGCAGAATGCTGGACACACTGGGGGCAGAATGCTGGACACACTGGGGACAATATGCTGGACACACTGGGGCAGAATGCTGGACACACTGGGGGCAATATGCTGGACACACTGGGGCAGAAAGCTGGACACACTGGGGCAGAATGCTGGACACACACTGGGGGCAATATGGTGGAGACACTAGGGCAGATTGCTGGACACACTGGGGGCAATATGTTGGAGACACTGGGGCAGATTGCTGGACACACTGGGGGCAATATGCTGGACACACTGGGAGCAATAAGCTGGACACACTGAGGGCAATATGCTGGACACACTGGGGGCAGATTGCTGGACACACTGGGGGCAGATTGCTGGACACACTGGGGGCAGTTTGCTGGACACACTGGGGGCAGAATGCTGGACACACTAGGGGCAATATGCTGGTGACACTGGGGGCAATATGCTGGAGACAATGGGGGCATAATGCTGGACACACTGGAGGCAATATGCCGGACACACTGGGGGCAATATGCTGGACACACTGGGGGCAATATGCTGGACACACTGGTGCAGAAATGTTGGACACACTGGGGTCAATATGTTGGACACACTGGGGGCAGGGTGCGGGACACACTGGGGGCAATATGCTGGAGACACTGGGGCAGATTGCTTTACACGCTGGGGGCAATATGCTGGAGACACTGGGGCAGATTGTTGGACATACTGGGGGCAATATGCTGGACACAGTGGGGGAAGATTGCTGGACACACTGGGGGCAGAATGCTGGAGACACTGGGGCAGAATGCTGGACACGCTGGGGGCAATATGCTGGAAACACTGAGGCAATATGCTGGAGACACTGAGGCAATATGCTGGAGACACTGGGTGCAATATGCTAGAGACACTGGGGGAAATATGCTGGAGACACTGGGGGCAATATGCTGGAGACACTGTGGGTAATATGCTGGACACACTGGGGGCAGGATGCTGGACAAACTGGGGGCAATATGCTGAAGTCACTGGGGCAGATTGCTGGACACACCTGGGGGCAATATGCTGGAGACACTGGGGGCTGAATGCTGGACACACTGGGGGCTGAATGCTGGACACACTGGGGGCTGAATGCTGGACACACTGGGGCAGATTGCTGGACACACTGGGGGCAGATTGCTGGACACACTGGGCGCAGATTGCTGGAGACACTGGGGCAGAATGCTGGACACACTGGGGGCAATATGGTGGAGACACTGGGGCATTATGCTGGAGATACGGGGCAATATGCTGGACACACTGGGGGCAATATGCTGGACTCACTGGGGCAGAATGCTGGACACACTGGGGGCAATATGCTAGAGACACTGGGGCAGATTGCTGGACACACTGGGGGCAATATGGTGGAGACACTGGGGCATTATGCTGGAGATACGGGGCAATATGCTGGACACACTGGGGGCAATATGCTGGAGACACTGGGGGCTGAATGCTGGACACACTGGGGGCTGAATGCTGGACACACTGGGGGCTGAATGCTGGACACACTGGGGCAGATTGCTGGACACACTGGGGGCAGATTGCTGGACACACTGGGCGCAGATTGCTGGAGACACTGGGGCAGAATGCTGGACACACTGGGGGCAATATGGTGGAGACACTGGGGCATTATGCTGGAGATACGGGGCAATATGCTGGACACACTGGGGGCAATATGCTGGACTCACTGGGGCAGAATGCTGGACACACTGGGGGCAATATGCTAGAGACACTGGGGCAGATTGCTGGACACACTGGGGCAGAATGCTAGACAAACTGGGAGCAATATGCTGGAGACACTGGGGCAGATTGCTGGACACACTGGGGGCAATATGCTGGACACACTGGGGGCAATATGCTGGACACACTGGGGACAATATACTGGACACACTGGGGGCAGATTGCTGGACAAACTGGGGGTAGAATGCTGGACACACTGGTGGCAATATGCTGGAGACACTGGGGCAATATACTGGAGACAATGGGGCAATATGCTGGAGACACTGGGGGCAATATGCTGGACACACTGGGGGCAATATGCTGGACACACTGGGGGCAGAATTCCGGACGCACTGGGGGCAATATGCTGGACACACTGGGGCAGAATGCTGGACACATTGGGGGAAATATGCTGGAGACACTGGGGCATATTGCTGGACACACTGGGGGCAATATGCTGGAGACACTGGGGCAGATTGCTGGACACACTGGGGGCAAAATGCTGGACACACTGGGGTCAGAGATGCTGTACACTGGGGGCAGAGATGCTGTACACTGGGGGCAGAGATGCTGGACACTGGGAGCAGAGATACTGGACACTGGGGGCAGAGATGCTGGACACACTGGGGGCAGGATGCTGGACACTGGGGGCAGAGTTTCTGGACACTGGGGGCAGAGATGCTGGACACAGATGGGGCAGGATTGGAGACATGGGCAGAATGTAGATACGGGGCATGATTGGAGACACGGGGCAGAATGAAAGACATGGGGAAGGATTGGAGACAGATCCTGCCGGATCATGGGGCAGGATGGATATGATGGAGACTGATGGGGCAGGATGGGGAGATCATATGGGGCAGGATTGGATACTCATGAGGGCAGGATGGGAGAACATATGGCTGGAGCCAGGAATGAGATACACGGGGCCAGGATGGGGGATATTATTATTAACATAGGGGCTAATTAAGGGATATTATTACTGCAGTGATGTATTTATTTTATTTTTTGAGGACACTGTTTTAAATGGGGGGGCGGTCCTGTTACTGTGTAGAGTGACACTATGTTGCCTTTTTTTCTTCATATGGTGTAATGTAGAAGTTGGGAAAAATTAAGTAATGTGTTCTGCAAGTGGAGCTCGAGATAACTGTGCTATTTCCTGCAGAGACGAGTCCTGGCTGGATGAAGTGATGGCGGTCTGTGCTGGATGACAGATGAAGGACTTCACCTAGAGATATCACTGGTGAGTCAGTGTTACCTATACACTGACACTATACACTGTATACTATATACAGAGGTCCTGTGTACAATGTCACTGGTGATCACTGTATTACCTCTACACAGACACTGAATACTAAGTACAGATCTCCTGTGAACACTGGCACTTATGGTGATAGTACGGTTAGTTCTTCCTAACTGAAGGGTAAATTGACTAGATCAATGGATGTTTGACAGGTTATAGTTTCACACAGCAACTATTTTTCTGGAATAATCTGGTTCAGGTATATAATGACCCTGTCACATTACCCCGTCACATGACCCCATTGCATGACCGGGGGGCCCACAGTGTCTGAACAGTCCGGGGCCCTGGCTACCCTTAATCCACCCCTGCTTGTATTTGAGTACGGATTCTGTAATGGCACATCAATGAAAGTTATCTGAATTGGCCAGCAATTTATAAGAAGTTTGTCTACTGATAACATGTGCTAAATGACAGATGGCAATCCACACCCTGGTCTCTAATATTAATCATGATCAAGGATAGACTAATCTTGTATAGTTCTCTATACAGTATCTTCTTTTGGTGACCCCTTCTTTATTTCTGTACAACATAGTGACCAATTAATGCAATCATACTGTGAAGGAAGAAATTAAGAAAGATTCTCCATTTTGTGCTTTTCGACTCCATTTTGTTGTTTTGATATAAATTTTGTTAGTAGGCTAAAGTTTACAGCTGTTATGAGACCTTGATGAGACCTTGATTGTTGCAATCTAAACAGAATATGAGACTGAGGGTGTATTGTTCTATGAAGCTTTGACGCACAGATTGTTCCTGCATTCTTATAGGCTAAGAACTGTGAGCATGTTCTTATGCTGATTGGTTGAAGTATAATTTCTATGACTATGAAAACTCATACTCATTAAACGGGGGCTAGAGAGATCAGCTTGATCCCCCCCAAACAGAGACACACGTCTCCGTCTGGTCATTTTCAGTTGCCGGCAACACCTTGTATATTAATTTGGAAATCACTGGGTTAACCGTGAAGGATCACTTTAGATCCTCCCTCAACAGCTGGTGCCCGAGAACGTGGGGCTCCAAGCAGGAACGCTTCTGCCCCCCGGAGGACAACAAGACAAAGGATCCTCGGACCGGACGCAGGCACTGGAAAATTGGGACTGATCATCCCCCACAACAACCACGGTAAGTTGGCAGTTATACTGTCCAGACTGACCGTTTGGTGTGGTTTTCCTGTGTTTGTTGCTGCAAAGAGGATCTGAGGTTTGTCCCCGGAGGTGGGATGATTTTTGGGTGGAATCATATAGAGGTGTAGTTCCGTTGGAAGCCCAGTGCTCGAACCGTACCTCATAAGGGACGGACACCCCGGATTGACCAGTGATGTAATTCTCTTTACAGTCAAAATATCCTGAATTCCTGATCACTGTTAGAATCAGGCGCGGTGAGGTGATCGAAGATTGGGTAGGATACGTAACTCAGGTTTATATTGATTTAAATATATCCAGAGGTATCCGGAGGGTTTAATCTGAGACGCCCTCCTCCTTTCACTGAGTACCGCGATTTTGGGTTGTCTCAGCGGGGGACAGGTAAAAACCCTAGTGGAATAGACTATACGGCCGCTCTAGTATCTATACACGACTAAGTAAGGGTATTTAGCTTTAAAGGAGAATCAGTTTCCGTGGTAGAAGAAGATTTTGAATTGTGTGATGAATTTGATATTGTTAGCTCAAAGACGGGGAAAGAAATCTGTCAGGAATGCAGGGAAAATATTCTCAATTATTGTTTTTTTCCTAAGGTGTTCTGGTATGTGAATTGTGCGATGAAGATTTTATAGAAATTAATTAAGTCTGAGAACTGCTGTATTTCGGTTCTGTGTGAAAGTTATCTCTAAAATATCCGATGGGAGGGGTCGAGCAGCTGCGCTATTGTTTTCCTCCTTTCTCTGTGTAGAGGAATGCTGTGATTCTTCTTATCTCCTGTTTCTGGTAAGGAGGGGGCAGTATGTGGCTGCATTCCAAGGTTTCTCTGTATTTTCTCAGTGTAGTACACGCTGGTAGATTTGTGTTTTGTTTAAGGCGACAATATTGTTTTGAAGTACAAAGAAAATATTGTAAATTGAAAGTGAAATCTGGTTGTGCCCCTCAATCCCAAAGCACCAATATATACTGGGTTGCCAAAACTTAGTGCGCCTCCACCCTATGATCCGGCTGTGTGTATCTGTGATGTATGCGGAGTTGCTAATTCTCAGTGTAGAGAGGTCTGTTACAATTGTGGAGCGAGGAGATCCGGGGTCGTAGCCCCCACCTTTCCCTTGCTAAACGCTGACAGCATCTATTATCGGCCACTGCCAGCACCAGCTCCTGTTATGCCTAGTATTACTAATGCTTATGAGTATCCGCCCCCATCTATCTTAGTCACTCGGTCAGAGACAGGATATACAGAGGAGATAGATTTCCAGGAAATGTATTCTAATGTTATTCCTGGACCCCACCGTCATGATGTGCTCTTTAGGATAGGGACAGGGGATCTCACAAAACAACATGTTGGGGCCATAGTAAATGCCGCAGATAACCAGCTCCGCTATGCTGGAGGACTGGCTGCAATGATTTCACAGAAAGGTGGACCCATGATACAGGAAGAATCTAATTCATATATACAAACTTATGGCCAGGTAGAAACAGGACAGGTCGCAGCAACCAGAGCAGGACAGCTTCCGTGTCAATATGTAATACATGCAGTGGGGCCACGGTATAATTCTAGCAACATTCCCAAGTCCCAACAGTTGCTTACCGAGGCTGTCCAGAACGCAATCCTGTATGCCTCCTCCGTTCCTCCCGGTACGATGCCTCAACGTACAATGGCCATACCATTAATCTCTGCCGGTATCTCTAACTGTAACAGAGCCTCCTGCCCCGCTTCCGCAGCAGATGCCTCTTGTACTGCCACCTCCTCCCGCCCCCGAGTCAGTAATATCAGACTTTGAAGAAGATTATGCAAAAAAAAAAAAAAAAAAGGTTTTAAGAACTTACCCCGCTCTACATCAGCAGAGGAACATGGAAATTAACAGGGAAATTAAGGGTTAAACCAGCCACAGCAATTCCCCGCTCCAAATACAGCCCCCCTTTCACAGCTGCAAGGACGCTCATTATCAGCGGTTCATGTAACAGGCTCCTGCCCTCCCCACCTTACACAATTCCAATATTCCTTTTAACCCTATGTCTGGGAATCTCACTCCCCAGCCCCATGTCAATTCTCAGATCAAGAGCTTGTTTTAATTAGAGTAGATGACAGACCCAATAAATATACTCTTACAAAACCCATCCCTGTGGGACCCTTTCCCTGAAGTTACTGCTCAGTTCCTAATCTCTCCCTCATGTCCGGTAAATTTACTGGGGGCAGATTTATTATCACAGTTCCGCTCCAGAATACAATTCCAAGATGATGGTCAGCTGATACTTACGTTATATAACCCCTATGCAGATGAATATAATGAGATCTGTATCCTACATGCCCTTCCCACAGTTATGATGGTCCTGATAGACCCAGATTCTCCCCCAATAATGCCTGTAGAACCAGTAAAAGTGTTTCTCAAACCTGGTGCCCCTTTTTCTAAAGTCCATCAATACCCTTTGAAATATGATCAGGAGCGGGGCCTCAAGGGGCAAATACAAATGTTACTTGATAATGGTGCCCTGATACCCTGTGTTTCCCCATGTAACACGCCCTTGTTTCCTGTTAAGAAAAAGACTCCACCCGGCCAACCCCCTGTGTACCGGCTGGTACAAGACCTACGGGCAGTTAATGCAGTTACTGTTCCAGAAACTCCGGTGCCTAATCCACATACTCTTTTGTCCCAGATATCTAAGGATGCTGCTTGGTTCACAGTTATCAATCTTGCCAATGCCTTCTTCAGCATTCCATTATACCCAGATTGCCAGTTTCTGTTTGCATTCACATATCAGGGATGACAATTGACGCGGACAGTTATGCCACAAGGGGCCCAAAATAGTCCCAATCAGTTTGCAAAAAAATATGGGAGAGTGTCTTTTACCCTGGCAGTTAGAACACCCCTATGTCACGCTGTTTCAGTATGTGGATAATCTTTTGTTGTGTGCACAAACAGAGCAGGAAGCCATTGTTGCCACTGTTAGTTTTCTCAAGTATCTGGCAGATCTGAACTGTCGGGTTTCGGCCTCGAAACTTCGGTTCTGCCTTGGTCAAGTGATATTTTTGGGTCACTGTCTCCTTCAGGGTGTCAGACACCTCACAAAAGAAAGAAAAGTAGCTGTCAGCTCCCTTCTTTTACTAAAAGATGAGACTGAACTCCAGCGTTTTCTTGGACTATGTACTTATTGTTGTCAGTGGATACCGGACGCATCCCGTATAATGCAACCTTTCTACAATGCCCTGAAAGACGGTTCAAGATGTGCTGATGATTTTGGCAGATTCCACACCGGATACGCTGTTACTACGGAAGATACTGTAGTGCACGCAGCTGCACTCCCTCCCTCACTGTCAGCACAAGAAGCAGAACTTCAGGCTCTGTCTACTGCATGTGTTCTGGCCAAAGACAGGCGGGCTAATATTTACACGGACTCACAGTATGCATTTGGTATTACTCATGATTTCAGAGCCCAATGGGCCAATCGAGGGTTTATTACCACCGCCAGGACTCCAGTGAAGAATGCTGAAGCTGTTAAAACCCTCATGGACTCAATCAAATTACCCACCAGGTAGGGGCCATATTGAACCCAGCTAATTCTACCCTGTCACATAGAGGTGGTTTGGCCCAACAGATAGCTAAAAAGGGAAGGCCAGTCATAACCCAAGAGTGTCAGGCCTACCTTGCCGTTTATGGCCCCTTGCATCCAGGAGACGCTATGTCCACCCAAAGAGGGAATTTGCCCTGTGATATAGTGTTACACACTGCAGGCCTTATATATAATTACAGGACACCCGAGCACTGCCGTGCAGTATTGCAGACTGCCTTGCAGACAGAGCTCACCTATGCAGGACATGCTACAGGTGTGCTGATTCAGCTTCATGGAGACAAACAGAGACCTGTTGCTTATTACAGCGGCCGCCTGGATACAGTGGCAAAAGGAAGTCCCTCTTGTGTTTGGGCCGTGTTGTCTGTCCAGCTGTTGCTACACAAGTCTTCAGAGATTGTTTTGGATTACCCACTGATGGTCCACACCCCACACGATGTACATAGTATCCTTAACCAAGTACAATCTAGCCACATGTCCATGGCTGGACAGCTGCGACTTCAGTGTGCTATTCTCATGCCTACTAATGTGACTTTGAAAAGGTGCACTGTCCTAAACCCCGCTACTCTTCTCCCAGTTCCCATGGATCCAAAGGGGGGAGGAGTAGGTGACATGAAAAAGGACACTCTTTCTTTCTAGAATGGATCCAGAGGAACAAGATTAGGTTTCCAAACTATATGATTGTCTAGAATTGATGTCTCAGGAAACGGCTGGTCTCTAGTGTGCCCATTCTAATGCTGATTTTTAGCTTTTTGTAGATGGATCCCGTCACCAAGATGACCAAGGACGCTACTGTACCAGATATGCTGTGGTCTCAGAACATGAGGTAATCAAGGCAGAGTCAATGCCAGCTCATATGTCTGCACAAGAAGCAGAGCTCAAGGTGCTCATAGAAGCGTGCAAACTAGCAGAAGGTAAGACTGTAAATATCTACACTGATTCCAGGTATGCTTTTGGCATTGCACACGGTTATGGGCCTATCTGGAGAGCCAGGGCTTTCCTGACAGCAAATGGCCACCCCATTAAACATGCTGAGGCAGTCCAGCAACTTATGAATGCACTACAGCTTCCCACCCAAGCAGGCATCATAAAGGTAAAGGCACATACCAAAGGCACTGATGGACGGACAAAGGGTAACGCACTGGTAGACCAGGCTGCCAAGAAAGCAGCAAGCACTCCTGTAGCCTCTAGAGTACATCACCTAGACACCCCACCATCTCCACTTGTGTTGAAAGACATCTTAGCCCGGTTACAAGAACAGGCAAGTAAGGAGGAGAAAAATAGGTGGCAAGAGATAGGGGCTTGCTCTGATACCAACACTGGACTATGGGGGAGGGGTGAAAAGGTCTGCCTACCACAGGTACTGTACCCAATGATGGCACAGGTTCTGCACGGGAATGTGCACCACTCGAAGACGGCCATGTGTGACACCCTACAGAAACAATGGATTGCCCCCGGGTTTTCCACCTGCGCAGAAAGGCAGGTACAGAGCTGCATGATATGTGCCACACATAATCAGGGTAGGACAGTGAAAACCCCATCCAAACACACTCCCCGGCCCTTTAACCCATTCCAGAGACTGCAGATTGATTATATTCGGTTACCCAGGGTAGGGACGTATGAGTATGTGTTGGTCTGCATTGATTTATTTTCAGGTTGGCCAGAAGCCTACCCAGTTGCCAAGGCTACGGCTAAGACAACGGCAAAGAAACTGATGGCTGAGATCATATGCAGGTATGGAGTTCCTGAAGTCATCGAAAGCGATCAGGGTTCCCATTTTACTGGAGAGATCATGTCAGAGGTAATGGCAGCACTGGGGGTAAGTCAAGCATTGCATACTCCATACCATCCACAGAGCAATGGAAAAGTGGAGAGACTAAATGGAACTTTTAAGCTTAAAATCCAGAAGGCAATGACAGAGACTGGTAAACCATGGACAGAATGCCTTCCTCTAGCTTTGTTTTCGGTAAGATATACCCCAAACAGGAAGACAGGACTGTCACCGTATGAGATTCTGTTTGGCAGGAGCCCCAATCTTGAATGTTTCTTTCCACAACAGTTGCAACTCAAGTACCAGGACTTGACTAGCTATGTGCAGGCCTTACATGGACACCTTGCCAAAGTGCATTTAACTGTCTTCAGTTCTCTTCCAGATCCAGACAAGGTTCCTGGACACCATCCCTTTGTGCCAGGAGACCTGGTGTATGTGAAAAAGTTTGTGCGCAGAGATTGTCTCCAGACAAGATTTGAAGGACCCCACATGGTGATCCTGGTCACCCCCACTGCAGTAAAGCTGGAAGGAAGGCCGACGTGGATCCACGTATCGCACTGCAAGCTGGTCAAACAGACTAGTAGCAAATAAGGGGAAATAATGTTTTGGTTTTCGTATTTTCTATATTATTATTGGTAACCACATGGGACAGCCTAAATTCCCCAATATCCTTGAATAATAAGTTTGTACAATATCATGAAAGATTAGTAGTACAGATGGGTATAGCCGATAAAATTGTCAGTTCTATTTTCATTTACCCTATGATTACACAAATGTGGGATAAATTGGTTAGGGCCACAGATTTTCTAGATGATCAAATTTGGGATATATTGGATATATTTAATATACTACTGTTGTTGTCCAAAACCAGCTTATCATAGTCACTAATCAACATACTGTAGTACTGGATTACTTAACAGCAGCACAGGCTGGTATGTGTCAGATTATTGGACCTGCATGCTGTCATTATATAAATCCCAATAGCACTATGAAGTTAAAGTTAAAGTTAGAGGATATTCAAAGACTCAGAGATTAATATAATAAAGACAATGACCGTAATAAGGACAGTTGGTGGGCAGACACCTTCTCCTTTTTAATCCAGCAAATTGGTTTGAGGGACCTGGGGGCTGGATAGCTGGAATCTTTCAAAGTTTGTTATATATTGTTGCCTTTATTGTTGTCATGTATGTAATACTAAAACTTGTTTTTTGGTGTATTTCTGTGTGTATTAGGAAATTCTGCACTAAGACAACTAGTGATGAAACCAAAAGCGTTGCCACCTCTGCTCTTCTCTACACCGATTTCACAAAGTTACCTAATGAAGATGTTGAAGCCAAGCGCATGGCTATCTTCAAAAGATCCCCACTATTGTTATCAATAATTGTTATTCGTAAATTCTAGTATACAGGGGGGACGGGTACGCCGCAACAGCCATGGCTGGTAACATGGCACCAGCCATGTGAAGACCAGTACCCCTCGAGCTTATAGCTTGGGATAGTACCTCTGATGCTGGACATTAATTAACAAAATTTATCTAGGGGGGAATGTGAAGGAAGAAATTAAGAAAGATTCTCCATTTTGTGCTTTTCGACTCCATTTTGTTGTTTTGATATAAATTTTGTTAGTAGGCTAAAGTTTACAGCTGTTATGAGACCTTGATGAGACCTTGATTGTTGCAATCTAAACAGAATATGAGACTGAGGGTGTATTGTTCTATGAAGCTTTGACGCACAGATTGTTCCTGCATTCTTATAGGCTAAGAACTGTGAGCATGTTCTTATGCTGATTGGTTGAAGTATAATTTCTATGACTATGAAAACTCATACTCATTAAACGGGGGCTAGAGAAATCAGCTTGATCCCCCCCAAACAGAGACACACGTCTCCGTCTGGTCATTTTCAGTTGCCGGCAACACCTTGTATATTAATTTGGAAATCACTGGGTTAACCGTGAAGGATCACTTTAGATCCTCCCTCAACAATACAGTGTACAAATACCAATAGTGTGCAGAGCCTGATTAATAGCAACATGCAGTGCTCATAAAGCTAAAAGTGCTTCTCACAAAATTAGAATATCATCAAAAAGTAAATTTATTTCATTTCTTTAATACAAAACGTGAAACTCCTATATTATATAGTCATTAGAAACAGAGTGATCAATCAAGTGTTTATTTCTGTTAATGTTGATGATTATTAGAATGTTGATGATAGTTAGAATACTTTATCACATCAGCTTGAAAAATGATTTTAAAATTCGAAATGTTGGTCTACTGAAATGTATGTTCAGTAAATGCACTGAATACTTGGTTGGAGCTCATTTTGCATCAGTTAGCGCATCAATGTGGCGTGGCAAGGAGGCGATCAGCCTGTGGCACTGCTGAGGTGCTATGGAAGCCCAGGTTGCTTTGATAGCAGCCTTCAGTTTGTCTGTATTGTTGGGTCTGGTGTCTTTTATCATCCTCTTGACAATACCCCATTGATTCTCTATGGGGTTAAGGTCAGATGATTTTGCTGGCCAATTAAGTACTGTGATACTGTTGTTTTGAAACCCGGTATTAGTACTTTTGGCAGTGTGGACAGGTGCCAAGTCCAGCTGAAGAATTAAATTTTCATCTCCAAACAGCTTGTCTGCAAAGGCAGGCATGAAATGCTCTAAAATTTCCTGGTAGGCAGCTGCGCTGACTTTGGTCTTGATAAAGCACAGTGGACCTACACCAGCAGATGACATCGCTCCCCAAACCATCACTGATTGTGGAAACTTCACACTAGACCTCAAGCAGCTTGGATTGTGTGCATCTCCACTCTTCCTCCAGACTCCTGTACCTTGATTTCCAAATGAAGTGCAAAATTTACTTTAATCTGAAAACAACAACTTGGACCACTGAGCAACAGTCCAGTTCTTTTTCTCCTTGGCCCAGGTAAGACGCTTCTGGCGATGTCTATTGGTCATGAGTGGCTTGACACAAAGAATACGACACTTGTAGACCATGTCTTGGAAATGTCTGTGTGTGGTGGCTCTTGAAGCAATGATTCCAGCAGCAGTCCACTCCTTGTGAATCTCCCCCAAATATTTGAATGGCCTTTTCTTAACAATCCTTTCAAGGCTGCAGTTATCCCGGTTGCTTGTGCACCTTTTTCTACCACACTTTTTCCTTCCACTCAACTTTCCTTTAACTTACCCTCCTTGTGGAGTGTGTCAATGACTGCCTTCTGGACATCTATCAAACCTTCAGTCTTACTCATGATTGTGGAGCCTACTAAAACAGACTAATGGGCCTTTTTAATGCATAGGAAGCCTTTGCAGGTGTTTTTTGTTAATTATTCTAATTTACTGAGATAATTACTTTTGGGTCTTCATTGGCTGTAAGCCATAATCATCAACGTTAACAGAAATAAGCACTTGAAATAGATCACTCTGTTTGTAATGACTCTATATAATATATGAGTTTTACTTTTTGTATTGAAGAACTGAAGTAAATTAACTTTTTAATGATATTCTAATTTTGTGAGAAGCATTTGTATATTCCATAGGAGCACAAAGCAGACTAATCCACAAAGGATCAACTTCGAGTTTATTTTCTTAAAATTTGCAGGTCCTTGCAAAATTCTAATTCTTTGCGAGTCAGTTTGTGAGGATCGCAAAATTAAAAAAAAATGGCCTACATCATTTTACACAATACTGTAGCATTAGAGAATGTTCTCTATGTATGTCAGCGCAGTCCTCTCCCTCTCAGAGTGTAAGCTATTTTGGTCAGCACAGTCATTTCTCTCTTTCTCACGGAATGTAAACTATTTTGGCTAGGGCAGTACTTTCTCTCGTAGAGTGTAAGCACTTTTGGTCTGCACAGTCCTCTCTCTTTCCCTCTGTCTATCTCTCGTAGAGTGTAAGCTCTTTTGGTCAGCATAGTCCTCTTCCATACAGTGTAAGCTCTTTTGGTCAGCATAGTCCTCTTCCATACAGTGTAAGCTCTTTTGGTCAGTGCAGTGCTCTCTTTCTCTCTGTCTCTCTCATAGAGTGTAAGCTCTTTTGGCCAGCGCAGTCCTTTCTCTTTCTCATAGAGTGTAAACCCTTTTATCCAGCACAGTCCTTTTTTTCCTTAGATTATAAGCCACTTTAGTCAGCACAGTCCTCTCTCTCTCTTTCTCTTTCGAGTGTAAGCTTTTTTGGTCAGCGAAGTCTTCGCTCCCTCTCTCTTTCTCTCTCTTATAGAGTGTAAGCTCTTTTTGACTGCAAAATCCTCGTAGAGTCTAAGGGTATGTGCCCACGTGGCGGATTCGTGTGCGGATTTTTCCGCAGTGTTTGCAAAATCCGCAGGTAAAATGCACTGCGTTTTACCTGTGTATTTACCATGGATTTCCTGTGGTTTTTGTGTGGATTCCACCTGCGGTTATACACCTGCAGATTCCTATTGAGGAGCAGGTGTAAACCACTGTCGAATCCGCACAAAGAATTGACATGCTGCTGAAAATACAATGCAGCGTTTCCACGCGTTTTTTTCTGCAGCATGTGTGCTGCGGATTTGGTTTTCCGTAGGTTTACATGGTACTGTAAACCACATGGAAAACAGCTGCGAATCTGCAGCGGCCAATCCGCAACGTGTGCACATAGCCTAAGTTCTTTTGGTCAGTGCAGTCCTCTAACCCCGCAAATCCAATTTTAAATGATCTGCTCATCTCTAATTAGGTTTCAAGATATAGACTTCATACACTAAGCAGAGCCTTGTAAAGGAGACTGTTCAATTACAAAGGTACAGTATGGACTTAAAGATGGAGGTTACATGGAGCCTTTATGCATTAGATCTAAGTACTAGAAAAATGTGGTTTCAACAAACTGCTAGTTTTAATAATGTTTAATTAGCAAATGAAAGGAGCTTTTAAAAAATGAACGGCATCAGAAACCTAACATTATTACCTTTGAATGTACAATTTGTTTGCTCCTTTTAAGAAAACCTCAATACCTGTAAAACCCTTGTTTTGAATACAACCCTACAAAAGCCGTATAAATATTTTGAAATGTATTTGAAATTATGTATAAACTACAGACTTATTGTAGTGGCTACGAAGCAAGAACACATAATCCACTTATAGATGTACGAATGTACCACATGCATTTCTCAAGTAATGCTTTCTAGACTTTTTAAATGATGCTAAAGGTTGATCTGAGACTGTGGAAAGCACTCCAATATATTTTTAATTATTGTATTTAAATGTTGTTTGTTTTAAATCTTGTTTTCCAAACTCAGGTCTGAGCAATTAGAGTCTAAGCCTTACAATGAACATAAGCAATAGAAATGTTATACAGTGACCTGCTCTGTAATTTTGTGTTCTCTCCACTGTGGAAAATAATGAATGTCTAAAATGTAATTGGAACAGATGGAGAGAGATGCAATTGTATAAACTAATGTTCGAAAGGAAAATTCTTGAGAATTGGCTTTTATGATGCAAAGTATCAAACTGAAAGGAAATGCAATATGTTTAGATGTTTTTTTTTTTCTTTAGAATTCCACTTATCACATTTCTGAAACACTTAGGTTTTGACTAATAGTTGTTGCGCATACATCAAAATCGTAAATCTTCACTTTTCGAGGTTTATGATGAGGGATAGATTTACCTATAGGCAAGGTAGACTTATTTGCCTTTACACTAAAGGCCCCGTCTCACTAAGCGATTTACCAACGATCACGACCAGCGATATGACCTGGCCGTGATCGTTGGTAAGTCGCTGTGTGGTCGCTGGGGAGCTGTCACACAGACCGCTCTCCCCAGCGACCAACGATCAGGGGAACGACTTCGGCATCGTTGAAATTGTCTTCAACGATGCCGAAGTCCCCCTGCAGCACCCGGGTAACCAGGGTAAACATCGGGTTACTAAGCGCAGGGCCGCGCTTAGTAACCCGATGTTTACCCTGGTTACCAAAAAAAACAAACACTACATACTCGCCTTTCGGTGTCCAGGTCCCTTGCCGTCTGCTTCCTGCTCTGACTGAGATCCGGCCGTACACTGAGAGCAGAGCGCAGCGGTGACGTCACTGCTGTGCTCTCACTTCTCACTGTACGGCCGGGAGTCAGTGAGAGCAGGAAGCAGACGGCAAGGGACCTGACGGACATCAGAAGGCGAGTATGTACTGTTTGTTTTTTTTTACATTTACGCTGGTAACCAGGGTAAACATCGGGTTACTAAGCGCGGCCCTGCGCTTAGTAACCCGATGTTTACCCTGGTTACCAGTGAAGACATCGCTGGATCGGTGTCACACACACCGATTCAGCAATGTCAGCGGGGCCTCAACGACCAAAAAAAGGTCCAGGCCATTCCGACACGACCAGCGATCTCGCAGCAGGGGCCTGATCGCTGGTACGTGTCACACATAGCGAGATCGCTATGGAGGTCGCTGTTGCGTCACAAAACTTGTGACTCAGCAGCGATCTCGCTAGCGATCTCGCTATGTGAGACGGGGCCTTAAGAGGTCGACACATGGAGAAGGAGGACTAGCAGAAACTGATGAGTTTGTGACATTTTGTGCACCGCAGATGAGCATCTTAAGGCCCCGTCTCACTAAGCGATTTACCAACGATCACGACCAGCGATATGACCTGGCCGTGATCGTTGGTAAGTCGCTGTGTGGTCGCTGGGGAGCTGTCACACAGACCGCTCTCCCCAGCGACCAACGATCAGGGGAACGACTTCGGCATCGTTGAAACTGTCTTCAACGATGCCGAAGTCCCCCTGCAGCACCCGGGTAACCAGGGTAAACATCGGGTTACTAAGCGCAGGGCCGCGCTTAGTAACCCGATGTTTACCCTGGTTACCAAAAAAAACAAACACTACATACTCGCCTTTCGGTGTCCAGGTCCCTTGCCGTCTGCTTCCTGCTCTGACTGAGATCCGGCCGTACACTGAGAGCAGAGCGCAGCGGTGACGTCACTGCTGTGCTCTCACTTCTCACTGTACGGCCGGGAGTCAGTGAGAGCAGGAAGCAGACGGCAAGGGACCTGACGGACATCAGAAGGCGAGTATGTACTGTTTGTTTTTTTTTACATTTACGCTGGTAACCAGGGTAAACATCGGGTTACTAAGCGCGGCCCTGCGCTTAGTAACCCGATGTTTACCCTGGTTACCAGTGAAGACATCGCTGGATCGGTGTCACACACACCGATTCAGCAATGTCAGCGGGGCCTCAACGACCAAAAAAAGGTCCAGGCCATTCCGACACGACCAGCGATCTCGCAGCAGGGGCCTGATCGCTGGTACGTGTCACACATAGCGAGATCGCTATGGAGGTCGCTGTTGCGTCACAAAACTTGTGACTCAGCAGCGATCTCGCTAGCGATCTCGCTATGTGAGACGGGGCCTTAAAAGTCCTAATGCATGATTGATTAGCGGAGTTAAAGATGTCCAACAATGTATCTACCTATTGAGTAAACATGGCATTCAATTGACTGATAGCAGTGAGACTGGCCCTGTCATAAGATACTGCTATCATCTCAAAGCACAAGTAAAAAGCATTGTTGCTGATTTATGGCTGGAAGTTTATGAGCTCACGTTGGATGGCTTAGATATAAGTCTCTTTCATAAGGACACAGTGACTGGCTAAAGGTTCCCATACAAGTACAATGTATGGGAACACTGGCCGACTGATTGTTGGTGGACATGTCTCGCGCACATATTAAATTTTGGACTATTGATCATATTCTTATCCCAGAGAAAAGTCATTGGCCAACATCAGGTGGTGGCTCTCTCATAGAGGACACAGTAGTGTTAAGCTGAACAAGCACTCCAGTGAATCAGTGAATGAGATCCTTTCTGTGAGGTAAAACATTTGCTGCTTGTTTTTAAACATGTTTTACCTCACAGAAAGAATCAGCTGTGATCCCATGCTGTGATGTCTGTATACTTCCCCTGCCCAGGAGCTGTGGTATGATCAGTTCATATTCCTGTACAGTCAGACACAGCCATTACGCAGTACAGAGCACATTTATAAGACTATCTCAGCACAGGAACATTTTTTAACACATCCAATTGGTAAACTTAAGGTACCGTCTCACTATACGATTTACCAATGATCACGACCTGCGATACGACCTGGCCATGATCGTTGGTAAGTCGTTGTGTGGTCGCTGGAGAGCTGTCACACAGACCGCTCTCCAGCGACCAACGATGCCGAGGTTCGCTGGTAACCAGGGTAAACATCGGGTTACTAAGCGCAGGGCCGCGCTTAGTAACCCGATGTTTACCGTGGTTACCAGCGTAAAAGTAAAAAAAAAAAAAACTTACATACTCACCATCTGATGTCCGTCAGGTCCCTGGCCGTCTGCTTCCCGCTCTGACTGAGATCCGGCTGTACAGTGAGAGCAGAGTGCAGCGGTGACGTCACCGCTGTGATCTGCTCTCACTTTTCGGCCGGCAGACAGTCAGAGCGGGAAGCAGACTGCAAGGGACCTGACAAACATCAGATGGTGAGTATGTACGGTTTGTTTTTTTTACTTTTACGCTGGTAACCACGGTAAACATCGGGTTACTAAGCGCGGCCCTGCGCTTAGTAACCCGATGTTTACCCTGGTTACCAGCGAACGCATCGCTGGATCGCTGTCACACACAACGATCCAGCGATGACAGCGGGAGATCCAGCGACGAAAGAAAGTTTCAAACGATCTGCTACGACGTACGATTCTCAGCAGGGTCCCTGATCGCTGCTGCGTGTCAGACACTGCGAGATCGTAACTATATCGCTAGAACGTCACGAATCGTGCCGTCGTAGCAATGAAAATGCCACTGTGTGACGGTACCCTTACTTTTATTCTAAGATCTATTAAATTACAATGTACTTTGCTCGTGAGATAACCTCTTTAAGCATTGGGCAATCTTTTGGTTTTATGCTTTTGTTTTTTTCGCTCCTTCTTCTAAGAGCTGTAACATTTTTATTTTTCAGCTGACATAGCCATAGTTATCTCAGGTGGGGTCATAGTTGCCACTAGGCACTCGAAGATAGGTGACTAGGGCGGCAGGTTGCGGGGGGCACCATGAAGGAATATTTTTGTTTAATTTTTTAAAATTTCACTCTTTATCTTACTTCCGCTGGACTGTGGATGAAAACTGCAATCTTTTTTTTGTTTGTTTTCTTTTTTAGGAGGGGGGGATGCATGGGCAGAGGAGCACTGATCAGCTCCCTGCCCCATTGGAAAAAAGAAAAAACCTAGAGTTGAAGGACCTGTAATTATGTCATGGGCATGTGACTTATGGGGGAAAACATGCTTCAGATTACAAGTGATTAAGTGTTTCCCGGGCAGGAAGAGGCACTGGTTACGGGTAATTAGGCAACAGGGGTACATATGGGATGCAGGGTAGATATGCTGGTGCAGGGTACATATGCATAGTGCACGGGGGTGCAAGCTGCATACCTCCCATCTTTTTATGAATAGAAAGAGGGACAGGTCATATGTACCGCACCCCTGGCCACACCTCAGTCCATGCCCATTTACCATTTATTTCTCCCCTGGCAGGAGGAGTTGTCAGACGGGAGCTGACAGTGAGGAAAACTCAGCAGACACCCGAGACTGCAAAGGGTAGACCCAAATCCAAGACTGTCCACTGTAACCGGGACAGTTGGGACAAGATATGAGCAGATGAATTCACGGGTCTCTGGTCCAGCATGCAGGTCCATGCTACCTGGCAGCTTGATGGGAGGCAGCGAATCTCTAACCTTCCGGCGTCCCCAGAGCAGCTTTTGATTAGCCAGGACTGGCACAACGTCATCTGTGCATCCTGCCCATCTCTAGTTGGGACCTGTGGGTTATTTTTTGTTCATATATTCACAGGTGGAGCAGCCAGAACTTTCTCATCTTTATGCAGCATCACTATACAACAGCTAGTGCAGCGCCCCAGAGTCCTGGTCGTTGCAGTACTGATGCTCCGCCGCTAAGGGGGGCTATGGTACGTCTGATGGCACTGAAGGAGTTCACCTGACCAGGTATCACAGAACCAATACACTTCACAGTCTGGCCTCCAGGGGGAGCTAAGGGTGCTATGTATTAGGCCACTCCCCACAATCTGGTAAAACTGGGGGTTGGATAGGAAGTTAGAGAGAAAGCTGACTGGGTTGGAACCAGGCAACATCCTGTGGCAGAGGGTGTTGCAGGGGAAGATTCAGGGGGGTCCCTGTCAGGGGTGGGATCCTGACAGCGGCCTAGCGAACAGAAAGAACGTTACGGGACCACGCCTGCACTTCATCGCGGCGGTACCCCAAGAAAGGACAAGAAGCGAGGTTTATTGTGCTGAGTGAGAAACGAGATCAACGCAACAAAGAGAAACACCAGTAGGAGTTGTGCTGTAAGACCGAGGCAACATCCTACTGAGGCGCGCAGCCGGTGGCCGGAACGCCGAGGAAGTATTGAGCTCCAGGCCTTACTTCAAACCTACGGCAGGACAGTCAGTTATAGGCGGGCTGTCTCACTCAAATCACCTAAGAAGACATAGGGGGCAACATTTGGAGAGGGGCGACTCTAGGGTCCCGGAAGACCTCCGAGCCTACCCGTCATACGGGTGCGTCCTAGCCATATCATCTGGGGGACGAAGCAGAACATCATAATCGAGTTGTGAGGGAACTTCAGAAACAGACACAACAGTTGTGGGGACTATCCCGTAAGCACAGCAGGGGAGGACCACAACACACAAGCGCTAGAAGGTAGGCACAGATTTCCACCTGCAAAGGGAACCCTGGAGGTGCCATCGGACCGGCCGGACTTACGCAGCCCGGTTAACCGTGTTCCGGATTGAGGATCCTGAAGCCTTCAGTAAAGAGGTAAAGAGACTGCAACCTGGTGTCCTTGTTATTTTTATTGCGACCTGCACCGCACCACCACAACATCATCACCATCCACACCTTTCATTGGATGCCCCTCAGCAGGGTCACGGACCGGGTCTAGCCACCGTGACAACCCCAGAACAGAGACTCAGAGGCCCGGTACCGGGTACCCCTCGGCCCTGCGGCAGTGGGGGCGCTCCACTAGCTTATTTTGTGTCTGTAAGGCAGTGTTCACACGCTGCAGAATTGCTATTTTTTTATTTTCATTAGATGTCTGCACCAAACTAAACAAGAAATTTGACGTGTTTTTGGTGCAGAAGTAAAGGCGCGTTTTCAATTTGTGTTTTTTATAGTACAGTAAAGCTTTGATTCTGCACTTAAAAAAAGGAACTGCAGTTTTTTACACACTTTTTTTAGGCTACAGATAGACAAGAGAACAAAAAGCACCAAACCACACAGTTAAGTCACCTCTTTAGACCACGGGGGCGCAGTTCTCATGAATAGAGCTTCTGCAAGCGCATCCTCAGTGACCGGCGGTGACATCATCGAGATTACTGCCGGTCAGTGAGGCTTCATTCCCAGCCGGGCTGAACTGCGGTGACCACGGTGAGATCCCCGCTAGCTCTCGGTGCTTGACACCTGCCCACATTGCCAAAAGTACCAATATTTGGTTTAAAAACAACAGTATCACTGTGCTTGTTTGGCTAGCAAACTCGCCTGACTTTAACCCCATAAAGAATCTATGGGATATTGTCAAGAGGAAGATGAGACACACCAGACCCAACAGTGCAGACAAGTTGAAGGCTGCTATCAAAGCAACCTGGGCTTCCATAACACCTCAGCAGTGCCACAGGCTGATCGCCTCCATGCCATGCAGCATTGATGCAGTAATTGATGCCAAAGGAGCCCCAACCAAATATTGAGTGCATTTATTGAACATACATTTCAGTTGGCCAACCTTTTGGATTTTTAAAGAATTTTTCAAGCTGGTGTTATAAAATATATTCCAATTTACTGAGATAATGACTTTTGGGTTTTCATTGGCTGTAAGCGATACTCATCAACATTAACAGAAATCAACACTTGAAATACATCACTCTGTTTGTAATTACTCTATATAATACATGAGTTTAACTTTTTGTATTAATAACTGAAATTAATTAACTTTTTGATGATCTTCTAACTTTGTGAGAAGCACCTGTATATGTAAATAAAATGATGCTTTTATAATTGGTCATTATTTTTATAAATTTTATAGGAGCAAAAAAAAATATTTTTCTTCACCTCCGTGTACAGGGACCATAGAAATGCATTGTTATATTTCCAATGTATCTCTAGGGATATGTATATTCTGCTTCTAGGTTCATTGCCTGCAATAGGGGTCCAGATTACCAAATTCTGCTATGTGTATCATAAGCTGTGGCTCATTGGTAGAGAACATGGAGATATGAGTTTGAGTCCCGATCACAGGAGAATTGGCTAATATAAACAAAATATGCAATTCACTGTAGGTCGTCCCCAGCGGAGGATGTAGGTCATCACCAGCTATGATGGGATATTAGACAGTCCTGCTGAATCTAGATCAGTTGAGACCTATGAAGCTATATGTGGGGTTGCAGGCTACGTATGTGAGGTATGTGGAGGTACATATGGGGTTGTAGGTGGATCGGTATGTTATGTGTATGAGTATATATGTGGGGGGTGCAGGCTATGTATGTGGGGGTACATATGGGGTTGCAGGCTATATGTGGGGGTACCTCAAGAAGAAATCTTGCATGTGTGCATTGCTGTTCTCTTCTTTCCTCCACAGTCTTGTGTCCTAGGCATCAAGTGTCTTCTGCAGGTGGTGTTTCCAGTGTGATTAGACGCATGCGCCGGAGAACAGTGGAAATGGCACTTGATGTTTGGACAGAAGACTGTGGCATAAAGAGGAAAACAGTAATGCCCACATGCCAAGTTTCATCTCAAGTGACCCATGTCACAGGGACAGAGTGACGTGGGAGGTGAGTTTTATGGAGATGACGTTTCGAGGCAGAGTTATCTTCACCTTTAAGAGGTATAAAGTGATAAAAGATGATTTATAAACAACAAGTCATCTAGCCCATACACCAAGTTCTCCACGATAGAGCCACTGTCTTGGGGTTCATGCAGACGAGTGTTTAAATCGTCCGTTTGCTGTCTGATTTGTGATCAGATTGCACATGGACACCGCATCAATCAATGTGATGCAATAGTGCTGTACAGATGAACAATCATTTTTTGCAGTCTGACTGTCCATGAGAAAATAATCGCAGCATGCACTACTTTCTACCGAGTCTCGGATGAGACTCACACCTTGAAGTCCTTAGGTGCGAGAAAAAAATCTGATCCAACACGGAACATCCAAGTGGCATCCAATTTTTAAGAATAGATTTCTATTATAAATCTATGAAACTGTATGTGATCATGGACGTGTTTTAAAGTAGTTGTATAAAAACTGATCGCACACGGACATAAAAAACAGACACATGGATTAAAATCTGATGAAAATTAGAAAAAAATTGTCCAAATTTTCTGGATAAAACTCAGGTGATTTCTCATATACTTGTCTGCAGGCGCCTTTAGACTGTCATCCGAACCCGGTGATACCGGCGAGTTTGACCGACATTAGTCTGTTGTGTATGCGAGACTTTAAGTACTGCAAAAAATCTCCAATATTGCATTTTAGACGTAAAGCAACAGTGTGCTAAATGAATTTTAGGTGTAGTATAGACTTAAAATAGATATGAGAAAAAAGGAGGAGAGACAGTCCTCTATTAACCCCTTCATGACCCAGCCTATTTTGGCCTTAATGACCTTGCCGTTTTTTGCAATTCTGACCAGTGTCCCTTTATGAGGTAATAACTCAGGAACGCTTCAACGGATCCTAGCGATTCTGAGATTGTTTTTTCGTGACATATTGGGCTTCATGTTAGTGGTAAATTTAGGTCGATAATTTCTGAGTTTATTTGTGAAAAAAACGGAAATTTGGCGAAAATTTTGAAAATTTCGCAATTTTCACATTTTGAATTTTTATTCTGTTAAACCAGAGAGTTATGTGACACAAGATAGTTAATAAATAACGTTTCCCACATGTCTACTTTACATCAGCACAATTTTGGAAACAAATTTTTTTTTTGCTAGGAAGTTATAAGGGTTAAAATTTGACCAGTGATTTCTCATTTTTACAACAAAATTTACAAAACCATTTTTTTTAGGGACCACCTCACATTTGAAGTCATTTTGAGGGTTCTATATGGCTGAAAATACCCAAAAGTGACACCATTCTAAAAACTGCACCCCTCAAGGTGCTCAAAACCACATTCTAGAAGTTTATTAACCCTTCAGGTGTTTCACAGCAGCAGAAGCAACATGGAAGTAAAAAATGAACATTTAACTTTTTAGTCACAAAAATGATATTTTAGCAACAATTTTTTTATTTTCCCAAGGGTAAAAGGAGAAACTGGACCACGGACGTTGTTTTCCAATTTGTCCTGAGTACGCTGATACCTCATATGTGGGGGTAAACCACTGTTTGGGCGCACGGCAGGGCTCGGAAGGGAAGGAGCGCCATATGACTTTTTCAATGAAAAATTGGCTCCAATCTTTAGCGGACACCATGTCGCGTTTGGAGAGCCCCCGTGTGCCTAAACATTGGAGCTCCCCCACAAGTGACCCCATTTTGGAAACTAGATCCCCCAAGGAACTTATCTAGAAGCATAGTGAGCACTTTAAACCCCCAGGTGCTTCACAAATTGATCCGTAAAAATGAAAAAGTACTTTTTTTTCACAAAAAAATTATTTTAGCCTCAATTTTTTCATTTTCACATGGGCAACAGGATAAAATGGATCCTAAATTTTGTTGGGCAATTTCTCCTGAGTACACCAATACCTCACATGTGGGGGTAAACCACTGTTTGGGCACATGGTAAGGCTCGGAAGGGAAGGAGCGCCATTTGACTTTTTGAATGAAAAATTATCTCCATCGTTAGCGGACACCATGTCGCGTTTGGAAAGCCCCTGTGTGCCTAAACATTGGAGCTCCTCCACAAGTGACCCCATTTTGGAAACTAGACCCCCCAAGGAACTCATCTAGAGGCATAGTGAGCACTTTAAACCCCCAGGTGCTTCACAAATTGATCCGCAAAAATGAAAAAGTACTTTTTTTTCACACAAAATTTCTTTTAGCCTCAATTTTTTCATTTTCACATGGGCAACAGGATAAAATGGATCCTAAAATTTGTTGGGCAATTTCTCCTGAGTATGCCGATACCTCATATGTGGGGGTAAACCACTGTTTGGGTGCACGGCAAGGCTCGGAAGGGGAGGCGTGCCATTTGACTTTTTGAATGGAAAATTAGCTCCAATCGTTAGCGGACACCATGTCGCATTTGGAGAGCCCCTGTGTGCCTAAACATTGGAGCTCCCCTACAAGTGACCCCATTTTGGAAACTAGATCCCCCAAGAAACTTATCTAGATGCATAGTGAGCACTTATAACCCCCAGGTGCTTCACAGAAGTTTATAACGCAGAGCCGTGAAAATAAAAAAATAATTTTTCTTTCCTCAAAAATGATTTTTAGCCCAGAATTTTTTATTTTCCCAAGGGTAATAGGAGAAATTGGACCCCAAATGTTGTTGTCCAGTTTGTCCTGAGTACGATGATACCCCATATGTGGGGGTAAACCACTGTTTGGGCGCACGGCAGGGCTCGGAAGGGAAGGCACGCCATTTGGCTTTTTGAATGGAAAATTAGCTCCAATCATTAGCGGACACCATGTCGCGTTTGGAGAGCCCCTGTGTGCCTAAACATTGGAGCTCCCGCACAAGTGACCCCATTTTGGAAACTAGACCTCCCAAGGAACTAATCTAGATGTGTGGTGAGCACTTTGAACCCCCAAGTGCTTCACAGAAGTTTATAACGCAGAGCCATGAAAATAAAAAATAATTTTTCTTTTCTCAAAAATGATTTTTTAGCTTACAATTTTTTATTTTCCCAAGGGTAACAGGAGAAATTGGACCCCAAAAGTTGTTGTCCAGTTTCTCCTGAGTACGCTGATACCCCATATGTGGGGGTAAACCACTGTTTTGGCGCACGTCGGGGTTCGGAAGGGAAGTAGTGACGTTTTGAAATGCAGACTTTGATGGAATGCTCTGCGGGCGTCAGGTTGCGTTTGCAGAGCCCCTGATGTGCCTAAACAGTAGGAACTCCCCACAATTGACTCCATTTTGGAAACTAGACCCCCAAGTTCCCCAAGGGAACTTATCTAGATGTGTAGTGAGCACTTTGAACCCCCAAGTGCTTCACAGAAGTTTATAACGCAGAGCCGTGAAAATAAAAAATGTGTTTCCTTTCCTCAAAAATATTTTTTTAGCCCAGAATTTTTTTATTTTTGCAAGAGTAACAGGAGAAATTGGACCCCAAAAGTTGTTGTCCAGTTTCTCCTGAGTACGCTGATACCCCATATGTGGGGGTAAACCACTGTTTTGGCACACGTCGGGGTTCGGAAGGGAAGTAGTGACGTTTTGAAATGCAGACTTTGATGGAATGCTCTGCGGGCATCAGGTTGCGTTTGCAGAGCCCCTGATGTGCCTAAACAGTAGGAACTCCCCACAAGTGACTCCATTTTGGAAACTAGACCCCCAAGGGAACTTATCTAGATGTGTGGTGAGCACTTTGAACCCCCAAGTGCTTCACAGAAGTTTATAACGCAGAGCCGTGAAAATAATAAATGTGTTTCCTTTCCTCAAAAATATTTTTTTAGCCCAGAATTTTTTATTTTTGCAAGAGTAACAGGAGAAATTGGACCCCAAAAGTTGTTGTCCAGTTTCTCCTGAGTACGCTGATACCCCATATGTGGGGGTAAACCACTGTTTGGGCACATGCCGGGGCTCGGAAGGGAAGTAGTGACGTTTTGGAATGCAGACTTTGATGGAATGGTCTGCGGGCATCATGTTACATTTGCAGAGCCCCTGATATGCCTAAACAGTAGAAACCCCCCACAAGTGACCCCATTTTGGAAACTAGACCCCCCAAGGAACTTATCTAGATGTGTGGTGAGCACGTTGAACCCCCAAGTGCTTCACAGAAGTTTACAACGCAGAGCCGTGAAAATAAAAAATCATTTTTCTTTCCTCAAAAAAGATGTTTTAGCAAGCAATTTTTTATTTTCACAAGGGTAACAGGAGAATTTGGACCCCAATATTTGTTGCCCAGTTTGTTGTTAGTATGCTGATACCCCATATGTGGGGGTAAACCACTGTTTGGGCACACGTCAGGGCTTGGAAGGGAAGTAGTGACATTTGAAATGCAGACTTTGATGGAATGGTCTGCGGGCGTCACATTGCATTTGCAGAGCCCCTGATGTGCCTAAACAGTAGAAACACCCCACAAGTGACCCCATTTTGGAAACTAGACCCCCGAAGGAACTTATCTAGATGTGTGGTGAGCACTTTCAACCCCCAAGTGCTTCACAAAAGTTTATAACGCAGAGCCGTGAAAATAAAAAATAATTGTTCTTTCCTCAAAAATTATGTTTTAGCAAGTAATTTTTTATTTTTGCAAGGGTAACAGGAGAAATTGGACCCCAACAGTTGTTGCCCAGTTTGTCCTGAGTACGCTGGTACCCCAAATGTGGGGGTAAACCACTGTTTGGGCGCACGTCGGGGCTTGGAAGGGCGGGAGCACCATTTGACTTTTTGAACGCAAGATTGGCTGGAATCAATGGTGGCGCCATGTTGCGTTTGGAGACCCCTGATGTGCCTAAACAGTGGAAACCCCTCAATTCTAACTTCAACACTAACCCCAACACACCCCTAATCCTAATCCCAACTGTAGCCATAACCCTAATCACAACCCTAACCCCAACAAACCCCTAACCACAACCCTAACCTCAACACACCCGTAACCCTAATTCCAACCCTAATCCTAACCCTAATCCCAACCGTAACCCTAATCCCAACCCTAACCACAACTGTAACCCCAACACACCCCTAACCCTATCCGTAACCCTAACCACAAGCCTAATCTTAACCCTATTTCAAACCCTAGCCCTAATTCCAACCCTAACTCTAATTCCAACCCTAACCCTAAGGCTATGTGCCCACGTTGCGGATTCGTGTGAGATTTTTCCGCACGATTTTTGAAAAATCTGCAGGTAAAAGGCACTGCGTTTTACCTGCGGATTTACAGCAGATTTCCAGTGTTTTTTTGTGCGGATTTCACCTGCGGATTCCTATTGAGGAACAGGTGTAAAACGCTGCGGAATCCGCACAAAGAATTGACATGCTGCGGAAAATACAACGCAGCGTTTCTGCATGGAATTTTCCGCACCATGGGCACAGCGGATTTGGTTTTCCTTAGGTGTACATGGTACTGTAAACCTGATGGAAAACTGCTTCGAATTTGCAGCGGCCAATCCGCTGCGGATCCGCGGCCAATCCGCTGCGGATCCGCGGCCAATCCGCTGCTAATCCGCTGCGGATCCGCGGCCAATCCGCTGCGGATCCGCGGCCGATCCGCTGCCGATCCGCTGCCGATCCGCTGCGGATCCGCGGCCGATCCGCTGCCGATCCGCGGCCGATCCGCTCTGTGTGCACATGCCATAACCCTACCCCTAACCCTAACCCTACCCGTAACCCTAACCCTAACCCTAACCCTACCCCTAGTTCTAACCCTAGTTCTAACCCTAACCCTAGTGGAAAAAGAAAAAAAAATATTTTCTTTATTTTATTATTGTCCCTACCTATGGGGGTGATAAAGGGGGGCGTTTATTTATTATTTTTTTATTTTGATCGCTGTGATAGAACCTACCACAGCGATCAAAATGTACTTTGCCGGCCGGCAGATGCGGCGGGCGCACTGCGCATGCGCCCGCCATTTTGGAAGATGGCGGCGCCCAGCGAGGAGGCGTACGGACACCGGGAGGATCGGTAAGTATGAAGGGGTGGTGGGGGGGTGGATTGGAGCACAGGGGGGGTGATTGGAGCACAGGGGGGAGCGGACAGCAGGACGGGGGAGCCGGCAGGCGGACGGAGGGGACCGGAGGACTAACGGAGGACTGGGGGGGCGATCGGTGGGTGTGGGGGGGGTGACTTCAGGTTTTCCAGCCATGGCCGATGATATTGCAGCATCGGCCATGGCTGGATTGTAATATTTCACCAGTTTTTTAGGTGAAATATTACAAATCGCTCTGATTGGCAGTTTCACTTTCAACAGCCAATCAGAGCGATCGTAGCCACGGGGGGGTGAAGCCACCCCCCCTGGGCTGAAGCACCACTCCCCCTCTCCCTGCAGATCGGGTAAAATAGGAGTTAACCCTTTCACCCGATCTGCAGGGACGCGATCATTCCATGACGCCACATAGGCGTCATGGGTCGGATTGGCACGGGTTTTCATGACGCCTACGTGGCGTCATGGGTCGGGAAGGGGTTAAAAAGGTACAACTTTATTATAATATAAACAAGACACATATGGGATCAAAACCTGTTAGGAGTAATTACATAATAAATGTTGAATGATGATGAGAAAAAATGACCATCACCCAGACGTGATAGAGACCAGTGCATACCGAAATGTAAAAGGACAAGGGTAAACAAGCCACACAAACAGTCACTGACTGTTTATCATTAATCCACTATGGGACTGTAAGTTGCTAATAAGGTATAATCTGCATGTGTTTGCACAATGCACCCTCTGCAGACAATGACAGCGGTCAAAAAGAATTGCTGGAAGAGGGCACCACTGATGCAAGATACATGAATGCAATTTCACAATAATATCAAATAAACATTTACCCATTGTAGTAGCAGCACGGGAGCACCGGTCAACCCCGACGTAAGTTTCACAAACACACGTTTGCTTCCTCATGGGGGCGTGGCTAACAATAGCAGATTTGCCTCTAAATACCCTGATCCCCCGGTCACATGGTGGAATAGGACCAATCACGATAATCAGAGTCACTCATGCACATTAAGGTGTATGCGGCGCCCCAGAGTCCTGGTCGTTGCAGTATTGTCGCTCTGCTGCTAAGGGGAGTGATGGTACGTCTGATGGCACTAAAGGAGTTCACCTGACCAGGTATCACAGTCACACATTACACTTCACACTCTGGCCACCAGGGGGAGCAAAAGGTTCTATGTATTAGGCCACTCCTCACACTCCGGTAAAACTGGGGGTTGGATAGGAAGTTAGAGAGAAGCTGACTGGGTTTTGCCCAGGTAACATCTAGTGAGAGAAGAGGTTGCTTGGGAAGATTCAGGGGGGTCCCTGTCAGGGGTGGGATCCTGACAGTGGCCTAGCACAAGACAGATCGTTACGGAGCCGGCCGTGCCTGCACCTCATTGTGGCGGCATCTTAAGAAAGGACACGAAGCAAAGTATATTGTGGAGAAGTGAGAAACGAGATCACAGCACAAAGGCGATAGAACCAGAAGGAGTCGTGCCCCGAGATCGGCAACATCCTTCTGAGGCGCGTAGCCGGCGGCCGGAACGCCGATGAAGTAATAGACTCTACGCATTACTTTGAACTACGGCAGGGCAGTTAACTCTAGGTTGGCTGTCTCACCTTTACACCTAATGAAGACAATGGAGTCAATTGTGGGAGAGGGGCGTCTCTAGGGTCCCTATAAAATAACTCCAGGCCTACCCCGTCATACGGGTGCGTCCTAGCCATATCATCTGGGGGTCAGAGAGAAAGAACAGAAACATACACGACAGTTGTGAGGACTATCCCGTGGTGCTCAGCAGGGAGGTACTACAACACACA
Source organism: Ranitomeya variabilis (assembly GCF_051348905.1). Lineage (NCBI taxonomy): Eukaryota > Metazoa > Chordata > Amphibia > Anura > Dendrobatidae > Ranitomeya > Ranitomeya variabilis. Next base: position 303,807,125 of record NC_135233.1, read on the forward strand.
GGCGCTAGTAGGAAGGCTACTGATTTCCACCTGCAAAGGGAACTCTGGATGTGCCTTCGGACCGGCCGGTCTCAGCCAGCCCTGTTAACAGTGCTCTGGGTGCTCTGGATTGCGGATGCCAAAGCCTTCAGTAAAAAGGTAAAGAGACTGCAATCCTGTGTCCTCGTCATTTACTGCGACCTACACCGTCACCTACATCTTTAAGTGGGCGCCCCTTAGCAAGGCCACGGACCGGGTCAGGCCACCGTGACATCCCCCGAACCGAAAGACCCGGTACCGAGTACCCTGCTGCCCTGCGTTTGGGGGCTGCTCCAAACTTGGCGTCACGAACAGGATCTACTTAAGCCTGAGGAATCAGGTCATGTGTGCCTTGGAACTGTGACTGAATTGTGCTTGAATCGTGATTTATTGCAAACACTGTGTATTGCTATTTGCCGCCAAAAATTCCCGCCAAAACCGCCGCCATTACAGCGCAACAAGGAGCGCAGGAGGAGAAGAAGGGCGTGGATTTGTGGGCGTGGACAAACTGAAGAGCGTGAAGAACAATGGCCGCCCAGTCTAAGTATTTCTGTACCTTGAGGACGTGTCCGTCAGCAGCTGAGATCCGCCTCCTGATTCTCAATGGAGGGCGGAGACAAAGAAAGCGAAACCGCCCACGAAGGAGAGAGCAGGAAAAAGACCAGGAAGCGTGCCACGTGGAGAACGCCATGGCCAGCCGCTCAAAACCAGAGTGTGGGGTTGAAGCAGAGGACTCCCCCAGCTACCCGGAAGAGCACAGCAGCCAGATCTCCACGATCGACACCGATCTCCTGCAGGTTGAGATGGAAGAATTGATCGATCAGCTCTTGCAATTACGGGTGAAAGCCAAGGACCCGTACCAGGTGGCGCCGGCGGAGGACCCTCCGACATCAGTCCTTGTACCGCTACCAGAGCTGCTGCCGATATTTCCATCGATGCCGCCGCCAGCAGAACCAGCCGCTAAGGAGGACGCCACGCTGGCCGGTAAGCCCGCCGACCCTGCCCCGCTAGCGGAGGACCTGCTGATAGGCCCCGTCGCAGCACCACCTTCCCCTGGGACCCACAGATTCCAGCGACTTGCACCCTGGGACCAGGCCATGGGTATGGAGCAGTTCCTAAAGGCCCCGATGTCACCAACCACCCTACCAGGTGAGGTCTATGCAGAGTGGACTGTGTGCCGCTGGGTGAACCCAGGGTCAGACTGTATGGGGTTCCCCGGGGTGACGACGCATGAGGGGGAGATGGTGGAAGCCCTTAGCTGGGAGGAATACCAGACCCAGCTTAACCAACAGTGGAAAGAGGCGGATGAGAAATACCAAGCCCGACGAGAGGCCCATCACCAGCGGGACCTAGCGGTCAAGGCCCAAGCCCGAAAGGACCGTGCCACCCACCAGGCCCCGCGTAGGCAAGGCACCGTCATAGCCTATAGACTCCGTGGGGGTTGGGGCTTCATTAAAGAGCCAGGCCTGTATGCCGAGGTCTTCATCAATCGGAGAGATGTGGAGTCCCACCTCAGAGAAGGCCACCCAGATCGAGATCTTTACCCGGGGGACACAGTCACCTATACCAGGCACTTCGGAGAAAGGGGCTGGTTTGCCCTGGACGTGCACAAAAAGCAAGACTCTGCAGCACCTCCAATTAAAGTGCCAGTAAAATTGACTCCCGTGGCAGTGGTGCCACTTCGTGGCCAGGCTACCGTTACTACAAAGACTACCGTTGTTACTCCGACGTGTACTATCATCAAAACCATGACCTGTACCATCGCCACCACTACCACTGTCGTGGCTAAGGAATTGACCTCAGTGATGGCTAGTGCCCCTGCCATCTCAGGGCAGAAGACTGTGGGTACCCAGACCCCTGTTTGGAGTGAGGGAGCTCCTTGTACGGCACCTGGTAGCCGCTGGTATCCGGGCGGATGGCCGAGCCCATTGCTGCCTGCGGAGCTACGGCCGCCAGAACAAAAATAAACCTTGAGGCCCTGAAAAACTGTAAATAGTTAACTGTTTGCTTTCCTGCTGTTTTGCTGCTTTAAACCCGACCAGGGTTAGTTCTTAAAGGGATCCCTTTGTTGACCCGGGATCCCTATTGTTTTATGTTTTTGCACAAGTTCATCATTGTTCTAAAAGACTGCCGAATCATGGACGGTGAATGATTCACAAACTGTTGCTGTATACAGTTTGCACCTTCTTAAAGGTGCCCTCTACTGGTTTTACAACAAGAAGAGCTTTTTGAAGAGGCTGTTCCTGATTACAGCGCAGAAGTTCTTGCTTTAAACGGTCTTGCAACTTGAGAGTTTGCACTGCCTCAGAAGAGACTTGGTTTCCCTCCTAAAGGGAATGTCTAATTGTTGCACTTAGCTTAACCCATAACATGCTTTAAATAGTTAGACCGTAATAATGTTTTACATAGTAGTAGTATGTAGTTAGAAAGAGAGTGATAAGAAATAGAAGTGTTGATAATGTTATGTGAATAAAACTGAAGTTAAAGTGATTAATAGAACTGATGATAGGAAGCCAAGGAAAGATGTAGTAGGCCCGTGGGGGTAGACAAGAGAGTCCTGCATATGAGAAAGAGAACTAGAAAAAAAAAATGTTGATTTGCACTTTTAGTCTTATAGTATACCTTTAGTGGGTCCAGTATACGCCCTCTTAAGGAAAAGTTAAATTATTGTTCCAGAAAAGTTTGCACTTAGTAGATAGTAGATAGTATGCCCGGCTGGGTAATGATAGTTATTTATAGCTAGATATTTAATAAGTGTTATTTAAAATCTTCAACACAATGTAAATATGTTTCTGTTTGTAACGTTCAAGTGTTCTCAACTCCCATAAAGGGAAGCACTGTTAAATTTACTTGTTTACAGCATTCTAAAACTTTGTATGTCTTTTGCTAACATGTATTGTTGTTCTTCTTTTCCCAGTCCGGGAGTACTGGATTTAACGGGGGGAGTGCGGCACCCCAGAGTCCTGGTCGTTGCAGTATTGTCGCTCTGCCGCTAAGGGGAGTGATGGTACGTCTGATGGCACTAAAGGAGTTCACCTGACCAGGTATCACAGTCACACATTACACTTCACACTCTGGCCACCAGGGGGAGCAAAAGGTTCTATGTATTAGGCCACTCCTCACACTCTGGTAAAACTGGGGGTTGGATAGGAAGTTAGAGAGAAGCTGACTGGGTTTTGCCCAGGTAACATCTAGTGAGAGAAGAGGTTGCTTGGGATGATTCAGGGGGGTCCCTGTCAGGGGTGGGATCCTGACAGTGGCCTAGCACAGGACAGATCGTTACGGAGCCATGCCTGCACCTCATTGCGGCGGCATCTTAAGAAAGGACACGAAGCAAAGTATATTGTGGAGAAGTGAGAAACGAGATCACAGCACAAAGGCGATAGAACCAGAAGGAGTCGTGCCCCGAAATCGGCAACATCCTTCTGAGGCGCGTAGCTGGCGGCCGGAACGCCGAGGAAGTAATAGACTCTACGCATTACTTTGAACTACGGCAGGGCAGTTAACTCTAGGTTGGCTGTCTCACCTTTACACCTAATGAAGACAACGGAGTCAATTGTGGGAGAGGGGCATCTCTAGGGTCCCTATAAAATAACTCCAGGCCTACCCCTTCATACGGGTGTGTCCTATCCATATCATCTGGGGGATGGAGAGAAAGAACAGAAACATACACGACAGTTGTGAGGACTATCCCGTGGTGCTCAGCAGGGAGGTACTACAACACACAGGCGCTAGTAGGAAGGCTACTGATTTCCACCTGCAAAAGGAACTCTGGATGTGCCTTCGGACCGGCCGGTCTCAGCCAGCCCTGTTAACAGTGCTCTGGGTGCTCTGGATTGCGGATGCCAAAGCCTTCAGTAAAAAGGTAAAGAGACTGCAATCCTGTGTCCTCGTCATTTACTGCGACCTACTCCGTCACCTACATCTTTAATTGGGCGCCCCTTAGCAGGGCCACGGACCGGGTCAGGCCACCGTGACATCCCCCGAACCGAAAGACCCGGTACCGAGTACCCCGCTGCCCTGCGTTTGGGGGCCTCTCCATGTACACACCGTAACCCAGGCAACACAGACTCTGGAAGATGCAGTCACATGCGGCGGCTGGCGCCAAGCCGCTGCACCGAACCACCCACACTGAGGCTGAGAGCTGGGGAAAAGTGGGCCAGGGACAGAATGAAAAAAATGGTAAGAAAGGGGAGTTAGATTTGCACATGCGTGAATCCGACAGAGCGTGAAAAACTGAAATGCACTAAGAGAAAAAAAAACCACCCCATGAAAATACAAAATGGTAGGGGAAGAAATCACAATACCCACTGATGACCACAAGGAGGCCCCAATGGGTAAGTAGACTCCATGCCTGCCAAAAAGTCCACATGCAAAAGATATCCATGCAATGTTGGTCACTATAACATGATAAAAATGCATATCACTCCAAACCATGTAAAGAGGCGCTTATCAAATGTTATAAAGAGTTAATATATAGTATATCAATTCTCTATATATTGGAATCATTATACACAAATTGATAAGACATGCAAAAGAGGAGGAGGGGCCAGAAAAAAATTAAGGAAAAGGGATAAATTATCGTCAAACAAGATATCCTGTTGGAAGAGACACGGTACAGGACCATATTATACTTCATAACCATTACAGTCCATCAATAATCCATAAAAAGTCCATAAATAGAAGGTCCATGGTCCATAGATATCCCATCATACATACGGTGGATGGTCCCAATTTCACAAGGATATAATGTGGCGCAAATCACTATACTAGAGACAAAAAAAAATAAATAAAAAAAGTGAGACAAGGGATAAAAACAATATTTACAATTACAATAAAAGGCAGAAGCAGTAGGGACACAGGAACCACAATATCACTATATCCTATAGAAAAGAGGCAAATCCCAAGGACTCATTGAAGCCATCAGGGGCCAATGTCCCCAAAATTGAGATCCACTTTGTGCTAGGAGGCATTTAATGTCTCCACCCCTTATGCCACAATTAATATGCTGGATTCCCCGGACCATGAAATACTTAGGGTTGCACTGATGAGCAATTTTATAATGTCTCAGGATGGTCTTCAGTTGCGATATATCAGTAATCGTACTTGCAGCCAAAATATCCTGCACATGCTCTCTAGTGCGTACTTTAAGCTGACGAGAAGTAAGTCCAACATACACTTTGGGGCAATCACACGTGGCATAATATATTACCTGAGATTTATTACAGGTAATATGCTTTATGGGAAAGGTTCTCAGAAGATCTAAGGATGTTTTTGCAAGACACACAGTTTCCGAAAGGAAAACATCCCGCAGGCGGACCACGGGAATTAAAAGGATTCTTTCTGGAGGGGACATAGTGACTATGTACCAAGATGTCAGCCAGATTAGGGCTTCTTCGATAGGTCATCAATGGGTAGCTAGACAGAAATTTTTACAAAAATGGTTCAGTTTGTAGGACGCTCCAGTGTCTCTGGAGACATTCCATCGTCATTGAAAGTGGAGATGAATCTAATCTTATCCTGAGCCCCCGTTTTTCTTTTGGGGATTCAATGATGCTACCTGATTACTTCTTCTTGCTCTCTCAAAACCCCTCTTGATACTCCTGTTGCTGTACCCCCTGTATATAATAATAATGTAATGTATATTTGTTGATTTCCCTATTATTTTCCCTTCCCTTCAATTTTTCCCCATTATTAAAATTTGTTTCCTTTCCTTCCCGCCTACAATTCCTGTTAACCGTTTTCCTTTCCCCGACTTTAGTCTTATAGTTTAGAAGTTTGTTTTTGTCTGTTCCTTGTAAAATTTTAAACCCTATAAAAATACTGGAATAAGGTCCTTATTTAATTTTTATAGCTATAATCCATTTCCCAATCTGCTGTCATTTAACATTTCTTGTCTTCTTGTAAATGATTCATCTCAATGAAGAAGACAAGTAATTATTCTTGGTATTCTTCTTATTCTTGGTAAACTTGTTTGTCTGTTATATTTTTCATTTTTTTTTAATCTTAACTCGGTGTCCTCTGCAAGTCTCTTGATCTATTCTTGACTCAGTAGGTAGATTATCTAAAAGGGACAACATGGAAGAATTATATGATCTGATCATGTGCCAAGCACACAGACTCTTAAAAGTATATAGAGTACTCCCCCCAATCAAGTTTGTCACTGATGGTTGAATAAGTTGATACTTAAAATCCTATTCACAGCGTTTATTTATTTATTATTGCTTATATAGTGCCATCATATTCCACAGCGCTTTACAAGCATCATCATTATTGTCCAAGTTGGGGCTCGCAATTTAAATTCGCTATCAGTATGTGTTTGGAGTGTGGGAGGAAGCAGGAGAACCTCCTTGGAGATGTTGTTCTTGGTGGGATTTGAATACAAGACTCCGGTGCTGAAAAAGCAACAGTGTTAACCACTGAGCCACAGTGCCAAGCCTTGAGGTTAAGGATTTAAGATGAAATATTTAAATTAACCCCTTTACCCACCAAGACTGTTTGCACGTTAATGACCAGGCCAATTTTTACAATTGTGACCAGTGTCCCTTTATGAGCTAATAATTATGGAAAGCTTCAACAGATCCCACGGATTCTGAACTTATTTTTTCGCTACATATTGTACTTCATTACAGTGGTTAAATTTCTTTGATATGACTTGTGTTTATAAGTAAAAACTAATAACATTTTGCAATTTTCAAAGTTTAATTTTTTATGCCCTTAAATCAGAGTTATATCACACAAAACAGTTAATAACATTTGCCACATGTCTACTTTACATCAGTACAATTTTTGAAACATAATTTTTTTTCACTTTCACAGAAGTTATACAGGATTAAAGATGGTCAGCGATTACTCATTTTTCCAACAAAATTTACAAAACCATTTTTTGGGGAATACATAACATGTGAATTAATTTGAGGGGCCTACAACCCCTGGCAAAAATTACTTCAGTTTTGTGCCATGTCTGTGATCTGCTTTTTTTCTACAAAATCAAACAACTGAATGAACATCCTCCAAGGCCGGTGATTCCATAATTTTTGCCAGGGGTTGTATATTAAATAAAATACCCGAAAGTGACACCATTCTAAAACCTGCACCTCTCAAGGTACTCAAAAGCACATTCAAAAAGTTTATTAACCCTTGCATGATTTATTTGCATTCTTTTGCCATAAGGAATAATACCTTAACTAAATATGGATCCTGCTGAGATTTGTGGGATTCCATCTATACTCCCAGCAAAGATTACCTTTTGTCATAACTGTTATTGTTTTCAATGCCAGTTGATATTCATGTGTTTCATATACAACTGCTTATGTAATTTTGTTAATCGTGATCATACATGACTAAGGGGATCATTTTCTTTTCCCTTTCTTTTTCTCTCTTCCCTTCCCTTTCCCTCTCCTCTTTCCCTTTTCCCACTCCTTGTTTTCCCAGTTTTTTCTGCTTTTAGGTAGTTGGGTCGACATACTTGTATTATATCTGATTACTTTTAATTTCATTTGTAATTATTCTTTGTTTCAATATGTCTTCCCCTACCCTCCCATTTTTCTAAAAATCCTTTACTATAAAAAATTACTTTTACAAAATTCAGTAGCTTATGTACAATACATCTGTACTGTAAATAGAAATATTCGCATACCAAATAGGGTAAGATCTTCTGCTTGTATCTTTGCCATCAGCATCTTGAACTCACAGAGCACATGATGCGGCCTGAATATGCATGACTTCTTTAATTAGATTACATAGCTTTCAGCCTTGATTGCCTGTGTTATTCTTCTTGTAATTGTCAACATGTCTACTGTGTTGAAGGACCATTAGCTTCTTAAACAAGTAGGTGCCAGTGAAATGTAGCTCGATAAATAGGTAGTAAATGTGTTTGCCCAGTGCAATCAATACTGTTATGCTTGATTGTATTTTGAAGAAGTGGTCACTTGGGATGAAAGGCTAAATAATGCGAGTCTAGCTGCTTGTTTATGGTGTTATTACTACAGGACATAACATTTACTGCAGCAGGGTTTATTACTGATGAATCAAAACAATTGTTCTCAATGAATTCTACTAATGTGACCAAGCTTCTAATCGCATTAAAAATATAATCTAATATGAAGCTTATCATTTGAAATGCAAGGGATACATTATATGAATAAATATATTGCCATGTTGCAGTTATTGTGTAATTACTTTATCTTAGTGTTTTTTTTATTAATACTGAATGTTGACCAATTAAAAAGTTGCATTTATATTTTATAAGGATAAATTGAACAATTTTCTAATTTCTATAGAAATAGAAAATGGTCCACAGCAAGAAAATATAAAGTTTGCAATCTCCTTGTCATTTCTGTCTGCCATTTTCTTCATATCCCTTATATATATATATCATATATTCATATATTCATATATATATGAAGTTAACCAGATCACTGGACAGCACTGTTTGCTATTGATCCTGGTCAACTTCAGTGCCACTTCTTTCCTTTCAAAGTTGCCTAATAAAGCATCCTGGAAGAGTGCATAATTCAGGCCCCCAGTGCAAGAATGCTGCTGGCCTGGACTGTCAATCAATTAGTAGCACACCGTCACCTATCAAGCAGGAAGTAAAAAACCTGAGAAGCAGTGCTCTACTGAAGATACAGCATGAGACAACATCTTTAACTTAACCCCTTAATGACCGCCAATACGTCTTTTAACTGACCTGAGATATAAGAGATTAGCATCCCCATACAGGTGACAATCCAGCAACTGCCAGCTGTCCACTATAGCTGACACCTTGCTGCATTAGCCACAATCAGTGTTGGCACTGTCCAAATCTGTTAACAGAGTGTGGGGGCTTCCTCTTTATCCCAATTGGTGCCCTCAGATCATGATTGTGTGGTCCTGATGTTTGCTGTGGCAATTCATGACCAATTAGCGGCCTAAAGGTACCTTCACACGAAGCGACGCTGCAGCGATAGCGACAACGATGCAGATCGCTGCAGCGTCGCTGTTTGATCGCTGGAGAGCTGTCACACAGACCGCTCTCCAGCGACCAACTATGCCGAGGTCCCCGGGTAACCAGGGTAAACATCGGGTTGCTAAGCACAGGGCCGCGCTTAGTAACCCGATGTTTACCCTGGTTACCAGCGTAAAAGTAAAAAAAACAAACAGTACATGCTCACCTGCGCGTCCCCCAGCGTCTGCTTCCTGACACTGACTGAGCTCCGGCCCTAACAGCACAGCGGTGACGTCACCGTGTGCTTTCACTTTCACTTTAGGGCCGGCGCTCAGTAAGTGTCAGGACGCAGACGCTGGAGGACGAGCAGGTGAGCATGTACTGTTTGTTTTTTTTACTCTTACGCTGGTAACCAGGGTAAACATCGGGTTACTAAGCGCGGCCCTGCGCTTGGTAACCCGATGTTTACCCTGGTTACCAGTGTAAAACATCGCTGGTATCGTTGCTTTTGCTTTCAAACACAACGATACACAGCGATCGGACGACCAAATAAAGTTCTGGACTTTATTCAGCGACCAGCGACATCACAGCAGGATCCTGATCGCTGCTGCGTGTCAAACGAAACGATATCGCTAGCGAGGACGCTGCAACGTCACGGATCGCTAGCGATGTCGTTTCGTGTGAAGGTACCTTTAGAGCCTGACAGCTGTTGTAATCTGTTCAGAAGTTAGCGACATTTAGGTGGTAAAAATACACATTTTCATTTCTGTCATGCCACTTTGCATTAATTCCTGAAAATCACCTGAAGGGTTAATAAACTATGTGACTGCAGCTTTCAATATGCCAGGGGGTGCTGTTTTTAAAATGGTATCACTTTTGGGGGGTTTCCAATATATGAAACCCCTAAAGGCACTTTAAAACTTAGATAGGTCCCTAAAAAATAAATTTTGTGAATTTCCTTGAAAAAATGAAAAATTACTGCTACATTTTTAAACCTTCCAAAAAAGTTAATACAATAAAATAACGTTTTAAAAACGTAATGTTTTTTATTAAGGTTTTTCTGTGATATAACTGGATTAAAGGGATAATCATTCAAAGTTTGAAAATTGCTAATTTTTTAACATTTTTCTCAAATTTCTGATATTTTTTATAAATAAACACAAAACATATTGACCTAAATTTACCATTATCATAAAGTATAATGTGTCACGAAAAAACAATCTCAAAATTACTTGGATTTGTTGAAGCATTCCAGAGTTATTACCACAAAGTGACACTGGTCAGATTTCAAAAATTTGGCTCCATCACTATGGGGTTAATGTGCCTAATCCACTAGGTATGTGGATTTTGGGTAATTATCCTACCCTTGAACACAGTGGCTGTTACTTTTGACCACTTATACAGTGGCTTGCAAAAGTATTCACCCCCTGGCATTTTTGTGTTTCACTACCTCTCAACCTGGTATTTCACTGTATTTGTGAGGGCTTGCATCAGTTCATGCAGAGAACATGCCTACATCTGTGAACATTTGTTTTTGTTTTTACTGTGAAGCAAACAACAAATAGGACAAAATAATGTGTGTATAACTATTGACCCACCTAAAGTCAGTACTTTGTAGAGCCTCCTTTTGCCGCAATTACAGCTGCATCTAATTTTCGAAAAGTCTCTTTGAGCTTTCCACATCTTGATGCTGGAATTTATGCTTATTCCTCAAGGCGAAACTGCTCCAGCTCCTTCAAGTTAGATGGTTTCCTCTAGTGAACAGCAATCTTCAAGTCTGACCACAGATTCTCAATTGGATTAACCCCTTCATGACCTTGGGATTTTCAGTTTTTCCGTGCTCGTTTTTCGCTCCCCTATTTCCCAGAGCCATAACTTTTTTATTTTTCCGTCAATATGGCCATGTGAGGGCTTATTTTTTGCGGGACGAGTTGTACTTTTGAATGACATCATTGGATTTAGCATGTCGTGAACTACAAAACAGGAAAAAAATTCCAAGTGCGGTCAAATTGCAAAAAAAGTGCAGTCCCACACTTGTTTTTTGTTTGGCTTTTTTGCTAGGTTCACTAAATGCTAAAACTGACCTGCCATTATGATTCTCCAGGTCATTACAAGTTCATAGACACCTAACATGACTAGGTTCGTTTTTATCTAAGTGGTGAAAAAAAATCCAAACTTTGCTAAAAAAAATAAATAAAATAAAATTGCGCCATTTTCCGATACCCGTAGCGTCTCCATTTTCATGATCTGGGGTCGGTTGAGGGCTTATTTTTTGCGTGCCGAGCTGGCGTTTTTAATGGTACCATTTCAGTGCAGATACGTTCTTTTGATCGCCCGTTATTGCATTTTAATGCAATGTCGTGGCGACCAAAAAAACGTAATTTTGGCATTTCAATTTTTTTTTCTCGCTACGATGTTTAGCGATCAGGTTAATGCTTTTTTTATTGATAGATCGGGCGATTCTGAACGCGGTGATATCAAATATGTGTAGGTTTGAATTTTTTTTTTTATTGATTTTTATTGAATGGGGCGAAAGGGGGGTGATTTAAACTTTTATATATTTTTAATTTTTTTCACATTTTTTTTTTACTTTTTTTTTTTTACTTTTGCCATGCTTCAATAGCCTCCATAGGAGGCTAGAAGCTGGCACAACGCGATCGCCTCTGCTACATAGCAGCGATCATCAGAAATGCAGGTTGTAATGATTATAAGGGATAACTCAGGAGACTCTTTGCATGGAATAAGACAACTAAAGGACACAGTTTTATAAGTGGTAAAGTCTATATTATCACACGGTGATTCAAACAGGTGCAGAGAGAAACTCAAGTCCACAACACTTGGTGTAAATATTAAACGCAGCTTAACAGTCTATAGGAAACTTCAGAGGAAAATGCAATCACGCAGAAAGTCTATGAAGCACAATTATTCTTGAGGATACTTGACACGAATAAGTCCTTGGTAGTCCAAACACAGATAGATATGCTTATAAGGCAGTTCAAATAATATCTTAGCACAACCAGGGAGGCCTGGGTAAAAGTCTCAGGTTTAAGCAGAGCAGCAACAGCTTACATGTCCAGCAAATGCAGATGGAAACAAACACAAGCAGCCAGATGGAGGATTACTGGAAACCGATGTATGCAGCAGAAACTCAGAGCTGAGTAGCAGGATCTCCACACAGGTTCACAGGAGCAGGTGCAGGTGCAAAGCCAGGGAGCCATCAGGAGCTGGATGCAAGGCAGAATACTCTAGCACAGACTAAAGGCTGGGGTGGAGTTATATAGCAGGAAGACACAGTGCATATGAGACCAAAGACGCCATCTTGGAAAAGGGCAGTAATGTACAAAAGGTAATCAAAATGTTCAGAGTCCTGACATTACTCCCTCCTTAGAAGCGGCCTCAGGATGATCCTGGACCTGGTTTCTCAGGGAATCTTTGATGAAAACGAGAGATCTTCTGTTGGGCATTGATGTTTTCCACAGGTTCCCAAGAGTCTTCCTCAGGGGGATATCCCTGCCATCTTATAAGATATTGGAGCCGATTCCTGCTAATACTGGAATCAATAATTTCCTCCACCACAAATTGTTCTTGCCCATCAATCACCACAGGCTGCAGAGGTGGCACAACACATCCCTGGAAGATATTAGGAGATACAGGCTTTAGTAAAGATACATGACAAACCGGGTGTACCTTCATAGTCCTAGGCAGCTTCAAACAGCAGGCCACAGAGCTCACAATACCGTTGATCTTGAAAGGGCCAATGAATTTCTGTCCAAGTTTTTGTGAAGGAAAGTTTAACTTCAGATTCTTAGTTGATAACCACACGGAATCTCCTACCTTGAACATGGGTGCAGGTTTACGGAATCTATCAGCCGATCTCTTATAACGTTCTTCAGCCGTGGTCAGGGATTCCTTCAGAACCTCCAGATTTTGCCTCATCTCAGTCAGCCTTTCCTCAACTGCTGGAACCGGAGAATTAATCGGAGACCTAGGTAAGATACATGGATGATAACCCAGATTGGCAAAGAAAGGAATGAACTTAGTGGAGGCGCTCTGAGAATTGTTTTATGAAAATTCGGCTAACGGCAGTAATTCCAACCAATCATCTTGGAGATGGCTAACATAGCATCTTAGATATTGTTCCAACGTCTGGTTGGTACGCTCAGTCTGACCATTTGTCTGGGGATGGTAAGCGGAAGAGAAACAGACATTAATATTGAGTGCAGAGCAAAACCCCTTCCAAAATCTTGAAGTGAACTGTACGCCACGGTCAGAGATGATCTCATCCGGGACCCCATGCAGCCGGAAGACATTCTGAATAACCAAGTTCACTGTATCCTTAGCTGAGGGGAGGCCGGTGCATGGAACAAAATGAGCGGCTTTAGTCAGGCGATCAACTACTACCATGATCATATTCATGCCCCCGATGTAGGCAGCTCCACAATAAAGTCCATTGATATAGACCCCCAAGGTCGGGACGGAACAGGTAACGGTTGCAGGAGACCCATAGGTGCCACACGAGGAGTCTTGTAATGAGCACATACCTCGCAAGAGAGAACATAGTCCTTAGTATCCTTCAGGCAAGTTGGCCACCAGAAAAATCAGCTTAGGAACTCTTGTGTCTTCTGTACCCCCCTGTGACCAGCCAACTTGGAGTCATGTACCAACTTGAGGATCTGCAGACGGACGACCTCAGGGACGTAGATACGTCGATCTCTGAACCACATGCCACCCTTAAAGACAAGATTAATATCAACAGGTGGGTTGGCCAGAAATACATCACCGTCATAAGCCTCCCTGCACTTCTTCCACAAGTCCTGATCGTGGATAACTCCGATGAAATTGGCATCAGAGCCTGACAAGGAGAAAGACATCTAGCGGATCTGAGGAACTCTAAATTGCGATGGTCAGTAAGCACTACGATCTGTTGTGCAGCTCCTTGCAGATGATGCCTCCATTCCTTGAAAGCCGCAATAATAGTCAGCAATTCCTTGTCTCCCACATCGTAATTCTTCTCTGCTGAGGTTAGTCTACGGGAAAAGAAAGCACAAGGATGTAGCAGACCCTTCTCTCCAGTTCTTTGGGAGAGAATAGCCCCCAAGGCATTATCAGAAGGGTCCACCTCCACAATGAAAGAAAGTGTTGGATCTGGGTGTATCAACAGCGGTGCTAAGGTGAAACAGATCTTAAGCCGATCAAAAGCTTCTTGAGCCTGTGATGACCACTTAAAGGGCTTTTCCTTCTTTGTCAAGGAAGTAATGGGACGGACAATATCAGAAAAATTTCGAATGAAGCGTCTGTAAAAATTTGGAAAACCAATAAAACGTTGGACCTCCTTAACGTTCTTGGGTACCGGCCAGTCAAGGATAGCCTGAATCTTACCAGATTCCATGTTCAGCTCCTGGGGAGAGATGATATAACCTAAGAACTGTATCTCAGAATGATGTAACTCGCATTTCTCCGGCATGATATACAGATGGTTCTCTTTCAGACATCTTAAAACAGTTTTGACATGTTCTTCATGTTCCTGTAGAGAGTCAGAAAAGATTAGAATATTGTCCAAATAGATCACCACAAACTGGTCCAACAAATCTCTGAAAATGTCATTAGCAAGGTGTTGAAATGTTGCAGGGGCATTACAAAACCCGAAGGGCATCACGAGATATTCAAAGTGTCCATACCGGCATCGGAATGCTGTCTTCCACTCATTCGCTGGACGAATACGCACCAAATTATAAGCCCCACGAAGATCCAGTTTAGAGAACACCTTAGCATGGCGAACTCTTTCCAGTAATTCGGGAATCAGAGGCAAAGGGTAACGATTCCGTACGGTTACCTTATTGAGCTCTCGATAGTCCACACAGGGTCTCAGGTACCCATCCTTCTTCTTTACAAAAAATATAGGTGCCCCTGCTGGTGAAGAAGGACGTATGAAGCCTTTGGCCAGATTTTCATCAATATACTCCTTTAAGGCTTGAAGCTTAGGTGCCGCCAAAGGATATCCGTTACCAAAAGGAATAGCTGCCCCAGGAAGCAACTCAATGGGACAGGCATAATGCCTGTGTGGAGGATGCTGATCTGCATTCTTCTGGTCACAGATGTCAGAGAACTCTTTATATGCTGGAGGTAAAGTAAATACCTGTACCGGTGGTTCCGTAGCTGTGAACTCGGGGACAGCTTCAGTTAATGCTGAGTTGCTCCTTGTTGGAAAGATAATCTCCTTGGTCTCCCAGTTGATAGTTGAATTCTGAGAACGCAGCCAAGGGATGTCTAAAATCACAGGAAAATGAGGAGAAGAAATTAACAAGAAAGAGAGTTGCTCTTGATGATTAGGCTCCAACAAAATCTCAAGGGGTCCTGATCCACAGGCCCGGAGATTAAAGGTGACCCATCCACTGTTTCCATGGTAATTGGAGAGGCTCTTTGCTGAATTTCAATACCATGTTCCTTGGCAAATGCGATATCCATAAAATTGCCACCTGCACCAGAGTCAATCATAGCTGCACTGGAAATCCACTGTTCTATACACAGGATCTTAATAGGGAGAGAACAGTGAGAGTTCTTTTCATTTAGCTCCTTGGCTGGTGAAGTCATAGAAAGTGAATGGAATACAGCGTTTAAAGGCAGGCTACATTCAGAGATGTCAGATTCATCATCATAGTTGTCATACTCCCCTACTGCTGCTAGCACCTTGTTAGGCCGCTTGGGACACTTGGGACAGTTGATTAGAAAGTGATCAGACTGGCCGCAGTAGAAACATAGACTTTCTCGAAGGCGATGCTCCCGGCGCTCATTACTCTCGCGCCTCTGAACAGAATCAATTTGCATGGGCACCTCCTCTACCTCTCGAGATGTTTTACCTGCAGGCTCTTTGGAAGTAAGGGAAAAGTTAGAAATACGGTTATATGCAGCAAACTTCTCCTGCCTACGCTCAGTAAGGTGAATGCCAATGCGCACACAATGCTGTATAAATGTTTCTAGCTCTTGTGACGATTCAGAGTGAGCTAATTCATCCTTTACAATGCTAGACAGACCCCTTTTAAAAATAGGTAATTGTGCATAACTGTCCCAATTAGTATCTACCGCTAATCTCCTGAATTCAGTAGCATACTCAATAACAGAATGTTTAGCCTGGCGTAAAGGCAATAAAGCAGATTCAGCGGTTGCACGGTGATTAGGGTCATCAAACATTAATGCCATAGCAGCCAAAAAATCATCCAAATTATTTAACCGCGGGTCACGAGACTCAATCATCGGATTCGCCCAGGCGAGCGCTCGTGCGGTCATCAGCATTATTACACACAATACTTTGGATCTATCATTAGGAAAACGGTCAGCATGCACAACAAAATATAGCATACATTGATTCACAAAGCCACAAAATGTATCGCGACCACCATTAAATCTGAATGGGGCAACTTAGGTGGGCTAGCTGGTGGTAGCGGTTGCCCAGATGGTAAAGTCGCTTGTGCAGCCATTTGCGTGCTTATGTCCTGAAAAGCCCGTCCATACTGGGACTCTATGCCAGCAAGTTTGTTTTCCTGAGCTGCCATGCGGGTGCTGAAGTCCTGCAAAGTTTGTCCAAACACTTGTTGATTGTGTTCAAAGCTTCCAAACTTCTTTTGCAGACCTTCCACATCTTTCTGCAGTGATCTAATTATGGAGAACACCTGCTTTAGTCTGCTTTCTGCAGTCATTGTTCTAGCAGTCTCCTCTTTTGAGGCTAGAGTATCCTGTAATGATTATAAGGGATAACTCAGGAGACTCTTTGCATGGAACAAGAAAACTACAGGACACAGTTTTATAAGTGGTAAAGTCTATATTATCACTAGTGTTGAGCGATACCGTCCGATACTTGAAAGTATCGGTATCGGAAAGTATCGGCCGATACCGGCAAAGTATCGGATCCAATCCGATACCGATACCCGATACCAATACAAGTCAATGGGACTCATGTATCGGACGGTATCCCTGATGGTTCCCAGGGTCTGAAGGAGAGGAAACTCTCCTTCAGGCCCTGGGATCCATATTAATGTGTAAAAGAAAGAATTAAAATAAAAAATATTGCTATACTCACCTCTCCGACGCAGGCTGGACCTCAGCGAGGGAACCGGCAGCGTTGTTTGCTTAAAATTCGCGCTTTAACTTCCTTACTTGAAGTCCCGGCTTGTGATTGGTCGCGCGCCGCCCATGTGACCGTGACGCAACCAATCACAATGCCGGAACGTAATTTTAAAATCCTGAAGGACCTAAAATTACGTCACGGCTTGCTGTGATTGGTCGCGAAAATGCGCTCGTCTCCTGCCTCCCGTGACGTCACGGCTTGTGATTGGTCGCGTCGCCCATGTGACCGCGACGCAACCAATCACAACGCCGGAACGTAATTTTAAAATCCTGAAGGACCTAAAATTACGTCACGGCTTGCTGTGATTGGTCACGGTCACATGGGCGGCGCGCGACCAATCACAAGCCGGGACTTCAAGTAAGGAAGTTAAAGCGCGAATTTTAAGCAAACAACGCTGCCGGTTCCCTCGTAAGGTGCAGGCTGCGTCGGAGAGGTGAGTATAGCAATATTTTTTATTTTAATTCTTTATTTTACACATTAATGTTGTTTCGATACCGATACCCGATACCACAAAAGTATCGGATCTCGGTATCGGAATTCCGATACAGCAAATATCGGCCGATACCCGATACTTGCGGTATCGGAATGCTCAACACTAGTGCTGATACATCATGCACAAATCAGATTACAAAAATATTTAAACAGAGATTATAATGTAACAAGATAGGTAAAAAGCCAAGGAATGTGAATACTTTCGCAAGCTACTTTATATTATTAACCAAGGACCGTTACCCCTTCAGCATCACAGACCACTCTCAGATTTCTTAGATTCAACATTAGTTCTACATTCCAGCTCTGGTGTACAGGTGTCCTGTATCATGCATCCAATGTTCTTACTTCTAGGCTTTTAGTCTCTGACATTATCATTTGTATACCCAACCTGATGAATCCATTGCCCATTTATTATGTTTATCTGAGGGTGGTATTTTTTTTTACCGTCCAATACAGTCTAGCCCAAAAGCAGAAATGTACGATGGGTAAAAGTAGGAGCCGATATTCGCAAAGGAGGAGGTTCGTTAGATACCCATCCACCTCTGAGGAACCAACCACAGTAGAAAAATGCCAACCAGACTTAATGAATGCCTTGTTGATGCCATGATGATGAGAAAACGGTCATTCCTAAAAGAGCTTAAAGGGGTTGTCCCCTTTCAGAAAATCTTCCTAACTAAACTGGACACAGTTTAGTATACGAAAATAAAACATGCTACACTCATGTACTCACTGTTCATGGGTCAACTGGTTAGTCTCCGGCACATCATGTCAACAGTGCAGTAGTCAATCATATGTAGCCAATTGCTATGTCCAAAATAATTCACAGATTTTGACCTTGAAGAGCTATTCAAAGGGTGATACTCAAATAAAGAATTATAGCAAAAATAAGAGTGGCTTTCACGAGAAGCATGGCTTACGAGAAAGGGCATATCCAAATATATTCAGACTCACGCAATTTATCAAACTGTCCATAAAAAAATCTAATTTTTAAGTATAGTCTAAAGAACAATAATACAATTAAAAATTCACACATCCAGTGTTTGCATCTACATCAACGGACTAAGGCTGCTGTTGCAAATCTTTGTTTGAATATTAATATCAGACCCCACACTAGATTCCAATATTAATATGTAATGTAGTGAGATGCATCATTTATAATCAGAGGTGTACAATAATGTAATGTCTATTCCATCACATGATGTCCTTCAAGGTTTATTAAAGGGAACCTGCTGAGTCGGATAATGCTATTAATCTGCAGATACAGGGTTAATCGGAAGGTTAATTGCTCGGTCTCTGTACTGAAAGTTTGGCACTAGGGAGAAAATGGACTTTATTCCTCCCGGGTGCTGCCAACTTTTGATCATCCAGGCAGAGTGAGCGATGGTGGTAAACACTCTGGTTGACAGCCGCTACTGCAGTACAGCATGTGTGATATCGACAATTCTGGGGCTTCTTAGCAGAGATAGAGGGATGGCTAATAGTACATTCTTCCTTTTCCTAGTGCCATATGCAAAGGACAGGAGAAAGCAGTGTCAGACAATTTAAGAAAAGCTCAAGCGGCTGCATAGGACTTTATAATTATGAACCCTGTCCTGTGACACTGACAGCGGCTACTACGGCAGAAGAGCTTATACAGGAATCTTAGAAAAAAGGTTATGACATTTTCCATAGCATAATAAGCAATGGTGCCAGACAGGGCACCTGAAATAAATATAAGATAATCAAATTATGTTAATTAAAATAATCATTTATAGGGAAGCCTAATACTGACAAACCTGGAAAACTGAGGTCTCACTAACGTTCATAGAAGACATGAGTAAAATAATGTTAAGATATCAATGGAATAACTTGAATTCCCTGGTCACCAATTTAAAGGGAATCTGTCAGTAGGATCAACCTTACTAAGTCATCTATATGGGTATGTAGGTCATAAGAAACTGAATAAAAAAATTAGTGATGAGCGAGTATACTCGTTACTCGAAACTTCTCGAGCATGCTCGGGGGTCCTCCGAGTATTTTTTAGTGCTCGGAGTTTTAGTTTTTCTTGCCGCAGCGGAATGATTTACATCTGATAGCCAGCATAAGTACATGTGAGGATTCCCTAGCAACCAGGCAACCTCCACATGTACTGATGCTGGCTATAAGATGTAAATCATTCAGCTGCGGCAAGAAAAACTAAATCTCCGAGCACTAAAAAATACTCGGAGGATACCCAAGCATGCTCGAGAAATCTCGAGTAACAAGTATATTCGCTCATCACTAAAAATGATACCTTGACATCTGCTATTCGATGTCTAATTCGAGTGAAATCCAGTTTTTTTATATGTAAATGAGCTGTTCCAAGCTATGGGATGGACACAGATCTCTCTGAGAATCTGCCTTCAGAGATTATTGTAAATGAAAGGGGGTGTTATCTATGCAATGTATAATGGTCTCTCTCTGCTCTCCTGATCTCACTACAGAGCTGTGTGTGATTATACCTTACAAATCTGCAGGTTTCTCTCCGCTTCCAGCTCAGAGACAGACAGGGCAATACAGCAGATCTGTGAGAGATGCAGCAAATGTGTTTGTAAGAAGACAAAGTTCAGTTCTGCTGTTCTGTGTTAATTACTTGTCTCACACTGGTAACTCCCCTATGTCATTAAAAATAAGCTCTGGAGGCAAAGTCTCAGGGAGATCTCTGTCCGGCCCATAACCTGGAACAGCTCCTTTACATATTAAGGAAAATGTGGAGACATTGTATCACAGATTTCAAGAATTCCCCACCTACTATTTACCATTTACAATACTGGTGTCTTCTCAGTGGGGTTGGCTCATATACGAGTCTTGTGCAACTGCTATCTATGAACACCCGATAGTGTATTGCTCTATACAGTATAATAATCTAGACCTGTAGAGTCTTACACATAATAATGGCTGACATATTTAACATGACAATTGCATGTTGCTCGTGCTACTGTGAGCAAACAGCATGACCTAAAAGTGCTACTGTAAGGGGTGTACCGGGTCTGTGTAATTTTCCACCCCCTTCCCTTGTGTTGATACAGTTATCATCAATGTAATGTATGTGTTTGTTGCTTCCTATGCTGCTATGTGCATAATGTGATGTACAGGTGCGTCTCACAAAATTAGAATATTATCAAAAAGTTAATTTATTTCAGTTCTTCAATACAAAAAGTGAAATTCATATGTTGTATAGAGTCATTACAGAGTGATCTATTTCAAGTGTTTATTTCTGTTAATGTTGATGATTATGGCTTACAGCCAATGAAAGCCCAAAAGTCATTATCTCAGTAAATTAGAATAATTAACAAAAAACACCTGCAAAGGCTTCCTAAGCATTTAAAAAGGTCCCTTAGTCTGTGTCAGTAGGCTCCACAATCATGGGGAATACTGCTGACTTGACAATGTCCAGAAGGCAGTCATTGATACAGTTCACAAGAAGGATAAGGCACAAAAGGTCATTGGTAAAGAAGCTGGCTGTTCAGAGTGCTGTATCCAAACATATTAATGGAAAGTTGAGTGGAAGTAAAAAGTGTTGTAGAAAAAGGTGTACAAGCAACTGGGATAACCGCAGCCTTGAAAGGATTGTTAAGAAAAGGCCATTCAAAAATTTGAGGGAGATTCACAAGGAGTGGACTGCTGCTGGAGTCATTGCTTCAAGAGCCACCACACACAGACATTTCCAAGACATGGGCTACAAGTGTCGCATTCCTTGCGTCAAGCCACTCATGACCAAAAGACAACGCCAGAAGCTATTACCTAGGCCAAGGAGAAAAAGAACTGGACTGTTGCTCAGTGGTCCAAGCTGTTGTTTTCAGATGAAAGTAAATTTTGCATTTCATTTGGAAATCAAGGTCCCAGAGTCTGGAGGAAGAGCGGAGAGGCACAAAATCCAAGCTGCTTGAGGTCTAGCATGAAGTTTTCACAATCAGTGATGGTGTCATCTGTTGGTGTAGGTCCACTGTGTTTTATCAAGACCAAAGTCAGCGCAGTCGTCTACCAGGAAATTTTAGAGCACTTCATGCTTCCCTCTGCCGACAACCTTTTTGCAGATGGAAATTTCATTCTCCAGCAGGACTTGGCACCTGTCTACACTGCCAAAAGTACCAATACCTGGTTTAAAAAGAACAGTATCACTGTGCTTGATTTTCCAGCAAACTCGCCTGACCTTAACCCCATAGAGAATCTATGGGGTATTGTCAAGAGGAAGATGAGAGACAGCAGACCCAACAATGCAGACGAGCTGAAGGCTGCTATTAAAGCAATCTGGGCTTCCATAACACCTCAGCAGTGCCACAGGCTGACCGCCTCCATGCCACACCGCATTGATGCAGTAATTGATGTAAAAGGAGCCCCGGCCAAGTATTGAGTGCATTTGTTGAATATAAGCCATCATTTCAGATTTTAAAATCATTTTTTAAGCTGGTATTATAAAGTATTCTAATTTACTGAGATAATGACTTTTGGGTTTTCATCGGCTGTAAGCCATAATCATCAACATTAACAGAAATAAAGACTTAGAATAGATCACTCTGTTTGTAATGACTCTATATAATATATGAGTTTCCCTTTTTGTATTGAACTGAAATAAATTAACTTTTTGATGATATTCTAATTTTGTGAGAAGCACCTGTATATATTTGGTGCACCTGTTAAATAGGGAAAGTGTAGTACCCATCTCTGACCACTAGATGGGGGCGTTATAGTATATGTAATATAGTTAGTGAAACCAGTTAGTAAATAGTTAATGTAGGAAGGGTCACTGTGGTTAAGAGAGGGAGAACTTCCTGATTTTGGGAGAAGGACCAGGGTGCCCAGACAGTCGATATGGGCTTAAGTGCCTGGGACGATAGCAGCGACCACGCAACGTTCACTAAGGGAGAAGCCCAGCCATCCACAGCATTGGGCCTGAACAGTAGAAGGCCAGTGCAGCAGCAAGCAAGGAGACTAAAGACAGAAACAGTGACAGGACGAGGACGCAGGTAGCTCCAGTATGTGGCAGCTTGTAGCATAAGCAGATGCCCTCAGATCCAGTGCAAAATGGCTGAGGGAGCTCTCAGATGCAGTGAGCTTGGACCAGGAGTGCACGGTGTCATCGCAAAGTACAGTACAGATGGGCAGGTCGCTCGTCAAGTGGCCACTGACTCTGGAGGCTGATAATCGGTTCTCTGGGGCGAAACAGACTAAGAAATGTCTGTCCATAGCAGAGCTGAATTGGGAGGATGCTGAGGAACCGTGCGGCATGGTTCGACCCAGGTATGTGCTATGTGACAGAAAGGAAAGTGCAGGGAAAGAGGAAGAAATGTGCAACGTGAAACCTGTTGTAAATGCTGTGAAGAATATGGATGTGCTGTGTAAAGAAAATAGTAATGTTGTTTATATGAAAGTTGAAAAGGCCTATGTCTCAATCTGTGCAATATCGTCTAAAGGGAGCCTACAGCAGAGCAGAGGAGACCCTGACGTGGCAGAAAGTGGAGCCACAGGTATGCAAAGTAATGGACATTATTTTCATGTGAAGGGAGGCCAGGGCACAGATGCCCCAGTATCCTCGGCCATGACTACGGCCCTGGCCATCCCTCACACTACGATGGGCTGGAGCTTCTCCGGACATTTCTCCCATCGAGCACATCTGAGATGTCATTGGTCGGCAATGGCAAAGTTTTGATCATTTCCTCGCCCAAGTACATTTAGCATGGCAGAATATTCCTCACAGTCATTAATAACCTTATTGATAGCAGCCAAGGTGTGTAAGTGCGGGGATTTCTGTAAGTAGCATTTATATTCAATACTGAATAAACTGAGAGATGTTTTGAAAACGTTTCCATTTTTACATCATCTGCATATTATTGACATGTACATCCATCCTTTTATTTCCATAATTCCACAACTTTTCCTCCTTGGTGTTGCAATTTTCGTGTTGAGGAGCGTATTTAGAGATTTGTAAGTAAATCTTTGTATATACACATTCATCTAGCTCATCTTACACTCCTTATTTGCATTTATCACAGTTAGAAAATGACTTAATTCATTTTTATTATTCATAGACAGATCTGTTCTCTTTTGGGCTCTATGATAAATTGTTCTTGTAACAGTACTAGTAGATCTCAGTGTCTCTGTTCTAACCACGACTGTACCAACATATCATTTATACTTCTGTTCACGTACGGATTACAGGAACAATCTTCTCTTTGACCTTCACCAGCTACAAGGTGAACAAACATATTTCTTCAGAAGGTTTGATTGTTTTTCTCCTTATGTGTTTTTTTAACCAAATGAATAAAGATAGACTCAAATAGTCTTTAAAAATAGGAAGTTCAATTTTAAATAATGAATAATTTATGGTCTCAAAAAAATTATTGTGAACTCAAATGAGGAATAAATAATCACTAGTGTTGAGCGATACTGTCCGATACTTGAAAGTATCGGTATCGGAAAGTATCGGCCGATACCGGCAAAGTATCGGATCTAATCCGATACCGATACCCGATACCAATACAAGTCAATGGGACTCAAGTATCGGACGGTATCCCTGATGGTTCCCAGGGTCTGAAGGAGAGGAAACTCTCCTTCAGGCCCTGGGAACCATATTAATGTGTAAAATAAAGAATTAAAATAAAAAATATTGCTATACTCACCTCTCCGACGCAGCCTGGACCTCACCGAGGGAACCGGCAGCGTTCTTTGCTTAAAATGCGCGCTTTTCCTTCCTTCCGTGATGTCACGGCTTGTGATTGGTCGCGTGCCGCCCATGTGGCCGCGACGCGACCAATCACAGCAAGCCGTGACGTAATTTTCAGGTCCTCAATGCCTAATTCTAGGCATTCAGGAATTTAAAATTACGTTCCGGCTTGTGATTGGTCGCGTCGCGGTCACATGGGCGACGCGACCAATCACAAGCCGTGACGTCACGGGAGGCAGGAGACGCGCGCATTTTTAAAATTACGTCACGGCTTGTGATTGGTTGCGTGCCGCCCATGTGACCGCGACGCGACCAATCACAGCAAGCCGTGACGTAATTTCAGGTCCTGATGCCTATTTCTGCATTGAGGACCTGAAATTACGTCACGGCTTGCTGTGATTGGTCGCGTCGCGGTCACATGGGCGGCACGCAACCAATCACAAGCCGTGACGTAATTTTAAAAATGCGCGCGTCTCCTGCCTCCCGTGACGTCACGGCTTGTGATTGGTCGCGTCGCCCATGTGACCGCGACGCGACCAATCACAAGCCGGAACGTAATTTTAAATTCCTGAATGCCTAGAATTAGGCATTGAGGACCTGAAAATTACGTCACGGCTTGCTGTGATTGGTCGCGTCGCGGCCACATGGGCAGCACGCGACCAATCACAAGCCGTGACGTCACGGAAGGAAGTAAAAGCGCGCATTTTAAGCAAAGAACGCTGCCGGTTCCTTCGGTGAGGTCCAGGCTGCGTCGGAGAGGTGAGTATAGCAATATTTTTTATTTTAATTCTTAATTTTACACATTAATGTTGTTTCGATACCGATACCCGATACCACAAAAGTATCGGATCTCGGTATCGGAATTCCGATACCCGCAAGTATCGGCCGATACCCGATACTTGCGGTATCGGAATGCTCAACACTAATAATCACCAATTTTAACATATAAAATGTACAACCTAACCAGCTGCACTGCAGCGCCTGATACCATTCTACCGGTGCTACCTGCCTACCAGTGCTACCCTCCTGCTTCTATACTGTTGCAGCAATCCATTGGAGACAATGGTACACCAGTAATTTTGGTAAAGCCTAGGTTCTCCACTCACTACATCACAGCATGTTGAGTACTAGGGCAGGTGCATATGACCGTCTGTTCTCCATTCAAGAAAAATAGTCTGATTATGCTAATCAGACTCTAATCAGAGTTTGCATGTAGAGGAGCTGCGGAGACACCATCACGTGTTTCTCAACGCAGGCAGTGAATAGCCAGGCCTTTCCCCGGGAAGGAACAACAAAGGGAAGGGCAGCATCCAATAAAGGAAAACATCCAATAAAGGAAAACCACCTATGCCAAGCATGGTATCCATCCACAGACAGCTGTTTCGGGGTTTTTGCCCCTCATCAGTGTGGAGTAGGAAACTGGCTATCAGGAGCAGTGCCTAGTAGAAAGACTATAAAGGCACGGATGATTGACCTCGTGGAGACCAAAACATCCCACACCGAGGAGACACCATCACGTGTTTCTCAACGCAGTGATCCAGAACACTGCCCCCAAATATGCAAATGCATGTAGAGGAGCTGCGGAGACACATCACGTGTTTCTCAACGCAGGCAGTGAATAGCCAGGCCTTTCCCCGGGAAGGAACAACCAAGGGAAGGGCAGTATCCAATAAAGGAAAACATCCAATAAAGGAAAACCACCTATGCCAAGCATGGTATCCATCCACAGACAGCTGTTTCGCGGTTTTTGCCCCTCATCAGTGTGGAGTAGGAAACTGCGTTGAGAAACACGTGATGGTGTCTCCGCGGTGTGGGATGTTTTGGTCTCCACGAGGTCAATCATCCGTGCCTTTATAGTCTTTCTACTAGGCACTGCTCCTGATAGCCAGTTTCCTACTCCACACTGATGAGGGGCAAAAACCCCGAAACAGCTGTCTGTGGATGGATACCATGCTTGGCATAGGTGGTTTTCCTTTATTGGATGTTTTCCTTTATTGGATGCTGCCCTTCCCTTGGTTGTTCCTTCCCGGCGAAAGGCCTGGCTATTCACTGCCTGCGTTGAGAAACACGTGATGGTGTCTCCGCAGCTCCTCTACATGCATTTGCATATTTGGGGGCAGTGTTCTGGATCACTGCGTTGAGAAACACATGATGGTGTCTCCGCGGTGTGGGATGTTTTGGTCTCCACGAGGTCAATAATCCGTGCCTTTATAGTCTTTCTACTAGGCACTGCTCCTGATAGCCAGTTTCCTACTCCACACTGATGAGGGGCAAAAACCCCGAAACAGCTGTCTGTGGATGGATACCATGCTTGGCATAGGTGGTTTTCCTTTATTGGATGCTGCCCTTCCCTTGGTTGTTCCTTCCCGGGGAAAGGCCTGGCTATTCACTGCCTGTGTTGAGAAACACGTGATGGTGTCTCCGCAGCTCCTCTACATGCATTTGCATATTTGGGGGCAGTGTTCTGGATCACTGCATTGAGAAACACATGATGGTGTCTCCGCGGTGTGGGATGTTTTGGTCTCCACGAGGTCAATCATCCGTGCCTTTATAGTCTAATCAGAGTTTGATCAGAGTGAAATATATTTTTCTCTAATGTGGAGAATTTCCCTATCTTCTCCATTCAGTCTGTCTGTGAAAATCGGACCACATTCGGATGTCATCCAAGTGCAGTCCAATGTTTTACACAGACCTAAAAATATGAATGGGTGAGTGCCATTAAATTATTGGAAGCCCATTCATTGCAGACTAGCGATGACCATATCAATTTGAAGCAAATTTGTTTCAAATTTCACAGGAGATTAAAAAAATACACTCACCTGACTTGTCCCTCCACGACTGGTCCTCTACACAGCTAACACTCTCCAGTCCAGGTGTGGGCCAGGGAAAAGCGAGTTAAATTTTTTTTTTTTACTGTGCTTTTATTATGCTCTGGGGTTTGGGCAGATGTCAGAGAATAATAATAATAATAAGCATTAAATTTGTATCACATAAATTAGTTGAGAAGCAAACTCCTTGTTGAACTTGAGCGTATATGTCAAAAATTGTTTTTGTTTGCGATTTACTCTTTTTTTAAAGCAATGGTGTTCCCTAATGGTAGATGTATCTTTTAGACTTCTTTTACACATACCGTTGTTTTGCGGCAGTTTTTGCAGCCCCAATATATTCCGATCTTTTTCACGGCTTACGGACACAGCCCCCACTGAAAATCAATGGGGTCGCAAAAGCAGCGGAAGGTTGTTTTTGCAGTGCGCCGTGACTTCTGTTTTTGCGGAACACCGTTTTTTTTCCAATACTATTTCCATAGTATTGGAAACCCGGAAAACGGTGATCCGCAATAACGGGCACCAAAAAAACTGTATGTGTCAAAGAAGCCTTAGTGGGATTGTAAAAAGGCTAGTTTCCTTTGTGTGCTGTAGGACAGGGTGAGATTTTAATAAAAGATGATGAGATACTATGACTTTTTAAGTGTATTGTGGCCCTTGGTGACAGAGTGGTCATCCCTCTCAGGGGTCTCAGAAGAAATACGCAGATGCACAGATTATAGTTGTACAACTCTGCTCATAAAGAGCCTACTTATGAACAAGAGGCAAAGCATGCTTGAACATAGAAGTTGGTATACTGCTGCAAAACCTCTATATGGCAGTGTCTATTGCCTTAAATTGGGATTGGTATTAAAGGGAACCTGTCACCCCCCTCAGGCATTTGTAACTAAAAGAGCCACCTTGTGCAGCACAAATGCCGGGCGCTGCCTCCTCTTGCTGCATCATCGTCCCCCGGTGCCTGCGCTGTAAGTACGAAGGGCAGCACAACTGCACATGCCCCCAAAAAAACTTAATGCGCAGGCGCCGGGAACGATAATGCAGCAAGAGGAGGTGGCGCCCGGCGCGCACAGGTCCAGAGTGACAGCTGTGCTGCGTCTGATTAGGAGGGAAAGACCCGCCGCCAGGAACATTTAACGGTATGAGGGGGCACATTTTATAAATGCTTATTTCAGCGTGTGCAGGCATCATAACTAAAAGTGCCACCTTGCCAGAATGCAGCATTAGTGCTGCACAAGGTGGCTCTTTTAGTTACAAACGCCTGAGGGGGGTGACAGGTTCCCTTTAAAACAGAACAAATTTCTACATCAAAACTAGGAACTTTCAGCAGATCATGTAACACCCATTGCCGCTTTCATCTTGTTCTTCTTTTCACTTAAAATTATTTCTATATGGATACCCAATGCTCTGATGTGTATTCATATGTAAAGTTTTCCTCTGGCAGTTGCCCTTCTCCCAGGGCTTCTGATAGACTAGTGCTTATAGGAAATGCAATGCTGATCACAATGATAGCCATAACCATATACACAATGAAAATATATGAACTCCAGTGACAATATGTAATTTAAGTGTAACTCTTACCTCCAGTGAGATAGATTCAGATAGGTTACTTTGCTTTCAAAAGACCTGTTATCTTAATGTACAATGGACAAGTGTACAAAGAGACTTGTAACTATTGATTGACAGCTGTGAAGGGGGGGCACAGGGCAAGTTTGCTGTGGGCCGTGACTGAGTTCACTGGGCCCTGAAACCCCTCTTCTCAACAAAGGTCTGTGATGTGTAGGGTGTTGTGCTGTGGAATTGGTGCTTTACGCAATGTTCTTTCAGGAGGACTTTCTACCTCTCCGCCCATGAGCTCGGGTCCGGCTGTAGCTTCAGACAAGACAAGAAACCTTGGGTCCGGGTTCACAGGTTCAGCTTTACTGTGCAATTTGGTTACACATGGCTGCAGCTGCAGCATACAGAATATGACATAGTCCCATTTTAGTAATGTTTCCCTTGTTACCTGGCCTGTCAGTCTTCATCTCCTTTCTACCCGACTTGTCCCTAGCCCAACTTTCCTAGGCAGCCCTACGGACTCTCATACTGGCATAGCAATTTCCTTGAGAGATGCCATCCTTTTCTTTCTCTGCAACCCGACTGATGTCTTCCTCATAGGGGGACAGGGATATGGCTCCCAATAACCCTTCCAGACCTCCAGCCCAAGACTGTCCCGTGCCCAGACAAAACTTAAGATGTGTCTTCATGCTGTGGGAAAACCTGGACTGACAGCACCCCTTCAGCTCTGCTGCATCTGCCTCTTCTTGTACCTACTAACACTGTCTTGTCCGGCTTTACTCTAGACTCCACTCTCCTTCACTCTCCTAGACTCTCACTAAAAACGAGGACAAACCTTTTCTATAGAGCCTGGTGTATCCGCTCACAATCTGTGGACTAATCCCAACTCTATTACCAATCTAATCCCTAGTGTAGTGCAAGCTACATCCCTGTACTTAGTGTGGTCCCATTAGTGGACAGATCTCCCGCATTCCCAGGGACGTCCTTAGGCATAGGAGAACCAAACACGCAGCACCGGCCATAGGGATAAAACATAACATTCTCTTTTATATAAACAACACACTATCAAATGTAATAACCCTTCTGTTGCCAAGACACCTTTATCTCTCTCCACCCCCTACAGCTGCACTTCACAGTATTGCATGCAAATCAATGATTTTATAATACAGATGTAGCTCAATAATTTAAAATAAACTAGTTGCGCCACAAAAAGTCTACATTTAGGTCAAGTGTTAGTAATGATTTTTCCAGGAGGAATACAGTGACTAGCAAAAGGGGAACAATGCTTTGAACTTTAGACTTTCAGGCTCCATATCTCACCATCCACTACTGCTTCGTACATGAGACTGACATCATTTTCTCCCCTTGGGAAAGCACATCAGCGAAACGCACGTTGGAGTGTCTGTGGCATTATGGATGGTCGACTAACTGCATCATGGATAAGTCCTTTACTGCACCCCTCCTCAAGTGGATTGACTAAACTTTACTTAATTATATATATCCATGCATTTGTTTACCACTCTGGTATCCCTGGAATGTAGGGTTCATATATACTTATGCTACTGGTACCCGCAGTTTGACCTTACTCAACTCTACCACCTTTTCATACTTGATTAATTTCCTCTTTTGATCCCTCCAATATGTATCTGTTTAAATTTTTGATTCATGTTTTTTTGAATGTGTATGATTTTGTAATAAAATGTATATTATATTTTAATATCATATACCTCTTTGGTGTTTTTGGATACTCTTTATCCTTTTCTAGGTTGCATATGCTAGTAACTCGCCCAGCTACCAATTTGTCAATGACGGGGAGACTGATTTCTACATACTTAGAACCCCTACAATTATGATGATATGTTTTTGGATACTTTTATGGTCATTATTTTAGACAATCATCTTGTGTATCTCATACATAAATTTGACTTGCAGCTATTTAGGATGTCATTGCATTGTTACGGTTTTGCTCCTAAAAATCTACATTTTTTTAATTATTATTACTTTGTAATTATTTTGTAAATCCACCTTTGATGTTCAACACTGCCTGAATCCTTCTGGGCACGTCTCGATCAAAATCTGATAGGTATGTTAGGAAATGTGGAAAGTACTCCGTTAATCCTGTAACTCACAGGTGACATCTTCACTGGTTGGCATTTTTCTTTCTTTTATTCTCCAACTGGCCCAGACTGTTATGACTTCTCCTGGCTTATGTTGCTTATGTTGCTACCAAGGTATTTTTTCCTCAATAGCAGCACAAGTAAATTTAGGGTCCGTACCCTAAAATCAGGTCCTAGACACAACTTAAATACTAGACAAAAAATTATCTTTGTATTAGTATGAGTGGCTTAATTTTTGCACATGCAAAAAGTTGCAAATCACTGTACATCCAAAATTCATTTTGCGTAGTCTCTGACAAATAGAAATCAGAATATACTATTGAAAAATGATATAGGATACTGTAGTTGAAGCATTTTCAATTTACAATAGAAGCTATCCTTAGTTTTCTTCAAAATTAGTTTTTATTGGGTATATAACAAAAATGAACAGAAGAAAAAATAAACAATGACATAAACAATGTCTAAGTAACTGTAGTGAAAATGTCTACAACAGGTATAATTGTACACCTTGAAAAAGAAGAATCGTCAAATAGCTCTTTGACTGTATCTAAAGAATATATACAACAATACAAACAATCTGGATAACTGTAATGGATACATGTCCACAGTGAGTATAAATGTTCATTTAGTAAAAGAAAACATCAAGTTTTTCCTTCAACTGTAGCCATTTACCCCATCTGATCCGAAAGCGATCCTCAGAGAGAAGGCTTGTATAGTAAATTTTTTCGTATACAAAATGTTTGTCAATCAACAATATTAAATGTTTCACATTAGGGGGACGAACACTATTCCACTCCTTGGCAATCAAATAACTTGCAGACATGAAAATATGACTGGTTAAAAATTTGTCCGATTTGAGGTGGTTTAGATTAATGAGTAGTAGAGCTATATCAGGACGTGGAGAGATGGTTTTTTTAATCAAAAAAGAAATTATCACAAAAACTTCAGACCAAAAATTTGCAAGAAGGGGACAAGACCAGAAAGTATGTAATAGATTTGCTGACTGTCCACATTTCCTCCAACACATTCCATCATGGTCTTTAACAAAATGTTTCAGTCTATTAGGAGTCAAATAATATCTCTGGGTCAATTTGTAATGAGTTTCAAGAGTATTTGAGCATCTGGAGGCCTTCGTCGCTAATTTAAAGGACTGTGACCATTGAAGTGGCGAAATTTTTACATTTAAACTTTGTTCCCATTTTTCAAAAGGGCCCGAGCTACTAAAAGTATGTTTGTCAGTTAAGATATTGTAAAAGGCACTCAAACAGCTCTTGGTTTTTGGAGGTGGATTTGTAAGGAAGTTAATAGCAGTTTGGTTGAAAAATATTTTCTTGGGTATGCCTATCTGTTTTTTATATTCTTCTTTAAGAAAATAATAATCCATGAATTCACTACTATAAATTTTGAATTTGTCTTTTAGTATATGAAAGGGAATAAAATGATTATTTTCCACCAAGTCATAAATGGATTTAATCCCCTGTCTCGACCAAAGCTAGCTATCCTTAGTTTTCTTGCATCTCTATAAGCTGTTGAAAATACAAGCATCACACTAGAAGCTCCATGGGTTTATGCAGCATTTTATGTTAGAATTACCAGCAGTGTCCTTATCAATTCAAGGTTATACTATCGAGACATACTGTATAATGTGCTGGTAATAAATTAACAAACACAATACATAAGCGTCTACTGAAAGATATCAGCCGTACAATGCAAATGTCCTTGTAAGTGGCTTAGAACTCTGCTTCATCATCAGACATGCAGGACAGCTGGGCAGAAATACAATAAGCCATTAGGACATCTGTGGTTTGGAATGCAGACACTGCACTAGAATATACTTATTAAAGGAACTGAATATTAATTGGGATGTAAACGGAATGAAGATGCTTTAGGAAATGGGAACCTCGAGGCTCAATCATCAGTGAAAGAAATGAAGGCTTATTGAAAAGACTTAGATAAGTGTTCACATAGGAACTGGTTGAATCGCACACCTGGTTCTATGGGTTCAGGGAAACCGATTGTTAAAATTACTGCCAGTTCCGTGAACCAGGAAGAAGCAGTGCCTCGAGGACGCACATTCAGTTGAAATGCCCAGCAATAGTTAACATGCCCACCGGCCTTTCTGAGAAGGCCTAGGATTGGGGACATGGAGGTCTTGACTAGTGACATACAGGCCCAGGATGGGAGATGTAGGGGCACACGATTATGGACATAGAGGCCCAAGATGAGGGACATGGAGGTCTTGAATGGGGACATACAGACCCAGGATGAGACATAGGGGCTCAGGATAGAGGATATAAGGGCCCATAAGGGGGGATATAGAGGACCAGGAAGAAGAAGAACATAAGGGCCCAGGATAAGGGACATAGGAGCCCAGGATAGGGTAAATTATTACATAAAGGGGTCATGATGGGGTAATAATTAAATAAAGAAGCCCAGAATGGGTCCCAATGATAGATGACATTATTACAGGAAGGGACCTATGATAGGGGACAATAAATAAAGAGGCAAGGATAAGGGATAGTATTACAAGAAGGAGCCAGGATGGGTGACATTATTACTGTATGATGACCAGAATGAGGAACATAGATTATTGATTTATGGCGGTAAGTGGGGTCCATAATTATTGTAGAGGCCAATAAGGGAACATTATTACTGATGCATCATAATTTACTTTTGAGGATATTGTTTTCCATTGAGGGAACAAAAGTGAGGTCCTGTTACTGTGCTGGGCGGGACTGTCACTTTTTTCCTTCATCTGGAGCTGTGTAGAAGTGGAAAAAGTTAGGGAATGTACTCTAGAATCGAACAGCTATAGATGACTGCTGTGTGTTATTTTCTGCAGAGTCAAATACTGGCAGGAAGAATTGATAGTGGTCTGTGCCAGATGAAGAAGAAGACTGAATATGAATAACTTCAACTACAGACTTCACTGGTAAGTCATAGTATTACATGTACATGCTCACTATAAACTATATACAAAGCTCATGTATAATGGCACTGATAGTAATATTATTAGTTATGTGTTTTTTTATTAATGATCAGTATTGTAATATTCGGTCATCATGTGGTAGTAATATGTGGTCTGGTCTTCATGTGGCAATATTTGTCCCTTGTATGTCATATTATTCAGTCGCTATGTGGTGGTAATATGTGGTCTGGTCACAGTATGGCAGTATTTGTGCCTTGTATGTGGTATTATTAGGTCACTATGTGGTGGTAATATATGGACTGGTCACTATGTGGTGGTATTTCTCCCTTGTGTGTGCTACTATTCGGTCATTGTGTGGTGTTAATATATGCTTATGCATCCAGACTGAGTGCGATCTGACAAAACACCAGATGCCATCATAGTACATTGCATCTGTTCACACTTGCTTTACTCTGTTCATAGGTGCTTGTCAGTTTCTTCTTTTTAGTAGTATGCTATTGGGGGGTTTAAATGCCTCGTTTTCAAACTGAGCTCTCTTCCCATCAGCCTAAGGGTATGTGTCCACGTTCAGGATTGCATCAGGATTTGGTCAGGATTTTACATCAGTATTTGTAAGCCAAAACCAGGAGTGGGTGATAAATGCAGAAGTGGTGCATATGTTTCTATTATACTTTTCCTCTAATTGTTCCACTCCTGGTTTTGGCTTACAAATACTGATGAAAAATCCTGACCAAATACTGATGCAATCCTGAACGTGGACACATACCCTAAGCCTGTTTTTAATTAGTACTGGATCCTACCTGTCCTTTAAATTAGCCTTGTCATAGATGGTGGGCCCTCATGAACTGACACTTTAATGCACCAAGTACCTTCATTTTCATAAGTATATTTAGCAGTAATTCAGTTCAAATTTCATATATTCAGTGTTGCAGCTTGAACCTGTTCACACTTGTTTTATTCTGTTCAGAGGTGATGGTCAATTTTGTTCTTTCATATTGTTTTAATTAATACTCCTTAAATTAAGTTGCCAATTAATAATTGTAGCATTTATCTCACATATTCTTATGTTGAATGCTTTGGCATGATTTAAATATTTTTGGCCACTCTGTGTGAATACATGCTGTGATTAAGGAGACTGTACAGATGCAAACTCATGAAACTGGAGCTCCATTGTGTGCGTACGGCCTAAGGGCCCCTTTCCACTTGCGAGGAAAACGGACGAGTGCAATCCGATAAAAAATCGGATTGCACTCAGACCAATGTTATTCAATAGGTGTCTTTTCATTTGCGAAATCGGACTGAGAAAAATCTGGATCGGCTGAGAAAAAAATCGCAGCACGCTGCGTATTGCTGCGATTCTCGGACGAGACTCGCCAATGCAAGTCAATGTGTGCGAGAAAAAAATCGCACAGCACTCGCACCATGCGAGTTCTGTCCGATTTTTACACACCAGTGTCCGTTGAAAAGCCGGTAATTCAGCACGGTGTACAGTAAAATCACACTGACAGGTTAGAATAGAGTAGATATATAGACATAGAATTATTATTATTATTATTATTTATTTATATAGCACCATTAATTCCATAGTGCTGTACATGAGAAAGGGGTTACATACAGGGTTATAGATATCATTTACAGTAAACAGGTTTACAGTGACACACTGGTACAGAGGGGAGAGAACCCTGTCCTTGCGGACTTACATTCTATAGACATCCAGCAGAGGGCGCATCACCGCGACTGAAGGTAACTATAGGTCATTGACCTACATTACCTTCATTCCCTGGGTTTTACAGGCACGAGCACAGCTGCATTATAGCAGGGCTCCTGCCTGTAAAATATTTTAACCCCTTCAGATGAATTTACATCGTGGGAAGTCACAGATCTACGGAAGGTATGTATATTGTTGGTTTATTATTTTTAATTTGTTACAGAACGATGGTCTTCAGGTGGATTGAGAGAGCAATAACATATTACAACAACCTGTGTGTTTATTTCATTAAAATACTTTGCAATATTGTGTGTGGTTTTTTTTTAACCATTTCATACAATTGGATTAATAATGGATAGGTGTCATAATTGACGCCTCTCCATTATTAATCTGGCTTAATGTCACCTTACAATAGCAAGGTGACATTAACCCTTCATTACCCCATATCCCACCGCTACAGGGAGTGGGAAGAGAGTGGCCAAGTGCCAGAACAGGCGCATCTTCCAGATGTGCCTTTTCTGGGGTGGCTGGGGGCAGATGTTTTTAGCCAGGGGGGCCCAATAACCATGGACCTTCTCTAGGCTATTAATATCTGCCCTCAGTCACTGGCTTTACCGCTCTGGCAGAGAAAATTGCGTGGGAGCCCACGCCAATTTTTTCCGCGATTTAACCCTTTAATTTCATAGCTAGAGCCCCCAAATTTGACACACAGACACTTCTTACATTAGTGAAGAGGAATATGTAACAAAATAAGGGATATGAGATGGTTTACTGTATGTAAACCATGTCTCATATCCTGTCGGGTTTGGGAAGGAGAGAGCAAAAGCCGGCAATTGAATTAGCGGCTTTTATGCTATCTAGCGCTGCATTAAATATAAATATACATATATAGGTGTCTCACTGACATATATATATGTATATATACACATTCTATGTGTATATATCTATTCTATTCTAACCTGTCAGTGTGATTTTACTGTACACAGCACTGATTTGCCGGCTTTTCAAAGGACACCGGTGCGTACAAATCGGACAGTAATACGGATGTCATACGGATGATGCGATTACAAAAAACGGATGATGCGATTAAAAATCGCATTTCACTCGCATGACACTCGCATTACAATTGCATACGTTACATCCGTTTTTTCGGTCCAGATTACGGACCGTTTTTTCTCTCGCAAGTGGAAAGGGACCCTAATAGTGAGTGCTGAATGCTGCGACTAGATGGTTTGTGTTTCGTGTTATTTGTTTTGAATTGTATGTCTTTTCTCAACATCTACATGCCCACCATTTAATAGACACACCATATTTTCATATCTTACATCTTCTGTAGTTATTAAACAGGACCACTTGAGGGCACTATTTTCTTTCATGTTAGAAAATTATATCAGAAAATGCACTGTCCTTATTACAGACCTGTAATGTTATTAATACATTTAACCATTTGTTACCAACACTACTGCAACGTGAGAGCTAATGTAGTTAAGTGTGAGAGTGAAAAACACTTACCAAGGCAGATGTAGGAACACAAACGTACGATTTTTTTCATTTTTATTAGTTTTATTGTTCTATAGCACAGAAATAAGAAATTTTTGTAAATAATTTTTGTAAAGCTTATTTCAATGTCTACTTTTTTATCTAGTCATTTAAACCTTTGTTTAATCTCAGCTAATTTATGGTCTTAATGAATAACAGTTGTGTTTGTGAACCCAGAAATGTAATAACTATTTCTTTATGGACAGACTGCACCTTTACAGGTAACAAAACTTTGATGTATATTAAAGGTATATGCAAAGGCATAATTTACCCTTCACATGTATGAGAAGGTCTGCAGCATTTGATTCATGTATTATGTTGTTTGCAGCAATTGGGATGCAGATCTGTAAAACACTTTAGAACCTTCATCAATTCTGAAAATGAAGGGGCCACAGCTTTTCCTTAGCAATTTACCCTCTTTAATGTTTTTGGTTGCGCAGTGGTCTACCCCCATCTATATGATTTTATTTACACTATAGATAAGCCATGGTCGCCAACCCTCTTGGATCATCCACTTGGTTTCATGAAAAAGAGACGACTATTCCTTGAGAAGTTAGCAGTCTCGCAGGTGTTAACTAATCCTTCCCCCTGAAACCTGGGAACAAGCATTTCAAGAAGGTTTTCTGTATCTGATGGCTTCCATCCGATTGCACTATTGTGGTTGGGCTGGTGTAAAATCGGGTGAAAAGGGGCCAGAGCCTTAGAAGATGGAAAAAATATATAAAAATGTGTCTCAGTTGAAACTTAATGTAAGCATTGAGTTAAGCTAAGTAAGCCGACAACAATTTTTTTAAAAAAACCAAAAGGTATAAACTGGTGTGCATGCAGCGTGTAAGTGCACATTCACACTGGCACTGAACAGAAAAAAAACAAAGACAGTAACATAATGATTAAATACCCTGCAGTAAATAAATAGCATAATGCATGAAAATAATATTGGGCATTTAGTTAACATGTTTTTTGATAAAAAAAAAAAATACAAAAGCCATCCCACCACTTCACGGTGACCGTAACTGGGACAGTCCTAACTCTAATATTAAAAATCTTACTGTTTGTCAAGTGACATGAATGTGGATAACGGCTGAGAAGGACTGGGCCCAGCTAGTGGACACTAAGGCATGGGAGACCACAACAATATAATGCCCAGCTCAAAGGAAAGGCAGGCCACACCTTTATATGCACAAGGTGCAAACAGACTGAAAAAAAAAAAAAAAAGTATGAACTGGGACATAAACCGGTGTACATGCAGCGTGTAAGCGCACTTTCACACCTGGCCACTGAACAGAAAAAAACAAAGAAACAAACAATGATTAAATACCCTGCAGTAAATAAATAAATAGCATAATGCATAAAAATAATATATGGTACTTAGTTAACATGTTTTTTAATTAAAAAAAGCAAAAGCCATCACACCACTTCACGGTGACCATAAACATTTTTCTAAGCATAGCTATTTCATTGAACTAAGTTTTATACTTGGAAAATATTTTTTGAGAAGCTCAAAAAAGTGTTTAACCCCTTCCCGACATTTGACGTACTATCCCGTCGAGGTGGGGTGGGCCCCCATGACCGCCGACGGGATAGTACGTCATACGCGATCGGCCGCGCTCACGGGGGGAGCGCGGCCGATCGCGGCCGGGTGTCGGCTGCATATCGCAGCTGACATCCGGCACTATGTGCCAGGAGCGGTCACGGACCGCCCCCGGCACATTAACCCCCGGCACACCGCGATCAAACATGATCGCGGTGTACCGGCGGTACAGGGAAGCATCGCGCAGGGAGGGGGCTCCCTGCGGGCTTCCCTGAGACGATCGGTACAAGGTGATGTACTCACCTCGTACCGAACGTCTTCTCCCTGCAGGCCCCGGATCCAAAATGGCCGAGGGGCTGCATCCGGGTCCTGCAGGGAGCACTTCCGGGTCGGAGCAGGCTGCAGATGAAAGCTGCAGCCTGCTCCGATGAAAGTATGATCACGGATCTGATAGAGTGCTGTGCACACTATCAGATCTGCGATCTGTGATGTCCCCCCCTGGGACAAAGTAAAAAAGTAAAAAAAAAAAATTCCACATGTGTAAAAAAAAATAAAAAAAATTCCTAAATAAATAATAATAAAAAAAAAAAAAATTATTCCCATAAATACATTTCTTTATCTAAAAAAAACAAACAAAAACAATAAAAGTACACATATTTAGTATCGCCGCGTCCGTAACGACCCAACCTATAAAACTGGCCCACTAGTTAACCCCTTCAGTAAACACCGTAAGAAAAAAAAAAAAAAAACGAGGCAAAAAACAACGCTTTATTACCATACCGCCGAACAAAAAGTGGAATAACACGCGATCAAAAAGACGGATATAAATAACCATGTTACCGCTGAAAACGTCATCTTGTCCCGCAAAAAACGAGCCGCCATACAGCATCATCAGCAAAAAAATAAAAAAGTTATAGTCCTCAGAATAAAGCGATGCCAAAATAATTATTTTTTCTATAAAATAGTTTTTATCGTATAAAAGCGCCAAAACATAAAAAAATGATATAAATGAGATATCGCTGTAATCGTACTGACCCGACGAATAAAACTGCTTTATCAATTTTACCAAACGCAGAACAGTATAAACGCCTCTCCCAAAAGAAATTCATGAATAGCTGGTTTTTGGTTATTCTGCCTCACAAAAATCGGAATAAAAAGTGATAAAAAATGGTCACGTGTCCGAAAATGTTACCAATAAAAACGTCAACTCGTCCCGCAAAAAAAAAAAAACCTCACATGACTCTGTGGACCAAAATGTGGAAAAATTATAGGTCTCAAAATGTGGAGACGCAAAAACTTTTTTGCTATAAAAAGCGTCTTTTAGTCTGGTTTCACACTTGCGTTTTTATCTGCATGCGTTTTTTAAAAAAACCACATGTGTGAAAAAATGCATGTAAACGCGGTAAAACGCATGCGTTTTTATAGAAAAACACAAGAAAACAAGAAAAAAACAAAAAACCCTAACCCTACCCCTAACCTGAAATACGTGGCACTGAAATACGTGGCACTGAAATATACGTTTATATACGTATATACGTATATAAGTGCCACGATATTTCAGTGGCCACGTATTTAAGTGCCACGTATTTAAGTGCCACGTATTTAAGTGCCACGTATTTACGTGCCACGTATTTACGTGCCACGTATTTACGTGCCACGTATTTTTCAGTGCCTGAAATACGTGGCACTGAAATACGTGGCACTGAAATATCGTGGCACTGAAATACGTGGCACTGAAATACGTGGCACTTAAATACGTGGCACTTAAATACGTGGCACTTAAATACGTGGCACTTAAATACGTGGCTCTTAAATACGTGGCACTTATATACGTGGCACTTATATACGTGGCACTTATGACTGTCAGAAAATGTTCAGTAAACGGTTAGGGGTGAGGTTAGGGGTAGGGTTTCAGGTAGAATTGGGGAGATTCCACTGTTCAGGCACATCAGGGGCTCTCCAAACGCGACATGGCGTCCAATCTCAATTCCAGCCAATTCTGCGTTGAAAAAGTAAAACAGTGCTCCTTCCCTTCCGAGCTCTCCCGTGCGTCCAAAAAGGGGTTTACCCCAACATATGGGGTATCAGCGTACTAGGGACAAATTGAACAACAACTTCTGGGGTCCAAGTTCTCTTGTTATCCTTGGGAAAATAAAAATTTGGGGGGCTAAAAATCATTTTTGTGGGAAAAAAAATATGTTTTATTTTCACGGCTCTGCGTTGTAAACTGTAGTGAAACACTTGGGGGTTCAAAGTTCTCACAACACATCTAGATAAGTTCCTTGGGAGGTCTAGTTTCCAATATGGGGTCACTTGTGGGGGGTTTGTACTATTTGGGTACATCAGGGGCTCTGCAAATGCAACGTGACGCCTGCAGACCAATCCATTTAAGTCTGCATTCCAAATGGCGCTCCTTCCCTTCCGAGCTCTGTCATGCGCCCAAACAGTGGTTCCCCCCCACATAGGGGGTATCAGCATACTCAGGACAAATTGGACAACAACTTTTAGGGTCCAATTTATCCTGATACCCTTGTGAAAATACAAAACTGGGGGCTAAAAAATCATTTTTGTGAAAAAGAAAAATAATTTTTATTTTCACGGCTCTGCGTTATAAACTGTAGTGAAACACTTGGGGGTTCAAAGTTCTCACAACACATCTAGATAAGTTCCTTGGGGGGTCTAGTTTCCAATATGGGGTCACTTGTGGGGGTTTGTACTATTTGGGTACATCAGGGGCTCTGCAAATGCAACGTGACGCCTGCAGACCAATCCATTTAAGTCTGCATTCCAAATGGCGCTCCTTCCCTTCCGAGCTCTGTCATGCGCCCAAACAGTGGTTCCCCCCCACATAGGGGGTATCAGCGTACTCAGGACAAATTGGACAACAACGTTTAGGGTCCAATTTATCCTGATACCCTTGTGAAAATACAAAACTGGGGGCTAAAAAATCATTTTTGTGAAAAAAAAAAATAATTTTTATTTTCACGGCTCTGCGTTATAAACTGTAGTGAAACACTTGGGGGTTCAAAGTTCTCACAACACATCTAGATAAGTTCCTTGGGGGGTCTAGTTTCCAATATGGGGTCACTTGTGGGGGGTTTGTACTGTTTGGGTACATCAGGGGCTCTGCAAATGCAACGTGACGCCTGCAGACCAATCCATTTAAGTCTGCATTCCAAATGGCGCTCCTTCCCTTCCGAGCTCTGTCATGCGCCCAAACAGTGGTCCCCCCCACAAATGGGGTATCAGCGTACTCCAGACAAATTGGACAACAACTTTTGAGGTCCAATTTATCCTGATACCCTTGTAAAAATACAAAACTGGGGGCTAAAAAATCATTTTTGTGAAAAAAAAAAAAAAAAATATTTTCACGGCTCTGCGTTATAAACTGTAGTGAAACACTTGGGGGTTCAAAGCTCTCAAAACACATCTAGATAAGTTCCTTAGGGGGTCTACTTTCCAAAATGGTGTCACTTGTGGGGGGGTTTAATGTTTAGGCACATTAGGGGCTCTCCAAACGCAACATGGCATCCCATCTTAATTCCAGTCAATTTTGCATTGAAAAGTAAAATAGCGCTTCTTCCCTTCTGAGCTCTGCTATGCGCCCAAACAATGGTTTACACCCACATATGGGGTATCGTCGTACTCAGGACAAATTGCACAACAACTTTTGTGGTCTAATTTCTTCTCTTACCCTTGGGGAAATAAAAAAATGGGGGTTAAAAGATCATTTTTGTGAAAAAATATGATTTTTTATTTTTACGGCTCTGCATTATAAACTTCTGTGAAGCACTTGTTGGGTCAAAGTGCTCAACACACATCTAGATAAGTTCCTTAAGGGGTCTACTTTCCAAAATGGTGTCACTCGTGGGGGGTTTCAATGTTTAGGCACATTAGGGGCTCTCCAAACGCAACATGGCGTCCCATCTCAATTCCAGTCAATTTTGCATTGAAAAGTCAAATGGCGCTCCTTCCCTTCTGAGCTCTGCCCTGCGCCCAAACAATGGTTTACACCCACATATGGGGTATCAGTGTACTCAGGACAAATTGCACAACAATTTTTGGGGTCCAATTTCTTCTCTTACCCTTGGGAAAATAAAAAATTGGGGGTGAAAAGATCATTTTTGTGAAAAAATATGATTTTTTATTTTTACGGCTCTGCATTATAAACTTCTGTGAAGCACTTGGTGGGTCAAAGTGCTCACCACACATCTAGATAAGTTCCTTAGGGGGTCTACTTTCCAAAATGGTGTCACTTGTTAGGGGTTTCAATGTTTAGGCACATCAAGGGCTCTCTAAATGCAACATGGCGTCCCATCTCAATTCCAGTCAATTTTGCATTGAAAAGTCAAATGGCGCTCCTTCCCTTCCGAGCTCTGCCCTGCGCCCAAACAATGGTTTACACCCACATATGGGGTATCAGCGTACTCAGGACAAATTGCACAACAATTTTTGGGGTCCAATTTCTTCTCTCACCCTTGGGAAAATTAAAAAATTGGGGGTGAAAAGATCATTTTTGTGAAAAAATATGATTTTTTATTTTTACGGCTCTGCATTATAAACTTCTGTAAAGCACTTGTTGGGTCAAAGTGCTCACCACACATCTAGATAAGTTCCTTAGGGGGTCTACTTTCCAAAATGGTGTCACTTGTTAGGGGTTTCAATGTTTAGGCACATCAGGGGCTCTCCAAATGCAACATGGCGTCCCATCTCAATTCCAGTCAATTTTGCATTGAAAAGTCAAATGGCGCTCCTTTGCTTCCAAGCTCTGCCATGCGCCCAAACTGTGGTTTACCCCCACATATGGGGTATCAGCGTACTCAGGACAAATTGTACAACAACTTTTGGGGTCTATTTTCTCCTGTTACCCTTGGTAAAATAAAACAAATTGGAGCTGAAATAAATTTTGTGTGAAAAAAAGTTAAATGTTCATTTTTATTTAAACATTCCAAAAATTCCTGTGAAACACCTGAAGGGTTAATAAACTTCTTGAAAGTGGTTTTGAGTACCTTGAGGGGTGCAGTTTTTAGAATGGTGTCACACTTGGGTATTTTCTATCATATAGACCCGTCAAAATGACTTCAAATGAGATGTGGTCCCTAAAAAAAAATGGTGTTGTAAAAATGAGAAATTGCTGGTCAACTTTTAACCCTTATAACTCCGTCACAAAAAAAAATTTTGGTTCCAAAATTGTGCTGATGTAAAGTAGACATGTGGGAAATGTTATTTATTAAGTATTTTGTGTGACATATGTCTGTGATTTAAGGGCATAAAAATTCAAAGTTGGAAAATTGCGAAATTTTCAAAATTTTCGCCAAATATTCGTTTTTTTCACAAATAAACGCAAGTTATATCGAAGAAATTTTACCACTAACATAAAGTACAATATGTCACGAGAAAACAATGTCAGAATCGCCAAGATCCGTTGAAGCGTTCCAGAGTTATAACCTCATAAAGGGACAGTGGTCAGAATTGTAAAAATTGGCCCGGTCATTAACGTGCAAACCACCCTTGGGGGTGAAGGGGTTAAAATTATAATGCAACATTTCTATAGCTTTTCTTTGCACTTGGAGTCAAAATGCTAGAATGTTGTTAAAAAAAAAGCACAATAATAACTCAATAATTTCAAGCGGTGCTGTAATTTTGGACACTTAACTAAAGACACAGCTCTAAGGGCTCATACTCACTTGTGCAAAACTTGGATGAGTCTCGCATGTTAATGCCCGGCACTGCACCTGGCACAGAAGAGCGGAGCGTGCGGCTATATGTATTCCTATGCAGCCGCACGCTCCGATCTGAGTGTCGGCAGCAGCGCCGGGTATTAACATGCGAGACTCATCCGAGTTTCACACAAGTGAGTATGAGCCCTTAGTGCGCATTGAAGCTGATTAAAATTATATTTTTTTAAGAAAAGCATTTTGTTTTTTAGTAATCAGCCAAGGAAGTATTATGCTAGTGAGGCACAAGTGCAGTGGGTGCTGGACTTTGCACTTGGTCGTTCGAGATTTGAGTGTACACCTTTCTGTCTCGGGCATCTGCTAAATGTCGCTCACTTCCACCATGCCCCCTCTACCTCCTGCTGGGGTAGAAAAAATGGTAACGTTAGGGGCATGGCTGTACAATTCATCCGTGAAAAAGTTGGGAGGTATGTAAGGAAGTGGAGGTGCTGTCCCCCCCCCCCCTTGAAGATATGTGTTATAATAAAAAAAAATAGAAAGAAATGCGGCACTCACCCTTTTTTGCTTGTGAAATCGTGCTGTTTTTATTGGACCGACATGAAGAAGTAGTTACATGTCCATGTAATAAAT
Organism: Ranitomeya variabilis; assembly: GCF_051348905.1. Lineage (NCBI taxonomy): Eukaryota > Metazoa > Chordata > Amphibia > Anura > Dendrobatidae > Ranitomeya > Ranitomeya variabilis. The sequence goes on from NC_135233.1 coordinate 303,851,879, forward strand.
CAGGCGTGCAGGAGGGTGTGGGGAGAGAGAAAGTGGACACTTTCTCTCTCCGCACATTCCTGCACGCCTGATTTATTACATGGACATGTAACTACTTCTTTATGTCGGTCCAATAAAAACAGCACGATTTCACAAGCTAAAAAGGGTGAGTGCCGCATTTCTTTCTATTTTTTGTATCACGGACTTCATGCTTTTGATGCTGAGCACCTTGATCCCTGAGATTTCGTGCAAGCTGTCTAATTGGATTCACTTGTATCCAAGTCTGGATAGTGTACTCCTCTGGTGCCGTTCGCTTCATAAACTTTTCCCTATTTGTTCTATATGTGTTATAATTAGTGTTGAGCATTCCGATGCTGCAAGTATCGGGTATCGGCCGATACTTGCTGTATCGGAATTCCGATACCGGGATTCCGATACTCTTGTGGTATCGGGTATCGGGTATCGGAACAACATTAATGTTAAAATGTGTAAAATAGAGAATTAAAATAAAAAATATCGCTATACTCACCTGTCCGACGCAGCCGGGACCTCAGCGCAGGAACCGGCAGCGTTGTTTGTTTAAAATTCCCGCTTTTACATGGTTACGCGAAGTCCCGGCTTGTGATTGGTCAGGGCGGCCATGTTGCCGGGCCGCGGACCAATCACAGCAAGCCGTGACGAAAATACGTCACGGCTTGCTGTGATTGGTCCGCGTCCCGGCAACATGGCCGCCATTAACCAATCACAAGCCGTGACGTCACGGGAGGCTGGAAACGCGCTCATTTTAAAAAGGGCGCGTGTCCAGCCTCCCGTGACGTCACGGCTTGTGATTGGTTGCGTCGCGGTCAACCAATCACAAGCCGGGAGGCTGGACACGCGCCCATTTCAAAATGAGCGCGTCCAGCCTCCCGGCTTGTGATTGGTTGATCGCGGCGCAACCAATCACAAGCCGTGACGTCACGGGAGGCTGGACACGCGCCCATTTCAAAATGAGCGCGTCCAGCCTCCCGGCTTGTGATTGGTTGATCGCGGCGCAACCAATCACAAGCCGTGACGTCACGGGAGGCTGGACACGCGCCCATTTTAAAATGAGCGCGTGTCCAGCCTCCCGTGACGTCCCGGCTTGTGATTGGTCAGGGCGGCCATATTGCCGGGACGTGGACCAATCACAGCAAGCCGTGACGTAATTTTGTCACGGCTTGCTGTGATTGGTCCGCGTCCCGGCAACATGGCCGACCTGACCAATCACAAGCCGGGAATTCACGTAACCAAGTAATAGCGCGATTTTTAAACAAACAACGCTGCCGGTTCCCTCGCTGAAGTCCCGGCTGCGTCGGACAGGTGAGTATAGCGATATTTTTTATTTTAATTCTTTCTTTTACACATTTATATGGTTCCCAGGGCCTGAAGGAGAGTTTCCTCTCCTTCAGACCCTGGGAACCATCAGGAATACCGTCCGATACCTGAGTCCCATTGACTTGTATTGGTATCGGGTATCGGTATCGGATTGGATTCCGATACTGTGACGGTATCGGCCGATACTTTCCGATACCGATACTTTCAAGTATCGGACGGTATCGCTCAACACTAGTTATAATGTATTGCATGGTTTTAAATGTGATTTTGTCAAAGTAACTTGCATGCACTTAGTTGGGAATAGATAGTTAATTGTTGGGACTAGTCCAGAATGGTAGGGGCAATGTGAGAAGAGAGAAGACGACTTTCTGAGTTACTTAGAGCTCAGTGTTCAGTAGAGAACGTCCTAAGGTCTGACAGTTGGTAGACTGACATGTTTCAGTGTGTTGTGTGCAAAGACGGAGGACCACAGGACCTCAGATAATATGCCATAAGTGAGTCGCCCGCCAGGGCCTAGGGGTACTCGGTACCGGGTCCGGTCATTGTTAAAGGGGTGGTCATGGTGGCAGCGACCCGGTCCTTGGCCCTGGGCGCCCAAGTAAAAGGGATAGTTTTTACAGGGGTTTGTGAAATAATAAAAGTTTGTGACGCAACCTGTGGTACTCAGTCAGGGGTGACCGACGCTGCTTAAAGGGGTCCTCTGGGGTGATGGTAAGGCAGCAAGATGGTATCGCTTCCCACAGGTGAAGCCGGGAACCCAGGGCTCCCGGTGTGCTGGGCAGGGATGGTGTGGTGCCGGTAATAAATGGAGGTCATGGGGTTGCAGTTTCTTTACCTGGTTTACTGTTGTAGACAGTCTCAGTCCAGGGTACCGGAAACAGGTGTCAATGGAGTCCAGGCAGCCTGAAAACAAGTGGGAATCCCTTTGCCAAGTCAGCTTGGGAGCCTTCCACTATGCGCTGGTTACTAGTCCCTTGCTGCCTCTGGCTCCCTGACAATGTCCTCGTTTACTCTCTGTCCTGGGACAGTCCCTGCATGGTAGGCAACGCAAGCCATTCCCTTGGGGTCTCTATACATGGTGACTCCAGGCTCTGGATGTTGCTGTACCTCAGGTGTAGTGTGAGCAAGTCACTTTCAGCTTCCTGCCCTCCGGTTCTGCCGTGGGACTTGTAGTTCCACATGGCCTCTGGCTCCCGGTGCCCGGTTTCTGCGCTTCAGCTCAGAGGGTGTCTGGTCACAGTTCCCCTCCAAGCTCCTTTCTTCTCCTGTTGCTTCTCCCCTCCAATGCTCACTAACACTGCAACCCTTCAGGTTCTCTTCCATCCTGGAGCTGCAGCTCACACGTGGCTGCACGGCCCCACTCTCTGCTCTCACTCCTGTCTCCTTCACTGTCTCTGAACAACTAACTAACTCCTCCTCCAGACCAGAATACATATATCAGGGGAAGCTCCCCTGAATCTGGGTTCCGAGCTCCCCCTTCTGGTCTGGATTCAGAATGTGTTGCATGTAGGTGCTTTACCTGGTAAAGTAAATCCTCCTTGCCTCCAAGCATGATATCACCCTCCCTGAAAAGAAGGCAACATCACTGTAACAACTGGTTACCTGGGGTGTTACATAAGGACTTAGGAAACATAATAAAACATTTGATGCTTTGGAACCCAGGATAGAGAAACTTAAACGGAACTTAACTCAAGGGGAAGTAGAAGGCCAACTTAAAGGAGATTGAAAACACATAAGGAATTGTATCAGAAGGAAGTTGGTTATCTACGGTGAAAGGACACTTAATTATTTTAATTACAGAAATATATAGTGGTAGATCGGTTGACTCAGCTGCTTATAGAGGTAGACACTGGAATGCTGTCTCTTTAAATTTTGCATTAATTTATTGAGCTACAGTATAAACCAGGGCAGGGTTAGCAGCATAAGCGCAACCTTTCTGGCCTAACGGTAAAACAAAGCAAAAACAAATGACACAGTACTATGTGTTGTTGCGGGGATACGCACGCTCAGGAAACAAATAAACAAGATTCAACTTTCCTTATTTTCAAACACAGCTGTGGAGCTCCCATCTCCAGGCACACCCAACCCCGAGTGAGCCAGAAGGCTGTGTATCTATCCTCTGGACTTCACCCTTGGGTGGAGATATGGTGAACAGCCTCCCACCTACTGTTGAGCTGTTCACTAAACCTTGCACTTAACATGGCCGATCAGCCCCTCTCAGCAAATAGTGTGCTGGAAGCTTCAGTGATACATATCTCCTCTCTAGTACTTTGCCGGTGACTTTCTCAGAATATATACATGACATATACCTTACCTTGAGTGGTTGAAATCCTCATCTTTATTTTTATATCCCCTTACATGCAGTCTTTATATGACGTGTATAACCTATTTCTAGTTTCAAACGTTTCTCACTTGGCAATGTCCCTTCCAGTTGCACTTGAAAAATGTGATGTCTGTGTGTCCAGGATGCTTCTGACTTCACTAGCTCTCATTTGTCAGCACAGATTAATTTCGGGACTGTTTTCTCCCTCTATGAGCCCATATAACATTTTAAACTTTTGTGCTCTACCCTGCAGGGTTTTCTCTGATTGCTTTGTGAGTGTGTTGGAGTGCTGGGTAGTGTGGTTCTATCTACTATCATGGCAAATGGTCTGAATCTTTGAGCTATATCCTTCTGGTATATATACTGTATATGTTTTGCTGTATTATGATGTGAGGTTCTCACTGTCCTGTTGCAGGCATTTGATATCAAGCCGCATTACCTAAAGGTTCTTTCTAGTAAATTCTATTGCCTTGATATAATTTCAATATGGCCATGTATTTGTTGTGATATACAATTAATGTAATAATATGCAACATATTTGTACATGCCTTCTATTCCATGTATGAACCACGCTGCCCTAACTGGTATTAAGATTTTTTTTAAGCGGCTTTTTTGTACTGTCAACTTATCACTGTGTGATTTTTGTAATAAAGACTTTTTTGCCTAATTATGAAACTGTTTCAATATATCTTCTTTCTATTATATTTAAAAAGGGGATGAATCTGCAAAAGTAATGTGTGCTTCACACTGTATCCTATGAAAGGGGAGGGAAAGCCAAAATGACATTTGATCCATCACACAACGCAACAAATTAAGATACGAACCTAGAGATGGATAATATACAGAAAAACTAAGGTAAAAGCCACAAAATACACACAGACCACATGGATGCATCACTAACATACATCAACAGATGCCTAAAAATTGATTGACAGGAGATTTATTACAATTTGCACAGAGGAAAAGTGAAGAACTTGTCCATGGCAGACAAGAATTGGATTGGACAACTACTCTAAATCTGTACTATTCCATAATCCTCCCTTTAAGTAACGGAGTCACACATTTTGGCCCACTGTGGCATTCTCTGTCACAACCCTGATCACTGCTCCTCGAATTTGGTGCCACGATTCTCTCAGTAATAGGTTAAAATGACAATGCACCAAAGGAAGTAAGCAATTAAAAAAAGTCAAAAATGAACTGGTACTGAAAAGAGCCTTGTATATAAAATTTCCATGATTTCTAATTTCAATCATTTTTTATATATACGTATATCTATGTATGACATTCTTTCATGCACCGCACAGACTCGTAGTCCTTTACTTCAGTGTAATCCATTTGTGAGTCTTTACCATTGTGCTTTCATATACGCTCATGTGAAGCCCCCTGTGTATAATGTATGCAGACCATCTCCCTGTTGGGGGAGAGAATCATTCACCATCATTTATAGTTAAAGGTGTGGCAATAATAGGAAGTGAATCATCCATATTAGTTATGACCAGCAATACTCCATTGTCAATAGGGGGATGGCTTATTCTTTTTTCCAGCAAAACACGACATCCATGTACAGATCAGCATGGCGACTGCTGCTCCACCACCAGTGCAGTAATAAGCCCAGCCAATCTTGCAGGTTCCTAGCACAAGATGAAAGAATAAAATGTTATTTTCTGTGGACAACAGGCAGAAAGCATGGCTTACAGTCCATTTATTCCAAACTATTCATAGAATATTATCCCCATAATCCACAGAACACATCATGAATGGAAAATGGGGGAAGATCTTACCACTGGACCACTGACCTCGTTGGAAAATGTAAGGGAAAGGTAACCTCATTGCTCTCTGTACGGCTATCACATCACATTTTAGCATACAGTCATTGACTCCATTGGGACTTACGTCTGAAGCTGGAAAATAGGTTTTGGGCATATGCGCTGATTGACTTTATGCTGCAGACTGAGTCAGTGTGTGCCCTGTCGGACCAAATTTTTCGTCCGTATATGTCTAGTTTTCAGTGGTCTTTTATAAAAGATGCAAATATATTAATAAAAGTGGCAATGTGAAATAATTCCCATAAACTTGCAGTTCAGTTAAAAGGAATCTACCACTCTACCTACCCCCACCCCAAAAAAAAAATTAAAAATACAGGTGACTCCCACAGTGGGCCTTGTGCAGAAGTGGCGCATGAGCGCTCTTACATAGTACAATTATTGCATTGTTCACAGACAAAAGCAGCATCTCCTCATTCAGTTAACAAACTACCCAGTTTAATACAGTGGGTACGGAAAGTATTCATACCCCTTTAAATTTTTCACTCTTTGTTTCATTATAGCCATTTGGTAAATTCAAAAAAGTTCATTTTTTTCACATTAATGTACACTCTGCACCCCATCTTGGCAGAAAAAATAAAGAAATGTAGAAATTTTTACAAATTTATTAAAAAACAAAAAACTGAAATATCACATGGTTATAAGTATTCAGACCCTTTGCTCAGTATTGAGTAGAAGCACCCTTTTGAGCTAGTACAGCCATGAGTCTTCTTGGGAATGATGCAACAAGTTTTTCACACCTGTATTTGGGGATCCTCTGCCATTCTTCTTTGCAGATCATCTCCAGTTCCGTCAGGTTGGATGGTGAACGTTGGTGGACAGCCATTTTCAGGTCTCTCAATTGGTTTTAGGTCAGGGCTCTGGCTGGGCCAGTCAAGAATGGTCACAGAGTTGTTCTGAAGCCACTCCTTTTTCATTTTAGCTGTGTGCTTAGGGTCATTGTCTTGTTGGAAGGTGAACCTTTGGCCAAGTCTGAGGTCCAGAGCACTCTGGAAGAGGTTTTCATCAAGGATATCTTTGTACTTCGCCGCATTCATGTTTTCTTTCAATGGCAACCAGTCGTCCTGTCCCTGCAGCTGAAAAACACCCCCATAGCATGATGCAGCCACCACCATGTTTCACTGTTAGGATTGTATTGGGCAGGTGATGAGCAGTGCCTGGTTTTCTCCACACATACCGCTTAGAATTATCACCAAAATGGTCTATCTTTGTCTTATCAGACCAGAGAATCTTATTTTTCATAGCCTGGGAGTCCTTCATGTGTTTTTTTTAGCAAACTCTATGCAGGCTTTCATATGTCTTGCACTGAGGAGGGGCTGCCGTCGGGCCACTCTGCCATAAAAGCCCGACTGGTGGAGGGCTGCAGTGATAGTTGACTTTGTGAAACTTTCTCCCATCTCCCTACTGCATCTCTTGAGCTCAGCCACAGTGATCTTGGGGTTCTTCTTTACCTCTCTCACCAAGGCTCTTCTCCCACGATTGCTCAGTTTGGCTGGACTGCCAGGTCTAGGAAGACTCCTGGTGGTCCCAAACTTCTTCCATTTAAGGATTATGGAGGACACTGTGCTCTTATTAACCTTGAGTACTGCAGAAATTCTTTTGTAACCTTGTGCCTTGCCACAATTCTGTCTCTGAGCTCCTTGGCCAGTTCCTTTGACCTCATGATTCTCATTTGGTCTGACATGCACTGTGAGCTGTGAGGTCTTATATAGACAGGTATGTGCCTTTCCAAATCAAGTCCTATCAGTTTAATTAAACACAGCTGGACTCCAATGAAGGAGTAGAACCATCTCATGGAGGACCACAAGGAAATGGACAGCATGTGACTTAAATATGGATGTCTGAGCAAAGGGTCTGAATACTTATGACCATGTGATATTTCAGTTTTTCTTTTTTAATAAATATGCAAAAAATTCTACATTTGTTTTTTTTTTTTAGTGAAGATGGGGTGCAGAGTGTACATTAATGAGAAAAAATTAACTATTTTGAATTTCCCAATGGCTGCAATGAAACAAAGAGTTAAAAATTTAAAGGGGTCTGAATACTTTCCGTTCCCACTGTATGTAGAAGCATAGATGAATTTGTGGACAGGGGACAGATAATATTGAATGCAGCTGAACAGTGGCCCCCAGTATCAATGTTACTGGTAGGCCCCTAAAACACCCGAATCCAACACTGTATATGGTCATGTTGCATTCTGAAAGATAATGTCATTCACACCTTTACTTATGAGATATGTTGCTCCATGGCAAACAAAATTGCTGTTTTACGTTATATGCAAATGAGGATTAAGTGCTCTGGGAGTGTCACAGCACTTTCCAAATGGAGGCTTGAAAAGTGCGTTGATACTCTTAGAGAGCTTGAAGGAGTTGTCCAGTACTTTAGGTTATCAATACCAAATCTGTGGGGGATGACATTCCACCCCTGCTAAACAGCTGTTCTTGGTGCCAGCAACAGCTGAATGTGATTAGTTGTGAAGCTGCACAGCTCCGTTAACTACATAGTGGCCGAGGCGGGATACTGCATATCTCACCCTATTCGGATGAGTTGCTCATTTGAAGCAGATGTAAACTTGTATGAATCAAGGATGTCATGTTGAGTGTTTAGCGAAATTCTTAGGTACCATGGAGAAAATAGCAGATATCACTACTAATTCAGTATTTCCTGGAATCATTATAACAGCTGACCTTACAACAAACTGATTTAACCACTTTGTAAATGAGCAGATATCTAAAAATGTGCATTAAAGGTAACCTAGAGAAATTGGCAAGACCAGGAGCAGTTTGAGAGTGGAATTACATTACTGCATCATCCCTGAGGAGGCCATTTACAAGGTCCAGAGTGTTCCAGGCTCCTCGGTAATTATGTAGAGGAGGTTTAATGTGTTTCAGGGGATGGGAATAATGTACCTGCCTGGAAACTGCACAATTAATTTTTAATGTTTTACAATTGTCTTCTGCTTCACCTGTGATTGTGAGTTGATACCTGAATATATTGTGGCATTTAAACAGCCTATTCTGTATAAATGACCTGCTCACAGAGATAGCATTCACTGAGAACAAGAGTTTTATTCATCCTTATGCATAGCGGTATCTGTCTACAATACTATTTTTTAAGTAATCATCGGTGTGCAATTAATAGGTTTGCCTCGCCACAAAAACATATTTAATGTATGTCACATTGGGGCTAATTAACATCATAGAAGACAAGGACTGGGCAACCTATCTAGTAATTGTGGCAAATGCCAGATGGTCCAGTTCATTTTGGATGCACATCAATTTTAACATTATTCTTGTCTTCAGGATGTGGATACCATATAAAAGTGTGGTAGAGCAGGGAATCATTGATTACTCACTCTGGAAAGCCACAGGACAATTCATCCTGTAGGTTGCCATAAATTTCACGCAAAGAAGGTTGGCAGCGCAATAACATCACCTTATCACGCCGGGACAGCGGAAGCTATAATACAATATTGGGTCAAAATGGTAACACTAATATATGGAAATAGTAATAAATATACAAGTGCTTCTCACAAAATTAGAATATCATCAAAAAGTTAATTTATTTCAGTTCTTCAATACGAAAAGTGAAAGTCGTGTATTATAAAGAGTCATTACAAACATAGTGATCTATTTCAAGTGTTTATTTGTTGATGTTGATGATTATGGCTTACAGTCAATGAAAGCCCAAAAGTCATTATCTCAATAAATCATAACACCAGCTTGAAAAATGATTTTAAAATCTGAAATGTTGGCCTAATGAAATGTATGTTCAGTAAATGCACTCCATACTTGGTCAGGGCTCCTTCTGCATCAATTACTGCATCAATGCGGTGTGGCATGGAGGCGATCAGCCTGTGGCACTGCTGAAATGTTATGGAAGCCCAGGTTGATTTGATAGCAGCCTTCAGCTCATATGTATTGTTCGATCTGGTGTCTTTCATCTTCCTCTTGACAATACCCCATAGATTCTTTATGGAGTTAAGGTCAGACGAGTCAGTTGGCAAATCAAGCACAGTTGTTTGTAAACCAGGTATTGGTACTTTTGGCAGTGTGGACAGGTGCCAAGTCCTGCTGGAGAATGAAATTTCCATCTCCAAAAGCTTGTCGGCAGAGGGAAGCATGAAGTGCTCTTAAATTTCCTGGTAGATGGCTGCGCTGACTTTGGTCTTGATAAAACACAGTGGACCTACACCAGCAGATGACATGGCTCCCCAAACTATCACTGATTGTGGAATCTTCACACTAGACCTCAGGCAGCTTGGATTGTGGCTTCTCCACTCTCCCTCTAGACTCTGGGACCTTGATTTCCAAATGAAATGCAAAACTTACTTTCATCTGAAAACAACACCTTGGACCATTGAACAACAGTCCAGTTCTTTTTCTCCTTGGCACAGTTAAGACGCTTCTGGCATTGTCTATTGGTCATGAGTGGTTTGACAGAAGGAATGCGACACTTGTAGCCCATATACTGGATGTGTGTGTGTGTGTGTGTGTGTGTGTGTGTGTGTGTGTGTGTGTGTGTGTGTGGTGGCGGCTCTTGAAGCAATGACTCCAGCAGCAGTCCACTCCTTGTGAATCTCCCCCAAATGTTTGAATGGACTTTTCTTAACAATCCTTTTAAGGCTGCGGTTATCCCAGTTGCTTGTGCACCTTTTTCTATCACATTGTTTCCTTCCACTCTGCTTTCCATTAATATGCTTGGCTACAGCACTCTGTAAACAGCCAGCTTCTTTAGCAATGACCTTTTGTGGCTTACCCTCCTTGTAGAGTTTTGTCAATGACTGCCTTCTGAACATCTGTCAAGTCTTCCCCATGATTCTGGAGCCTACTAAAACAGACTAAGGGACCTTTTTAAACACTTAGGAAGCCTTTGCAGGTGTTTTTTTTATTAATTATTCTAATTTACTGAGATAATGATTTTTGGGTGTTCATTGGCTGTAAGCCATAATCATCAACATTAACAGAAATAAACACTTGAAACAGATCACTCTGTTTATAATGATGCTATATAATATGACTTTCACTTTTTGTATTGAAGAACTGAAAAATTAACACTTTGATAGTCTAATTTTGTGAGAAAGCACTTTTATATAGGCATTATTGCAGCTCTATTTTTATTTTGGAGCACTGTTATTTTTTGGAGGATGAGGATGTGTGAATAAATAGTATTGGGAGAAGGGAACAAATGTATGAGGAGATGGTATGGGGAGCGGGGAATGTGAGGAGACACTATGGAGAGGGAAGGAGAAATATGTGTGGAGACAGTATAGGAAGGGAGGATGAATGTCTGAGGAGACAGTATGGGAAGGGAGGGTGCTAGTGTGTTACGAGACTGTAGGGGAGAAATGTATGGTGGGTGAAAAGTGTGAGGGGATGGTATGGTAGGATAAAAGTGTGAGGGGACTATATTGATGGGAATAGTGTGAGGAGACAGTATGGGTGAGAGAATTATGAAGGGGCACAGTATAAAGACTAGGTGATGTGAGGGTCAGTATAGAGAATGTGCAGCATGGGGCGACAATGTGAGTTCACAGCAATGAGGGGACAGTATGATGAGGAGGGAGCGTGTGAGACAGGGGCTCAATATAGAGACTGGGCAGTATAGGGGGACACAGTGTGAGGGAACAGTTTGAAGAGGGGCCAGTATCGAAAGGATAACTTGATGCAGAAGCCATGTAACATAAGAGAGATGGTGTGGAGATCATATTTTTACAGTGAGCACAGAGAGGGGCAATTATTTATTCAGGGGCTCAGCACAGGGCTGATATTTTCATTCAAGAGCATTATAATGACTATTAATTTTTAAGGGCACTATGTCTGGAAATACAACAGAAGACTAGAGAAGAGAAGTCTGCAGAGATGAGTTGTGGCAGTGAAAAGATATCATGATATCTGGACCAGATGGAGAAGTAAAGAAGAACAACTCCAATCAGAGAAGATGTCATCTATAATGCACATTGATGTACCATATTTTTCGGACCATAAGATGCACCCCAAATTTTCAGAAGGGAAATAGGGAAAAAAATTGTGTCAAATGGGGGTCCGTTTTACAGTCCGAATTCAACTTACCGGGGGGATCGGCAGCACTGGTGAAGCGTGGTCACAGAGGGTGTTTGGTGGTCCAGTGATATGACTCCCATCCCAGACTGGTGCGGCAGTGCTCAATGTGCGGGGGCTCCGCCGACATTTTTTGAAAGCCCAGAGCCCCCACACATTCATTGCTGCGATGTAGTGGCCTCCAGGAAATCCCATCCCAGGCTGGTGCGGCAGGTTTGGCAGTGCTCATTGGTGTGGGCTCCGCCGACATTTTGTGAAAGCCCAGAGCCCCCACACATCCATTGCTGTAATGCGGTGGCCTCTCTCATTGCCGAGATCTCAGTCTGCAAATGCGCCACTTCCAGCAGCCATTTCCCGGAGGTCACCCATGTCAGCAATGGAAGTGCAGGGACTCCGGGCTTTCAGAAAATGGCGGTGGAGCCCCCGCACCACAGAACACTGCCAAATCCTGCTACATCAGCCTGGGAAGAGAGTGTGATCATCGCCCTGCAGCGTCAGACCACCGCAGAATCGACCAACTCCTGCTGCCGCAACTCTACTTGTATGTATATTCTGACTATAAGATGCACCCCCATTTTCCCATAAAATTTTGAGGAAAAAAGTGCGTCTTATAGTCGGAAAAAATACGGTAAATGTTTATTTATGATACTATGCCTCATCAGTTCTGGGATTCCTGTATGGTCCACGGTCTGATAATGACTGATAACAGCTCCAAGCATCTACCTTACCATTGTTAAAGACATACTGGGAATTGTAGGTTCATGCAATACAATTGTATATGGGGCTGAACTAACATTACAATTGATTGCTGTAGTTAGTTTGGTGCCATATTCATGTGCTAATTATGTTTCTAGGAATGTATACATGTACTGATTGTGTTTCTGGTGCAGTTTTCATGTACTGATAGTGGTTCAGGTAATGGATTTCTGTATGATGGTGGTTCTGGTGATGTATTTTTTTTACTGATTGGGGTTTTAGTGATCTATTCCTGTGCTGTTATTAGTTCTCATCCTGTACGCATGTAACAATCCATAACTTGTAAAGAATTCATGTCTATATTAATAAAGTATTGTGCCACCTGACAAGTTAATGGGCAGCATGGTGGCTCAGTGGTTTACCACTGCAACCTTGCAGCGCTGGAGTCCTGGGTTCAAATCCCACCAAGGAAAACATATGCAAGGAGTTTGTATGTTCTCCCTGTGTTTTTGTGAGTTTCCTCCAAGTTCTCTGGCTTCCTCCCACATTCCACAGGCATCCTGATAGGGAATTTAGATTGAGCCCCATTGGGGACAGCAATGATAATGTATGTAAAATGCTGTGGAATATGATAGTGCTATATAAGCAAAGCATAAAAAATAAGTTAAGCGTTACTACATTTGTATTTATGTTACCAACATTAAAGGTGTCCAGGATTGAGAAGAACTGCACACTGTCAGGATTCTCCGTTGCCAGTGGTAAGAGTAAGAGGTCACTCAACCGCAAGTATGTTCACAATTCACTTTTTGCAAGGTTGCACGCATCTAATCGAAATGCGGCTGGAAGTATGAAAGTCGCATACTAGCTGTCACATGTGATAATCTTGACAGTACTCAGCACACAAGCTGTGAAGATTCAGAACTCTGCAGTCACATAGAGTGACTACAGACTTTCATCACAAACCTAGACAACCCCTTTAATTATAAAATTCAGCACTATAGCATGTCCAATCCTAACAGTGTGTGGAATGCTTACTGTCAGGATTCAGCTTTGCCTGACAGGTCCAGCGGTCATCACATGACCGCTCTTATGTGATTTTTATACTTCCGGTCACATGCCGACTAGCTTTTCTTCCTGACAAATTCAATGAAACCGGAGCTGCAGATTTTCATTGAAAATTAAGAGAACAATGAAGAGCAGCAAATCCAAATGTGACTGTAAGTGTGCAAATCAAATATGAATGGTTACATGATGACTACTCAGACCGATTTAACTATGTATAGGAGGGGGGCGCCAACCTGAATTCTTTCCCCTGGTGCCAAAAAATCTAGATCTACCTCTGCTCTAAACGATGATTTCATTTAGTTTAGTGCACCAATCCAAATTTCAATTTAGGTTTATTTATTATGATTTATTATTTTATCTACGGCATACATTACATATAAAAAGTTAACCCTCAATGATTAACGTGTTTCAAATTAGTATACAAGTCTATAATGTGTCATATAGACACAACTATACTGAGTATGGCGTACTGCGCACATGAAAAGACTGCTGCATTGATTTCAATCTCTCCTGGCCCTAATGAATCTTACGCGGATGCACAGCTAGTGCCTCTCATAGACAGAGTATAGGCCACGATCCGCGATTGTGAGTCACTTGTTACCTAATTGGAACTGACTGGACGCATTGCCACATGCCTGCTGGATTTCAGGGCTGTTCCACCCCAGTGGGTACAGGGCACATCCGGAGCTAATGAGGAGTCCTACAGAGATTCACACAGAGACAAAAAGGACATGTTTGTTTACTCAGCGTGAGCCACGCAGCATTCTGCGCTATTCATTACGACCAATTACACTCTTACATTTATACAGAATATTCTTGTCTTGTATATTTACTGCTTCAGAGAACATAAGGTCACACAAAATGAACAAAAAATAGACAAATATACATATGCATTTAAGAAAAGATATATCTGGATCAAAACCATGTCAAAAAGGAGAGGACTCCCAAAAGTATATAATTATGAAGTCACAACCTCCAAATAATTAAATATATATTTTTAATTAAAACATATAAAAATAAGAACAAAAAAATATAACAATCCTACAATAAAAAAATCCAATTATATATAATAGGTAAACGAGATTCTCAGTGAAAGGTCAAAAAAGAGAAGGATACACACAACACGTAAAATGATTTGTCACTTACCATTTTTGTGCTCATACCACTATATCTTTTAAAATATGAGATATTTACTAAACAAATGCACTAGAAACCCAGAATACATTCTTTGCACCACATTTATTAAAGTAGCACTTTAAGCATTTTTGCTTTAAAGACTTTCAGAACCGTGTCCAGCAAGGGGACAACACTGCTGAGAGGTCGTGGCTTAACAGAGAGGGGGGGCATGACCTAAAATGTACCTGCATAAAAAATATGCCAAAATGGTGGCACAAATTTCTGAGACAATCTAACCCTACTGACAGGTTGTGTAATCTGAGACAAGACAGTCTAGAGAGGAGCCATATTTATCAAACCTCATGAACCACTAAGAAAAATCAGACTCATTTTAAGACTGTCCAGGCGACGTTTGCACAGTCTAAAACTTAAACAGTAATGATCAATTTGCCTATTTGTGTGCCTCATTCAGCAAGGGGGCATAGCTGAGAAGGAAAGGTTGTGATTAAAGAGGACCACGTTTTTCATGTTGAATTGGACACAGTATGAAATATTGGCTGCAGAACAGAATAAAATGTTTGCAGCGATATTAGCAATCAAAGTATATGGCACCCAATGAGTTAACTTTTAAGTCCAAGTGGGTTTTATCAGATAGTTTTCACAGGGTAGGGGGGCAGGTACTTCTTTCTGAATGAAGTTGACCAATTATAAGCTGGCAGCAACACAGCTGATGTAGCTTAGAGCGGGTTTCTCAGTGTTTGAGATACAGCTCTGATCTCCTGGGTATAACTTCCTGCATGATTACAATGTTCTGGGAGTAGAACACAGATGACCAACACTTTTTAGAAAAAGTACTTGGTGGGGGCAACTGAGTTTAGCTGTGTCACATTACAAACACTTCTATCAGCTCTCCTCCTCTCATAGCATTGTCACCCCTGCTGTACTGCCCCTTCCCCTACACTGCCAGTACAATGATGTGTCAGTAATCTCACTTATATCTGTTGTGCTCCAGGCAACATGTATTCACAGATCAGGGTCTCATTATATGTCACAGAGAAATAGACCAGAACAGACTACTCCTGTGCAAGACATAATAACAGCTCTGATTTCACTGTAGAGCCAGTATCACAGCAGATAGAAGTATAATTACATCTCACATACTGAGGATCCTGCTCTATGCTGTGGAGGGGTATTGTTCTTTTCTCTGAGTGTTTCTGCCTGCTTATGATTGGCAAGCATCATACAGGGAGAAGAAGCACACACCTCCAGTGAAAACTGCCTGATTAAACCCCCTTGAACTTAACAAAAGTTAACTCATTAGGTGCCAAATAGTCAGATTACTAATATCTCCAGAACTGAGAGGCGAAATAGAAAAAATGTTATATGTTATGTTATATTCCGCTATAGCGCTTGCCGAAAACATTGCAGAGGGAACCCGGCTTCCTGGATCGTGCCGGCTGATCGGTGCTGCAGCTGCATGTGTCACGTCTTTTGTCACAGTCACAACTACACATGCTTGGAGAGCCCAACAAACAGGCTCTCCATGCATGTATCATGATTGTGACCCAGCCACAACACATGCAGCTGATCGGCCGGCGCGATCCAGGAAGTGGGTTTCCACTGCAGCTTATTCGGCAAGCGCTTGCCAAATGAGAGGGAACCCAAACATATTCACTCATCTCTACACATGAATACTCAAAGCAAGTATTGGGTATTCAAATGGGAACTGCAGTATTTGGATGCTTCTGTGACAATGAACATCAAGAATAAATCTGTTAGGTAGTCCAGCTGCTCTAGAAGTTCACAGATGCTTTGACTACTATAGAAATAGAGCCATAAAAGGTGAGTCAGAGATGGAGCCTGCTCGCAGACCGTTCTTAGGTCGATCCAGATTCATATCGATCTGCATTTTTAACCTATAAATCAAAAACAAAAATGAAAGCCCTCCACACACTTTAGACTAGTGTTCTCTGAACCTGCTGATATTGGTGAGTTCAGCTGACAGTCTAATGTGTATGGGGGGTCTGGACAGATGATATCACGTAATAGAAGAATCCAGCTTTTTGGAATTCAGGCTGACAATCTTTTTGCTCTAAGAGATAAGCTATCGCCAGATATGTTTGTCAGCAGCTTTCCCATAAAGAACACAGGAGATCTTGGCAGAGCGAGTGTTCCTGTCTACGGAAGAGCCGGCCGAGGTGGCTGCTGGCCGAATGGTCCCCCACACCATTGTTCGGCTGTCAGCTATCCAGAGTGTATGGGGGGGTTAAAACCACATTACATTGTGTGAAACTGGCAACCAATCAGGTCCCTGCTCTCATTTTCTAAACACCCAATGAAAAATTAGATGAAATCTGATTGATCACTATTGGCAACTATTTTACTCCATTTTTTCTTTGCAGCAGTTTTGATACACCTTTCCCAAGAGCACCGGGCAGAGATGCTATGCAACCTAAATGCTCAATATGTAGAGGCGATCAGTGAGGGCGAGAGACCATCTTGTACTGATCTTAATTTGCAGCCTTTATTACTGTTCAAAAGGTGTATTAACAATTTCGCTGGAAGGTATTGGAAGCAGTCATCAACAATTGGGGTGGTTTCACATATTCGACTTTCATAGTGCAAGAATGAACCACAATGTGCAGATTGGTCCACTGGATTTGGGAGAGGAAACGTGGATATTTCTGCTCTGCTGATGCATAAATTGTAGATCCAGAGCCAGGAAACAAAATAATTTATTGTTTTTAATGTACGCATTTCGAAGTACACAACACAATGTGGTTATTTCCTGAAGAAGAAATGTGTGTACTTCGAAATGCATAGATTAAAAAACGCAATTATACAAATTCCTGGGTTTGGATTTTCAGTCTACTCATCAGCAGTGCAGGAATATCCATGTTTCCTCTCTCAAATCCATTGTATTGGTCGGATGACCTATGGATCTGCAGCAGCTGGAGTTTTAAGACTGCAAAAGTCACGTGTGAATCCGGCCTAAAGCTCAATTCTGATGCAATGGGACAACTCGTTTTTTATTTTCAGTTTCTGGAAGATTTCAGCTCCGAACTTTGAAAAATAGTTAATGCTTCTTTGAGCTATAATAAGGACTGTAAATTAGAATCTGTACAAAATAAGCAGCTGAATGCATTTATAAATAATGCTGAGATCTTTGCTCTGAAGCCAGCAGAGTTCTGAATGTTTTGAACATCTGATCTCAGCCAGTTTGATTTACAAATTCTTTTTATAAATTTCCTGTAAGTCACTAGGGTAAAATTATGTTGAAATATATTCTTCTTTAGAACTACATGCACTTAAAGCCATCAAAGCTGATATAATGATGCCTTATCCGGTTCTGTATGAATGTTTTATTTTAATGAGTAACATTCAGACAGATTAAAAGTGTTAATCCTAAAGTGCAAGGTTATTAGCCTGTAATGTTGTGTTATTATCAACTGCACCTGCAACATCTGAAAAAAAACAGAAAAACGATCATCGCTGTGAATTTCGCTGTAGCGGATGCCGCCTGGGACATTTAAGAGCTGGTTATTTAACACTCAGTTAATAGCAAATTAATGCGTCTTCACCAGTAAACAAACCTCCTTATAGAGACTATAGGTACGATAACTCCAGCGAACAAAACTTAGAGTCCCACAAATGAGATTTATCTTAGTGTGTAAATGACTGTTTTTAATGTACAGTTAAAATTAAGTGCTCTCTGCTGTTTTAACTCTTTATTCGCATTTAGCTTGCACACTCCATTGCCAAATTTGTAGCAGGGTAGGGGAAGGAATAGGGAATTACAAGATATTTGTAGTCTGTAGAGCCAAAGTCTTTTGATAAGTACACCATGTTCCAAATTATTATGCAAATAATATTTTTCTCGGATTTTCCTAAATGGTCGGTTGCAAATGACAGTCAGTTTAATAAAAGTCATCACCCATTAGAGTATACATCGAGTTTTATTGAAGAAACCTCCCAATGATAACAGTATAATCTCCAAAATGAATAAAAACTTAAAATGCACTGTTCCAAATTATTAAGCACAGAATTTTTAAACATTTGATATGTTTTAAAGAACTGAAAATGCTCATTTGTGGAATTTGCAGCATTAGGAGGTCACATTCACTGAACAAAAAAGCTATTTAACTCCAAAACCTCCTAACAGGCCAAGTTACATGCTAACATAGGAGCCCTTCTTTGATATCACCCTCACAATTCTTGCATCCATTGAGCTTGTGAGTTTTTGGAGAGTTTCTGCTTGTATTTCTTTGCATGAAGTCAGAATAGCCTCCCAGAGCTGCTGTTTTGATGTGAATTGCCTTCCACCCTCATAGATCTTTTGCTTGATGATCCTCCAAAGGTTCTCTATAGGGTTGAGGTCAGGGGAAGATGGTGGCCACACAATGAGTTTATCTCCTTTTATGCCCATAGCAGCCAATGACTCAGAGGTTTTCTTTGCAGCATGAGATGGTGCATTGTCAGCATGAAGATTATTTTGCTCCTGAAGGCACGTTTCTGCTTTTTAGACCATGTAATAACGTTGTCAGTCAGAAACTCTATATACTTTGCAGAGGTCATTTTCACACCTTTAGGAACCTTAAAGGACCCTACCAGCTGTTTCCCCATGATTCCGGCCCAAAACATGACTCCTCCACCTCCTTGCTGATGTTGCAGCCTTGTTGAGATATGGTGGCCATCCACCAACCATCCACTACCACATCCATCTGGACCATCCAGGGTTGCTCGACACTCATCAGTAAACAAGACTGTTTGAAAACTATTCTTCATGTATGTCTGGGCCCACTGCAACCATTTCTGCTTGTGAACACTGTTTAGGGGTGGCCAAATAGTAGGTTTATGCACCACAGCAAGCCTTTGAAGGGTCCTACACCTTGAGGTTAGAGGGACTCCAGAGGCACCAGCAGCTTCAAATAACTGTTTGCTGCTTTGTAATAGTATTTTGGCAGCTGCTCTCTTAATCCAATGAATTTGTCTGAAATAAACCTTCCTCATTATGCCTTTATCAGCACGAACATGTCTGTGCTCAGAATCAGCCACAAATCTCTTAACACTACAAAGATCACGCTTAAGTTTTCAGGAAATATCTAATGTTTTCATACCTTGTCAAAGGCATTGCACTATTTGATGCTTTTCAGTAGCAGAGAGATCCTTTTTCTTTCCCATGTTACTTGAAAACTATGGCCTGCTTAATAATGTGGAACATCATTTTTAAGTAGTTTTCCTTTAATTAGAATCACCTGGAAAACTAATTATCACTTGTTTAAGATTGATTTCAGTGATTCATTGAGCCCTGAGACACAATACCATCCATGAGTTTATTTGAAAAACAAAACCATTAAATCTTTACGACACTTAAATCCAATTTGCATAATAATTTGGAACACAGAGTAAGTTTTGTGATCACAGCAGCACTGGCATTGATCAATGCAGGCAATCTGACAGTGAAAGGTGACTGGGCGGCAGCTGCACAGTATCTGTGACATGGCAAACAATGATCAAAACTTCCTGTTAACAAATAATAAGACAAATTTGAAAAAGTCTATAGGACAAACATCTTCTACCTTAGAGGATGTAAATGCATGCACTTTACAAATAGAGATGAGCAGATTGATTCACAAGATTCCGGTCCAGCATCTAGGTCAGCAGTACCTGGTGGTTAAATGGGAGGCCCACATATCTGTTTTGCCGCCATCCCCAGCACAGCATTTGATTTGAAAGGGTTGGCGCAGAGAAAGAGGAGACACTGAGACTGCTGTATACATCACATAGGAGACACTGAGACTGCTGTATATATGACGTAGGAAACAGAGGTTGCTGCATTTACATCACATAGGAAACACTATGATTGTTGTATATACTGTATCACATAAATGACACTTCAATTGATGCATTCATCATAGCGACTTTTGAGTAGCTAGGGCAACGAAATCTGTGTGTTATGTCACACAGATGACATTGCGCCACCCCTTACAGTGTCTGTAATGGTAGTTCCCTTTGCACCCCTCCACAGGCTCTGTGTTTTCTTGGGACAACTTTACACCGATTTACC
This sequence comes from Ranitomeya variabilis, assembly GCF_051348905.1. Classification (NCBI taxonomy): domain Eukaryota; kingdom Metazoa; phylum Chordata; class Amphibia; order Anura; family Dendrobatidae; genus Ranitomeya; species Ranitomeya variabilis. The sequence continues at coordinate 303,872,363 of NC_135233.1, forward strand.
AGTAAGTTCAAAGACAGATCGCTTCCAAGGCACCAGAGAGATGGTTCTATTCCTTTATGCATGATAAAAGCAACGTTTCAGCTAACAACCAGCCTTTTTCGAGCATAAACAAAATGGCAGATAAAACTAACGTACATGCAGTACACAGAGCAATTTATATCGGGGAACCATTGGGCCACTCCTTCCGACTCCTCCCGCAGGTTCTTCCTATGTTACTATGGAGACTATATACAATTGAAAGACATAGAGTTAAAAACATAATACAATTTAAAAGCAACACTTACATAAAATCACATAGTGAAGTAAGAAAGGCATTAGTGATGCAGAGCGCCTTGTCATCTGGATACTATATTCATGATCCTGTTGTAGTATATTGGTCCCATAATTCAAAAAAGGAAGGGAGAACATCCCTATTATGGAAACACCAATCAGGGAATATCTCTTGGACTTAGAGGTAACTGCCATGTCAATGCATTATGCATTGTTGCATCCAATTTGGGGTTGATAGCTCCTCCCACACCAGCTGTATGCATGCATGGTGCTCTGATGCAGATATCATGTGATCATGTAACAACCCAGGTAACCGGTTGTTACCGTGATGTTACCTTCCTTTCAGGGAGGGTGATGTCATGCTTGGAGGCAAGGGAGATTCTATCAGGTAAGGCACTCACATTCAACACTTCTGAATCTAGACCAGGAGGGGGAGCTCAGGACCCGGATTCAGGGGAGCTTCCTTAGACTTTATGTATCCTGGTCTGGAGGAGGAGTCAGCCAGTTGTGAAGAGTAGCAGAGGAGTGAGGAGATGAGCAGGATGTCTGGAACAGACAGAGGGGCCTAGCAGCCATGAGGGAGCTGCAACCCCTGGAAAGAGTGATACCTTAAAGGAGTTGAATAGTGAAGAAGCTTAGAGGGAAGAAGCACAGAGGAGGAAGAGGCTCAGGAGGGGAACAGCGGAGGGACACCCTAGGAGCCAGAGCGCAGAAACCGGGTACCGGGAGCCCAAGGTCGTGTTGTTCTCCAGGACGCGCGACAGAACCGGAGGGCATAGGACTGTATGTCAATTGCCCGCATCAACTCTGAGGTGAAGCAGTAACCTGAGAGCCCGGGTCATGATAGAGATAATAGTATAATTTCCGAATGCCAAAAGAAGTGTATGTTGTCAACAGAGGGCACCACCATGTGGATGAACCCCATGGTGGAACGCATACCAAAGAGGAGACGTCATTATTAGGCATCAATGACCATGGGACGTGTACTGCAGAGCAAGGCGACACTTCTGGCAGCTGTAGTGCGAGTGACACACATGGTGAAGCATATAAGCAGGAAGTAACGTCGTCACGCAGTGCCATGGACACATACTGAAGTGCATGATGTACTGGAACGCATGAATCCGGTGGCTTTCTGCCCCACAATATATTTCAACTGAACTTAAATACTGAACGGGCCCAACCTGCCCCTGTGGCCCGGTGAGCAGAAGCAAAAGAGGTGGGGTTAAAACTGAATCAGACACGCTGTATCCTTTCTTTGCTTCTGCTCACCGGTCCCTAGTAAGGGAAGTAATGCCCTGATGGCAGCCCTGCCATCCAGCAGTTACAATGTCTCCTAAGTGATCTATGCAGCAGTGTCAGTGTATCCTATGTGGTATATACAGCAGTGTCTCAAATCTCCTACGTTATGTATATACAGCAGTCACAATATCTCCTAAATGATGCATGCAGCAGTCTCAGTGTATTCTATATGATGTTCATATCAATTTCTCAGTGTATCCTATGTGATATATATACAGCAGTCATAGTGTCTGCTATGTGATGTATATAGCAGTCTCGGTGTCTCCTACGTGATGTATATACAGTCGTCTCAGTGTATCCTATGTGATGTCTATGTTTTGGGCTTTAATGCAATCTTGACATTTGTGTGCTACTATTATTGAAACTTACATAGTTATGGGATTTGTTTGCATATAAAGCTGTCATATATATATCCATTGAGTATAATATTAGCAAGTTAACCTTTAATTTTTTACATCTACTTTTTTGCCAGTGTTTTGCATCATGTCTATTTGTATGTTTTTTTTAAGTGATTCATATGTATGTTACTATCACAAAAGATCAAAGGTATGCGGGGGTTGCCTCTCACCAGCGATTTTTGGTCCTATTATGGATCATTTTCCATAATCTTTTCCTGTTTTGTGTCTTTTAGTCTGACCTCTCCCTACCACTTTGTATTCACTTGTATTTATTTATTAATAAATTTAATTTATTGAATTAAGAGAGTTGTTTTTTAAACACACTATCGTCAATAGTCAACTGTGCTCCAGACTCACCAACACAAACCTGGAAAAGCAGTTTCTAGTAGTATCAATACCACCGAACATCACAGCCTTACCAAGGAGAAACAGTTCCGGCCATCATATTAGGGGTGAGTTAGTTAAATGTTTGACTAAATATATGTAGCAAGGGTAATTTTTAGGGTTTGATCACACTGGCAAGAAGCCAGCGTATAACTCGGACGAGCGCTATCTGATGTTTCATTGAATAGCACTCGCTCCAATGTTATAGTATGAAGCAGTGCCGAGTAGCATTTTTTTTTCTCATGCAGAGTTGGCATGAGAAAAAGTCGCTGCATGCTGCAATTGGCAGCGTATATCAGACAGCGCACACACATACAAGTCTATGGGTGTGTGCAAAACATCAGACTGAACTCATATGTCATACGAGTGCAGCCTGATATACCCCAACTTGCAGAATGGAGAAGATGGAACTATTAAGTTTTCCATCTTCTTCGAACTTGTGATCCAATTCTCGCATGCGAGAGACTCGGATCATAGTACATTGACATTTGCATATAGCATCCGATTCTCTCTCATGATGCTGTACATAAGTGTGAGCGAGTCCTTAAGTTGATGATTTTGTATAGCACGCAAATGATGCTATAAATATCCACATGGCCCTTGGCAAAAAAGGTTCCCCACCCCTGCTATAGGACTTTAAGGCTATGTTCACAAGTAGCGTTTTTTGTTCCTTTTTTAATGCAAATTTGCAGCTGCGTTTCACAGTACCAGCAAAGTCTATGAGATTTCAGAAATCTCTTGGACACACCTTGGTTTTTTTTTCCCTAACTGTTTTGTCAAAAAGCTGCAGTTTTGCAAAATGCAGCATGTCACTTCTTCCAGTGTTTTTACAGCATCTTTCACCCATTGAAAGCAATTGGTGGTGCAAAAAACCTGATTAAGTTGAATCAGATTATTTTTTTATGTACTAAACTTTATTATGTACTAAACTTCGACAAGCATCCAGGGTTGCAGAGCGACGTTGGAAGAAAACACGCCTGCCAGACGACTTCACTGCTTTCAAACAAGCTACATTTGACTTCAAATTAGTCCTCATCCTACAACCCAAAACAACTGTTCAGCACATTTAACTCCCTTCTCCGCCCACCACTGCCACCTCCAACTCCCCTCATCTCCTCCGAGGACTTTGCCACCTACTTCAAAAACAAGATCGACCAAACAAGGCAAACCCTAACTGTTCCACCACCCCAACCACTCCATATACCAGACCTCTGCCCTTCCCTAATAACCTCCCTCTCCAACATCACTGAAGGAGAGCTTACTCGCCTCTTTTCCAAATCACACCTCACCACCTGTGCACTTGACCCCATCCCCTCCCACTTGCTCCCCAACCTCATTAGCATGCTCATTCCAGCCCTAACCCATCTCTTCAACCTATCGCTATCTTCTGGTACCTTCCCCTCTGACTTCAAACATGCCACCATCACACCCATCCTCAAAAAAACTAACCTTGACCCAACTGCTATGCCCAGCTATTGCCCCATATCACTGCTCCCGTTTGCTTCAAAACTCCTTGAGCAGCATCTCCATGTTCTAATTTCCTCCCACCTCTCATCTAACTCTCTCCTTGACAACCTCCAATCTGGCTTCCGCCCCCACTACTCCACCGAAACTGCCCTGAAAAAAATTACTAATAACTTACTCACAGCCAAAGCTAACAGACAGTTCTCCATCCTCCTCCTTCTTGACCTGTCCTCTGCTTTCGACACAGTCGACCACTGCTTACTGCTACAGATTCTTTCTTCCCTTGGTATCAAAGACCTTGCCCTGTCCTGGATTGCCTCATACCTTTCCGACCGCACATTTAGCGTTTCCCACTCCCACACTACCTCCTCATCCCACCCTCTCTCTGTTGGAGTCCCTCAAGGCTCTGTCCTAGGGCCCCTACTTTTTTCCATCTATACCCTTGGCCTAGGGCAACTCATAAAGTCCCATGGCTTCCAGTACCACCTGTATGCGGACGACACTCACATCTACCTCTCTGGCTCAGATGTCGCCTCTCTTCTGTCCAGAATCCCGGAGTGTCTGTCAGCCATATCCTCCTTCTTCACCTCTCGCTTCCTAAAACTCAATGTAGACAAAACCGAACTCATCATCTTTCCACCATCTCACGTATCCCCCCTACCTGATCTATCTATTATGGTAGACGGCATCACGCTCTCTCCCGCACCGGAAATCCGCTGCCTCGGGGTAACTCTCGACTCTGCCTTGTCCTTCAAACCGCACGTTTAAACTCTTGCCACCTCCAACTCAAAAATATTGCCAGAATCCATCCCTTCCTCACCCCACAATCTACTAAGACTCTTGTACATGCCCTTATCATCTCCCGCCTCGACTACTGCAACACCCTCCTCTGTGGCCTCCCCGCTAACTCTCTTGCACCACTCCAGTCTGTCTTCAACTCTGGTGCTAATCCACCTCTCTCCTCACTACTCCCCTGCTTCTCCCCTTTGCAAATCCCTCCACTGGCTCCCAATTCCCCAACGAATCCAGTTCAAACTACTAACACTGATCTACAAAGCCATCCACAACCTGTCCCCTCCCTATATTTCTGAACTAATCTCCCAATACCTTCCCTCAGGTAATCTCCGATCCTCCCAAGACCTCCTACGCTCCTCCACACTTATTCGTTCCTCACACAACCGCCTCCAAGATTTGTCCCGAATATCCCCCATCCTCTGAAATTCCATGCCTCAACACGTCCGACTATCCACCACCCTTGGATCCTTCAGACAGAACCTGAAAACCCATCTCTTCAAGAAAGCCTACAGCCTGCAATAACCATTCTGCCACCTCGCCATCGCCAGAGCAGCCACCTCACCACCGCCAGAGCTGCTGCACCTCCGACCTTCTGTCTCTTCCCCACTATCCCATAGAATGTAAGTCAGTAAGGACAGGGTCCTCTCCCCTCTGTACCAGTCTGTCACTGTAAACTTCTTTACTGTAAACGATATTTATAACCCTGTATGTAACTGCAGCGCCCCAGAGTCCTGGTCGTTGCAGTACTGTGGCTCCGCCGCTAAGGGGGGCTATGGTACGTCTGATGGCACTGAAGGAGTTCATCTGACCAGGTATCACAGACACCAATACATTTCACAGTCTGGCCTCCAGGGGGAGCTAAGGGTACTATTCATTAGGCCACTCCTCACAGTCTGGTAAAACTGGGGGTTAGGCAGGAAGTTAGTGAGAAAGCTGACTGGGTTGGAACCAGGCAACACCTTGTGGCAGAGGGTGTTGTAGGGGAAGATTCGGTAGGGTCCCTGTCAGGGGTGGGATCCTGACAGAGGCCTGGCAAACGGAGAGAAAGCTACGGGACCGCGCCTGCACTTCATAGCGGCGGTGCCCTAAGAAAGGATAAGAAGCGAGATTTATTGTGCTGAGTGAGAAATGAGATCAACGCAACAGGGAGAAATACCAGTAGGAGTCGTGCTGTTAGACCGAGGCAACATCCTACTGAGGCGTAAATAACCGGTGGCCGGAACGCCGAGGAAGTACAGAGCTCTAAGCATTACTTCAAACCAATGGCAGGGCAGAGAGCTATAGGCTGGCTGTCTCACCTACATCACCTACGCAGACATAGGGGGCAACCTTTGGAGAGGGGCGACTCTAGGGTCCCGGAAGAGCTCCGAGCCTTCCCGTCATACGGGTGCGTCCTACCATAAGATCTGGGGGGCGAGAAGAAGAAGAACATCAGAATCGAGTTGTGAGGGAACACGAGAAACAGACACAACAGTTGTGGGGTACTATCCCGTAAGCACAGCAGGGGAGGACCACAACACACAAGCGCTAGAAGGAAGGCACAGATTTCCACCTGCAACGGGAACTCTGGAGGTGCCATCGGACCGGCCGGACTTGCGCAGCCCGGTTAACCGTATTCCGGACTGAGGACCCAGAAGCCTTCAGTAAAGAGGTAAAGAGACTGCAACCTTGTGTCCTCGTTATTAACTGCGACCGGCACTACACCGCACCACTACTACCCACCACATCTATTACTGTACGCCCCTCAGCAGGGTCACGGACCGGGTCTAGCCACCGTGACAACCCCAGAGCAGAGACTCAGAGGCCCGGTACCGGTACCCCTCGGCCCTGCGGCAGTGGGGGCGCTACAACTTGGCGTCACGAACAGGATCTACTTAAGCCTGAAGAATCGGGTCATGTGTGCCTTGGAACTAATGTGATTTATTATACTCGGACTGTGATTTATTGCAAAGACTGTGCCGTGCCACTTGCCGCCAAAATCCGCCGCCATTACAGCGCTGAGGAGAGCGCAGGAGAAGAAGAGGGGCGTGGAGTGGGCGTAGACAAGCTGGAGAGCGCGAAAGACAATGGTCGCCCAGTCTATAAATTTCTGCACCGTGAGGACGTGTCCGTCAGCAGCCGAGATCCGCCTCCTAATCCTCAATGGAGGGCGGAGACAACGAAAACAAAACCGCCCACGAAGGAGAGAGCGGGAAAAGGAGGAAGAAGGAGTCAGCGACATGGAGGACGCCATGGCCAGCCGTTTGGAGCCGGAGCGTGGGGTCGGAGCCGAGGACTCCCCCAGCTACCCGGAGAGGCACCGCAGCCAGACCTCCACAGTTGACGCTGACCTCCTGCAGACCGGAGCGGACGAGCTGATTCACCAACTCCTGCGGACGCAGCTGAGCACTGAGGCCGGGTGGAAGAAGACCTTCATCGGGAGCCTCACCAGACGTCTGTCGGCAGCCTCGTCTGGTCCGGAGCAGGAAAGAAGTTCCAGCGCTCCGAAGCCAGAAAGCAAGGCCCTGCCGGAAAGCGAGATGCTGCAAACGGAGATGACAACCAGCGTTCCAGACCCCAGCAGAGACGGAGCAGGTCGGCACCGGAGGGACCACATCTGAAGCAGGTATGAAGAACGACCCTGCCCCGCCAGCAGAGGACCTGCTGATAGGCCCCGTCGCGGCACCCCCTCTCCCTGGGACCTATAGACTCCAGCGCCTTACACCCTGGGATCAGGCCCCGGGTATGGAGCACTTCTTAAAGGCCCCGATCTCGCCGATCACCTTGCCGAGTGAGGTCTATGCGGAGCTACGGCCGCCAGAGCGAGAGTAAACCTCGATGCCATGGATATGTAAATAGTTAACTGTTTGTTTCTCTGCTATTTTGCTGCTAAAACCCGTCCAGGGTTAACTCTTAAAGGGATCCCTTTGTTGACCCGGGATCCCTATTGTTTTTGTTTGTTTTCTATGTTTTTGCACCAGTTATCAAGAACTGCTGAATCATGAACAATGCATGATACAAACTCCTTGTATGTAGTTTGCACCTTCTTAAAGGTGCTCTCTACTGGTTTTACATAAAAGACGGACTCTTTGCGAAGATACGGTTCTTGGAACCTGCACTGGAGTCCTTGCTGCATACGGACTTGCGGCTTGAGAAGTTGCACTACCTCGTAGAGACTTGGTCCTCTCTTAAAGGGGATGTTCACATCTTGCACTTATGTACAGTGTTGCCTTAAGATGCTTAGATGGCAATAATGTCTTGAAAGAAAAAGTAATGATGCTAATATGAAGAAGTTATATGTAGCCAACTAGTTGATTGTAAGAAATGTTTGATAAGGTGTTAGAGAATGAGGACAGAAAGTGAACCCGTACGGGGTTAGTTAGTGAGTCCTCCTAGGAGCCATACAGAGATGGCTCAGTGATCTTAAACTGAAAGAAAAATGATATGTTCTATACTGTGTATAGTAGTGGAAGGACAGTAGGCCCGGGCGGAAAGGGGCGGTCCTGTAACAGAAAGGAGAGGCAGTAGGCCTGGAGCGGGTAGGACAGGCGGTCCTGCAGACTTAAAGTAGGAGAATGTAAAAATGTTCAGTAACCTTATAATGTGATTATAAGAAGGTCTTTAGTGGATTCAGCAGGTACGTCCTTAAAGGCAAAGTTGGATTAGTGTTCAAAATTTTGCACTTAGTAGAATACCCGGTTGGGTAAGGAAAGTTATTTATAGTAAAGTTATTTAAAAGTATTTAACCATGTTTGTAACGTTCAAGTGTCCTCACCTCCCATAAAGGGAAGCTCTGTTAAAAAGTTGACTTGTACTTGCATTTTCAAAATTGCATGTCTTTTTGCTGACATGTATTGTTGTTTTCTTCCCAGTCCAGGAGTACTGGATTTAACCGGGGGGGAGTGCAGCGCCCCAGAGTCCTGGTCGTTGCAGTACTGTGGCTCCGCCGCTAAGGGGGGCTATGGTACGTCTGATGGCACTGAAGGAGTTCATCTGACCAGGTATCACAGACACCAATACATTTCACAGTCTGGCCTCCAGGGGGAGCTAAGGGTTCTATTCATTAGGCCACTCCTCACAGTCTGGTAAAACTGGGGGTTAGGCAGGAAGTTAGTGAGAAAGCTGACTGGGTTGGAACCAGGCAACACCTTGTGGCAGAGGGTGTTGTAGGGGAAGATTCGGTAGGGTCCCTGTCAGGGGTGGGATCCTGACAGAGGCCTGGCAAACGGAGAGAAAGCTACAGGACCGCGCCTGCACTTCATAGCGGCGGTGCCCTAAGAAAGGATAAGAAGCGAGATTTATTGTGCTGAGTGAGAAACGAGATCAACGCAACAGGGAGAAATACCAGTAGGAGTCGTGCTGTTAGACCGAGGCAACATCCTACTGAGGCGTAAATAACCGGTGGCCGGAACGCCGAGGAAGTACAGAGCTCTAAGCATTACTTCAAACCAACGGCAGGGCAGAGAGCTATAGGCTGGCTGTCTCACCTACATCACCTACGCAGACATAGGGGGCAACCTTTGGAGAGGGGCGACTCTAGGGTCCCGGAAGAGCTCCGAGCCTTCCCGTCATACGGGTGCGTCCTACCATAAGATCTGGGGGGCGAGAAGAAGAAGAACATCAGAATCGAGTTGTGAGGGAACACGAGAAACAGACACAACAGTTGTGGGGTACTATCCCGTAAGCACAGCAGGGGAGGACCACAACACACAAGCGCTAGAAGGAAGGCACAGATTTCCACCTGCAACGGGATCTCTGGAGGTGCCATCGGACCGGCCGGACTTGCGCAGCCCGGTTAACCGTATTCCGGACTGAGGACCCAGACGCCTTCAGTAAAGAGGTAAAGAGACTGCAACCTTGTGTCCTCGTTATTAACTGCGACCGGCACTACACCGCACCACTACCACCCACCACATCTATTACTGTACGCCCCTCAGCAGGGTCACGGACCGGGTCTAGCCACCGTGACAACCCCAGAGCAGAGACTCAGAAGCCCGGTACCGGGTACCCCTCGGCCCTGCGGCAGTGGGGGCGCTACATAACCCCTTTCACATGTACAGCACTATGGAATTAATGGTGCTATATAAATAAATAATAATAACAATCAGCATGCACAAGAGACAAATGCACCCTGACAAAAACTAAGCAGCAAAAACTAAGCAAAACCTGCTTTTTGTAAGCAGCTTAAACTTTACATAAAAAAAAACTTTAGCAAAAATGCAAGGTGTGAACATAGCCTAATAGTGACAAGCAATGGAAAATTTCATAGACTTCAAAAACATTGGTTTCCTTTCTTTTTGGTTTTGATAAGCAATGAAGCAAACCCAAAAATGCAGACAGAACAGTGTCCGTAGGGACGGATTAAATCACTGTGAAAGTACGGTTACATGGAAATGTTCTTTTTAGCACCAGAACAAGCTTTTCAATGCACCATTATTTTCTCTGTCCTCTATTGAAATTCTACAGTACACCTACACAATGACAAAGGATAATCCAAGCACAGAGAGGCTAAGTTCATGCCAAGATGTTGAGGAGATAGTATTGCTCCTAGACCTGTTTTCTAAGTGACCTAGTTTTGCTTGTTACGCTATAACTTACTTTAAACTGCCACACATTCAGTCAAATTATCATAAGCATAAATTAGGCCTTTTGGATGCAAAATTTGTAACATGTTATATGCATTTTGTAAAATTAAAACTGCAAGAAAGCTATTTCTGTTGCAATGATCATTACTTTTTTTTTTCTTTTTCTTCGTTTATCATTTTTTTAACACTTTTTTTCGATTCTGGATTGGCTTTTATGCTAAGTCATTCGGCAAGGCTCATTAAAGAGTCCATATTGACTTTTAGGAATGCTACTTCCAATAGGTGGCACTAGAGTTCTAGTAATCTTCCTCTCTGAAGAGGCAATTTGCTTATTTAATTTCCCAGAGGAGCATGTATGGCATATACAGTGGGGGAAATAAGTATTTGATCCCTTGCTGATTTTGTAAGTTTGCCCACTGACAAAGACATGAATAGTCTATAATTTTAAGGGTAGGTTAATTTTAACATTAAGAGATAGAATATCAAAAATAAAATCCAGAAAATCACATTGTATAAATTTATATACATTTATTTGCATTTTGCAGTGAGAAATAAGTATTTGATCCCCTACCAACCATTAAGAGTTCTGGCTCCTACAGACCAGTTAGACGCTCCTAATCAACTCGTTACCTGCATTAAAGACAGCTGTCTTACATGGTCACCTTTATAAAAGACTCCTGTCCGCAGACTCAATCAGTCAGACTCTAACCTCTACAACATGGGCAAGACCAAAGAGCCAAAAAACAAGATCATAGTCCTGCACAAGGCTGGAAAGGGCTACAAAACCATAAGTAAGATGCTGGGTGAGAAGGAGACAACTGTTGGTGCAATAGTAAGAAAAAAGAAGAAATACAAAATGACTGTCAATCGACATCCATCTGGGGCAGCATGCAAAATCTCACCTCGTGGGGTATCATTGATCATGAGCAAGGTGAGAGATCCAACTAAAACTACATGGGGGGAACTTGTTAATGATCTCAAGGCAGCTGAGACCCAGTCACCAAGAAAGCCATTGCTAACACATTACGTCGTAAAGGTTTAAAATCCTACAGTGCCAGTGCAGCGCCCCAGAGTCCTGGTTGCTGCAGTAATGTCGCTCTTCCACCAGGGGGAGTGATATTACGTCTGATGGCATTAAAGGAGTTCACCTTGCCAGGTATCACAAGTCACACACTACACCTCACACTCCAGTCCACCAGGGGGAGCCTTGCTTCTATCTATTAGGGCACTCCTCAAACACGGGTAAAACTGGTGGGTTGGATAGGAAGTGAGTCCGAAGCTGCCTGGGTTTGACCCAGAGAGGACCTGTCAGGCAGACAGGGGGAGAAGGAGGAACATCTGAGCTGCAGACAGAGGGTCCCTGTCAGGGGTGGGATCCTGGCAGAGGCCTAGCATGAGATAGAAAGCTACGGAGCTGCGCCTGCCCCATGTGCGGCAGCATCCTAAGAAAGGACATGAAGAGAAGTGTATTGTGGAGAGTGAGAAACGAAGTAACAGCACAAGGAGATAATACCGTGAGGAGTTCTGCCCCAAGATCGGCAGCCTCCTTCTGAGGCGCATAGCCGTTGGTCGGAACACCGAGGGAGTAATTAACTCTACGCATAACTTCAGAGACCGGCAGGACAGTCAATTCGAAGTTGGCTGCCCGACCTTAATACCTAAGAAGACCCGGTGGCAAATTGTGGGGGTCGGGGCATCTCTAGGGTCCCTACAAACAAGCCCCAGGCTATCCCAGTCATACGGGTTGTCCTATCCATACCATCTGGGGGACAGAGAGAGAGAACATCAGAAACATCTACGAAAGTTGTGAGGACTATCCCGTGGTGCTCAGCAGGGAGGTACTACAACACACAGGCGCTAGTAGGAAGGCTTCAGATTTCCACCTGGTTAAGAGAACTCTGGCTATGCCTTCGGACCAGCCAGACTCTGCCTGCCCTGTGAACGGTACTCTGGACTGTGGATGCTGAAGTCTTCAGTAAAAGGTAAAGAGACTGCAACCTTTGTGTCCTCGTTATTCATTGCGCCTTACATCGTCCACCATCACCACCTACACATCTGGGAAGCCCTGGGGACATACTTCACCTGTGGGAAGGTATACCATCTAGCTGCCATTCCATCACCCCAGCGGACCCCTAGCAGCGTCGGTCACCCTGACCGAATACCACAGGTGGCGTCACGAACACCAGACAAACTTCACCTTTAATTGGACGCCCCTCATGAGGGCCACGGGCCGGGTCGGGCCACCGTGACATCCCCAGAACCGAGACAGAGGGACCCGGTACCGAGTACCCCATTGCCCTTAACGTGGGGGCGCTCCACCTGCAAGGCCCCTTGCTCAAGAAGGCACACGTGCAGGCCCGTCTGAAGTTTGCCAATGAACAACTGGATGATTCTGTGAGTGATTGGTCAAATGAGACAAAAAATTGAGTTATTTAGCATTAACTCAACTCGCCGTGTTTGGAAGAAGAGAAATGCTGCCTATGACCCAAAGAACACAGTCCCCACTGTCAAGCATGGAGATAGAAACATTATGTTTTCGGGGTGTGTCTTTGCTAAGGGCACAGGACTACTTCACCGCATCAATGGTAGAATGTATGAAGCCATGTAACGTAAAATCTTGAGTGACAACTTCCTTCTCTCCACCAGGACTTTAAAAATGGGTTGTGGCTGGGTCTTCAAGCATGACCCAAAACATACAGCCAAAGCAACAAAGGATTGACTCAAGAAGAAGCACATTAAGGTCATGGAGTGGCCTAACCAGTCTCCAGACCTTAATCTCATAGAAAATTTATGGAGGGAGTTGGAGTTCCGAGTTGCCAAGCGACAGCCTCAAAATCTTAATGATTTAGAGATGATCTGCAAAGAGGAGTGGACCAAAATTCCTTCTGACATGTGTGCAAACCTCATCATTAACTACAAAAAACGTATGACTGCTGTGCTTGCCAACAAGGGTTTTGCCACCAAGTATTAAGTCTTGTTTGCCAGAGGGATCAAACACTTATTTCTCTCTGCAAAATGCAAATAAATTTATATCATTTATACAATGTGATTTTCTGGATTTTATTTTTGATATTCTATGTCTCAATGTTAAAATTATCCTACCCTTAAAATTATAGACTGTTTATGTCTTTGTCAGTGGGCAAACTTACAAAATCAGCAAGGGATCAAATACTTATTTTCCCCATTGTAAGTCTCCTCACTCTGACATTATAGGCATGGCTTGTCACTCTCCAGAAGAAGAAACGTTACCCCATAGATCCCATTTTTTTTTTCAAATCCAAAAGCTTCAACTCCCCACCCTTCTCAAAGATATAAAATGAAAGAAATCCTATCACCATGACAATGCTATCTTATCTCCTGTGTTATACATATAGTATTATATAGCATACTCATATACACTCACCGGCCACTTTATTAGGTACACCATGCTAGTAACGGGTTGGACCCCCTTTTGCCTTCAGAACTGCCTCAATTCTTCGTGGCATAGATTCAACAAGGTGCTGGAAGCATTCCTCAGAGATTTTGGTCCATATTGACATGATGGCATCACACAGTTGCCGCAGATTTGTCGGCTGCACATCCCAAAGATGCTCCATACAAGGCAGGATGGATCCATGCTTTCATGTTGTTTACGCCAAATTCTGACCCTACCATCAGAATGTCGCAGCAGAAATCGAGGCTCATCAGACCAAGCAACGTTTTTCCAATCTTCTACTGTCCAATTTCGATGAGCTTGTACAAATTGTAGCCTCAGTTTCCTGTTCTTAGCTGAAAGGAGTGGTACCCGGTGTGGTCTTCTGCTGCTGTAGCCCATCTGCCTCAAAGTTCGACGCACTGTGCGTTCAGAGATGCTCTTAGGCCTACCTTGGTTGTAACGGGTGGCGATTTGAGTCACTGTTGCCTTTCTATCAGCTCGAACCAGTCTGCCCATTCTCCTCTGACCTCTGGCATCAACAAGGCATTTCCACCCACAGAACTGCCGCTCACTGGATTTTTTTTCTTTTTCGGACCATTCTCTGTAAACCCTAGAGATGGTTGTGCGTGAAAATCCCAGTAGATCAGCAGTTTCTGAAATACTCGGACCAGCCCTTCTGGCACCAACAACCATGCCACGTTCAAAGGCACTCAAATCACCTTTCTTCCCCATACTGATGCTCGGTTTGAACTGCAGGAGATTGTCTTGACCATGTCTACATGCCTAAATGCACTGAGTTGCCGCCATGTGATTGGCTGATTAGAAATTAAGTGTTAACAAGAAGTTGGACAGGTGTACCTAATAAAGTGGCCAGTGAGTGTATATAGTATAGCTTGTACATTTCTATGCTTAGGGTAAAGTGGCTCTACTGTGTTCACGTGGCAGTTCTAAATACGACACCTAAAGACAGGCTTTGCCCTAGTTACTCTAAGTATCAGAACCCTGGGGAGCCATGGCCTTCGCTCTTTAACCCCTGAGCAAGGATGTAAACTTACACAGGGACCCTGGTGGTCCTTGTAGTAGTTGCTGACCGGTGAAGGGTGTTGGCAAGAATGGTCAGATTGCTGAGTTAGAATCGAGAGTTACAGACTAGGAACAAAATCTTAAGTCAGAAGAATGGTCAGTAAAAGGGCTGAGATGTTAAACAGGACAAAATACTAGGACTACCAGAGCTGAGCACACTTACAGTGGCATATAAATGTTTGGGGACCTGTGGTCAAAATTACCGTTATTGTGAACAGTTAGGCAAGTTGAAGATGAAATGATCTCTAAAAGGCCTAAAGTTAAAGATGACAAGTTTGCTTCATATTTTAGGCAAAAAATATCTATATATTTTCATCTTTTACGTTTTAAAAGTTACAAAAAAGAAAATGGGCTGATGCAAAAGTTTGAGCTCCCTTGGAGATTTGTGTACTCAGATAACTTTAATCAAGGTTTCAGACCTTAATTAGCCTGTTCGGGTTTTGGCTTGTTCACTATCATCGTTAGGAAAGGCCAGGTGTTGCAAAATTCTGAGCTGTATAAAAACCCAACCTCCTCTAATCTTGTACCAAAAACAGCAGCCATGGGTTTTTCTAAGCAGCTGCCTAGCACTCTGAAAATGAAAATGGTGAAGGACCATAAAGCAGGAGAAGGCTGTAAGAAGATAGAAAAGCATTTTCAAGTTGCCCTTTACTCAGTTTGAAATGCAATTAAGAAATGGCAGTTAACAGGAACAGTGGAGGTCAATATAAGGTCTGGAAGACAAAGCAAATTTTCAATGAGAGTTGCTTGTAATATTGCTAGAGACTCAAATCAGACTCTGAAGTTGTGGTACATTGTTCTATTGTTCAGAGACACCTGATCAAATATGGTCTTCGTGAAAGAGTCATCAGAAGAAAACCTCTCCTGTGTCCTCACCATAAAATTCAGTTTCAAAAATATGCAAAAGAACATGTAAGCAGGCCTCATGCATTTTGGAAACAAGTCCTGTGGACCCATGAGGTTAAAATATAACTCTTTGACCCCGATGATCATAGCTATATGTGTTGAGAAAAAAATCACCAACCATTAAGCATGGGGGTAGATCAATCATGCTTTGGGGATGTGTTGCAGCCAATGGCACGTGGAACATTTCACTCATAGAGGGAGGAATGAATTCAATGAAATTTCAACAAATTGTTGATGCAAACATAGCACCATCTGTAAAAAAAAAGTGAAGTTGAAAAGAGAATGGCTTCTACAAATGGATAATGATCCTAAACACACGTCAAAATCCACAAAAGGCTACCTCAAAAGGCACAAGTTGAATGTTTTACAATGGCCCTCAAAGTCCCCTGATCTGAACATCACTGAAAATCTGTGGCTAGACCTGAAAATAGCAGCACATGCAAGATGTTCCAGGAATCTCACAGAACTGGAAGGATTTTCAAAGGAAGAATGGATGAAAATCCCTCAAACAAGAATTGAAAGACTCTTGTCTGGCTACAAAAAGCAGTTACAAGCTGTGATACTTGCAAAACAGGGTGCTACTAGGTACTAACCATGCAGGGTGCCCAAACTTTTGCATTGGCCCATTTTCCTTTCTGTAATTTCTTAAAATGTAAGAGATGAAAATATTTGTATTTATTATTTTTGCCTAAAATACAAAGAAAATATATCATTATCATTAGAAGTTTTTGAGATAATTTCATCTTAAACTTGCTTAACTGTTCACAATAACAATCATTTTGACCACGGGTGCCCAGACTTTTACATGCCACTGTATGGACAAGATTTAGGCCACATTCAGAATGTGGTCAGTACTTGAAAGGTAAAACCAATAGGACTGCCCTGCAACTGAAGAAGAAGCAGAAGAGGCAAGTACTGAAATGGATGCTACATTTAGGAGTCCACTGGGTGGTCATAATCAGTGAATGACAGCCATCTCTCTATGAATGATAATTCAGGGAAGAATGTCAGTCACTGATTAGGGGTTGCCTGCTTGGTCCACAATCTAAAAGTTACAAGTTACATTAATTTACACAGCTTTTCTTTCCCTAAACCATGATCCTGGCAGATCAGATTGTATTTCCAACCTCATAGGTTCCCTTTAAATAGAGTCTATCATCATAAAATGACTATAGAAACCAAGCACAGCGCCTTGCAGAGGACCTAGCCCTAAAAAAATAACTGCATCTTTACCGCTTATGGAAGACAGATTTTTAATAAGTTCAGTGGGAGCTGTATAATTTTGTCTAATGGCTGCTGTCAGAATTGTATGCTTAAATATTATTACTATACAGGGAATGCTTTTGTAGCACATCGAGCATCCTGTCACATTCCACCTATTAAATAGGACAAAAACCTTATGTAAAATGTGATTTATTTTGTTTTCTTTGGATGCATCTGCAGCGCCCCAGAGTCCTGGTCGCTGCAGTACTGATGCTCCGCCACTAAAGGGAGTGATGGTACGTCTGATGGCACTTAAGGAGTTCACCTGACCAGGTATCACAGACACCAATACACTTCATAGTCTGGCCTCCAGGGGGAGCAAAGGGTACTATGTATTAGGCCACTCCTCACAATCTGGTAAAACTGGGGGTTGGATAGAAAGTTAGACAGAAGCTGACTGGGTTGGAACCAGGCAACATCCTGTGGCAGAGGGTGTTGCAGGGGATGATTCAGGGGGGTCCCTGTCAGGGGTGGGATCCTGACAGAGGCCTAGCGAACAAGAGAGAACATTAAGGAACCGTGCCTGCACTACATCGCGGCGGTATCTGTTATGATCCTTAGTGGTTGAGGATCACGAATTACTCCAGCTAAGTAACAAACATAGGACAAGCTCTAGGGAGGTGGCAAACTGGACTAACCGCAAATCTGAACCTATCCAAACACACTAGAAGTAGCCGGTGAACGTGCCTAAAAAATCCTAGACGTCTCGAGCCAGCCTGAGGAACTAACTACCCCTAGAGAGAAAGAAAGACCTCTCTTGCCTCCAGAGAAATAATCCCCAAAGATATAGAAGCCCCCAACAAATAATAACGGTGAGGTAAGAGGAAGGCACATACACAGGGGTGAAAACAGATTCAGCAAATGAGGCCCACTAATACTAGATAGCAGAAAATAGTAAGGGGTCTGTGCGGTCAGTAAAAAACCCTAACAAAATATCCACACTGAGATTTCAAGAACCCCCGCACCAACTAACGGTGTGGGGGGAGAAACTCAGTCCCCTAGAGCAACCAGCAAGCGAGGAGATCCCATCTTAGCAAGCTGGACAAGAAACATGATGAATGCTGATAATCAAAAAATGAATGGACAAAAACTTAGCTTGTCTTGGAGAGGCTGGGAGCAAGGTAATAACAAGGAATCTGAAGAGCACTGAATACATTGATAGCAGGCAAGGAACTGAGTATCCAGGTGAGTGAAATAGGAAACGAACCAAGGATAACGAACCAGCTGATGCAGCCAACCTGCAGAAGACAACACTACACAGTACCGCCCGTGACCACTAGAGGGAGCCCAAAAATAGAGTTCACAACAGTACCCCCCCTTGAGGAGGGGTCACCGAACCCTCATCAAGACCCCCAGGGCGATCAGGATGAGCCGTGTGGAAGGCACGAACCAAATCGGCCGCATGAACATCAGAGGCGACAACCCAGGAATTATCCTCCTGACCATAGCCCTTCCACTTCACCAAATACTGAAGCCTCCGTCTAGAGATACGAGAATCCAAAATCTTCTCCACCACGTACTCCAATTCACCCTCGACCAGCACCGGAGCAGGAGGGTCAACAGAAGGAACCACAGGTACCACATACCTCCGCAACAAAGACCTATGGAACACATTATGAATGGCAAACGATGCTGGGAGATCCAAACGAAAAGACACCGGGTTAAGGATTTCCAAGATCTTATAAGGACCGATGAAGCGAGGCTTGAATTTAGGAGAGGAGACCTTCATAGGAACATACCGAGAAGACAGCCACACCAAATCCCCAACACGAAGTCGGGGACCCACACCGCGGCGGCGGTTGGCAAAGCGCTGAGCCTTCTCCTGTGACAACCTCAAATTGTCCACCACATGGTTCCAAATCTGCTGCAACCTATCCACCACAGAATCCACCCCAGGACAGTCAGAAGACTCAACCTGACCCGAAGAAAAAGAGGATGGAAACCAGAATTGCAGAAAAAAGGCGAAACCAAAGTAGCAGAAATAGCCCGATTATTAAGGGCAAACTCGGCCAATGGCAAAAAAGTCACCCAATCATCCTGATCAGCAGAAACAAAACATCTCAAATAAGTTTCCAACGTCTGATTAGTTCGCTCGGTTTGGCCATTAGTCTGAGGATGGAAGGCCGACGAAAAAGATAAATCAATGCCCATCTTAGCGCAAAAAGTCCGCCAAAACCTGGACACAAACTGGGATCCTCTATCAGACACAATATTTTCAGGAATGCCGTGCAAGCGAACCACATTCTGAAAAAATAGAGGAACCAAATCGGAGGAGGAAGGCAACTTAGGCAAGGGCACCAAATGGACCATCTTGGAAAAAACGATCACACACCACCCAGATGACAGACATTTTCTGAGATACTGGAAGATCCGAAATAAAATCCATGGAAATGTGCATCCAAGGCCTCTTCGGGACAGGCAAAGGCAAAAGTAAACCGCTGGCACGAGAACAGCAAGGCTTAGCCCGAGCACAAATCCCACAAGACTGCACAAAGGAACGCACATCCCACGACAAGGAAGGCCACCAGAAGGACCTAGCCACCAAATCTCTGGTACCAAAAATCCCAGGATGACCCGCCAACACCGAAGAATGAACCTCGGAAATAACTCTGCTGGTCCATCTATCCGGAACAAACAGTCTCTCTGGTGGACAACGGTCAGGTCTATCCGCCTGAAATTTCTGCAGCACCTGTCGCAAATCTGGGGAAATGGCAGACAAAATCACTCCCTCTCTGAGAATACCAGCCGGCTCAGAAACTCCCGGAGAGTCAGGCACAAAACTCCTAGAAAGTGCATCAGCCTTCACGTTCTTCGAACCAGGCAGGTATGAGACCACAAAGTTGAAACGGGAGAAAAACAGCGACCAACGAGCCTGTCTAGGATTCAGGCGCTTGGCAGATTCGAGGTAAATCAGGTTTTTGTGATCAGTCAAGACCACCACACGATGTTTAGCTCCTTCGAGCCAATATCACCACTCCTCAAATGCCCACTTCATAGCCAACAACTCCCGATTACCAACATCATAATTCCGCTCGGCAGGCGAAAACTTTCTTGAAAAGAAAGCACATGGCTTCATCACAGAGCCATCAGAGCTTCTCTGCGACAAAACAGCCCCTGCTCCAATCTCAGAAGCATCAACCTCGACCTGGAAGGGGAGAGAGACATCTGGCTGACATAAGACTGGAGCTGAAGAAAACCGGTGCTTCAGTTCCCGAAAGGCCTCCACGGACGCAGGAGACCAATTAGTCACATCAGAACCCTTCTTGGTCAAATCCGTCAAAGGTTTAACCACGCTAGAAAAATTAGCGATGAAACGACGGTAAAAATGAGCAAAACCCAAGAACTTCTGAAGACTCTTAACAGACGTAGGCTGAGTCCAGTCATGAATAGCCTGGACCTTGACTGGGTCCATCTCCACAGTAGAAGGAGAAAAAATAAAACCCAAAAAGGAGACCTTCTGTACTCCGAAGAGGCATTTTGAGCCCTTCACAAATAAAGCATTAGCACGCAGGACCTGAAACACCATCCTGACCTGCTTCACATGGGACTCCCAATCATCAGAAAAGACTAAAATGTCATCCAGATAAACAATCATAAATTTATCCAGATATTCTCGGAAGATGTCATGCATGAAGGACTGAAACACAGAAGGAGCATTAGAGAGTCCAAAAGGCATCACTAAGTACTCAAAATGGCCTTCGGGCGTATTAAATGCTGTTTTCCATTCATCTCCCTGCTTAATGCACACAAGGTTATACGCACCACGGAGATCTATCTTAGTGAACCAACTGGCACCCTTAATCCGAGCAAACAAATCAGACAATAGTGGCAAAGGATACTGAAATTTGACTGTGATTTTATTCAGAAGACGATAATCTATACAAGGTCTCAAAGAACCGTCCTTCTTGGCCACAAAAAAAAATCCTGCACCAAGAGGGGAAGAGGATGGGCGAATATGTCCCTTCTCCAAAGACTCCTTTATATAACTCCGCATCGCGGCATGCTCTGGTATAGACAAATTAAAAAGTTGTCCCTTAGGGAATTTACTACCAGGAATTAAATTTATAGCACAGTCATAATCCCTATGAGGGGGCAGGGCACTGGACCTGGGCTCATTAAATACATCCTGGTAGTCAGACAAAAACTCAGGGACCTCAGAAGGAGTGGAAGAAGCAATAGACACCAACGGAGTATCGCCATGAATTCCCTGACAACCCCAACTTGACACAGACATAGCTTTCCAATCTAAAACTGGATTATGAGCCTGCAGCCATGGCAGACCCAAAACGACAACATCATGCAAATTATGCAGAACGAGAATACGAATCACCTCCTGATGTACGGGAGTCATGGACATGGTCATTTGCGTCCAATACTGAGGCTTATTCTCAGCCAATGGCGTAGCATCAATTTCCCTCAGAGGAATAGGAAATTCCAAAGGCTCCAGGACAAAACCACAGCGCATGGCAAACGACAAATCCATCAGATTCAGGGCAGCACCCGAATCCACAAAAGCCAGAACCGGGTAGTACGACAAAGAACAAATCAAAGTAACAGACAAAATAAATTTAGGCTGTATCGTACCAATGGTGACAGGTTTAGCGATTTTTTTTAAACGTTTAGAGCATGCTGAGATAACATGAGTAGAATCACCACAGTAAAAGCACAACCCATTTTGACGTCTATGACTTTGTCGCTCAATTCTGGTCAGAGTTCGGTCACATTGCATAGACTCAGGTCTCTGTTCAGAAAATACCGCCAAAGGATGAACAGATTCGCGCTCCCGCAAACGCCGATCAACCTGAATGGCTAAAGCCATAGAATCACTCAGACTTGTAGGGGTGGGAAACCCCACCATAACATTCTTAACGGCCTCAGAAAGACCTTCTCTGAAATTTGCAGCCAGGGCACACTCATTCCATTGAGTAAGCACCGACCATTTCCGAAATTTTTGACAATACACCTCTGCTTCATCCAGACCTTGAGAGATAGCCAGCAACGCTTTTTCTGCCTGATTCTCAAGATTAGGCTCTTCATAAAGCAGTCCAAGAGCCAGAAAAAATGCATCTACATTAAGCAATGCAGGATCTCCTGGCGCCAGAGAGAAGGCCCAATCTTGAGGGTCGCCGCGCAACAAGGAGATAACAATTTTAACTTGCTGAGCGGAATCACCAGAGGAACGAGGTCTCAGAGACAGAAATAACTTACAATTATTTTTAAAATTCTGAAACCTAGATCTATTTCCAGAAAACAACTCAGGAATGGGTATCTTTGGTTCTGACATAGGGCTATGAATAACAAAATCCTGAATACTTTGCACCCGTGCAGTAAGATGATCCACACTAGAAGTCAGAGTCTGAATATTCATGTCTGCAGCTAAGCTCAAAACCACCCAGAGTTCAAGGGGATGAAAGAAACTAAACAGACTGCAGCAAAGGAAAAGCAGGAAAAAAAAAAAAAAATGTACTCAGGTCTTTTTTTTATCCCACTTCTGCGATGCATTAAACACTTTTTTTGGCCTGCTATACTGTTATGATCCTTAGTGGTTGAGGATCACGAATTACTCCAGCTAAGTAACAAACATAGGACAAGCTCTAGGGAGGTGGCAAACTGGACTAACCGCAAATCTGAACCTATCCAAACACACTAGAAGTAGCCGGTGAACGTGCCTAAAAAATCCTAGACGTCTCGAGCCAGCCTGAGGAACTAACTACCCCTAGAGAGAAAGAAAGACCTCTCTTGCCTCCAGAGAAATAATCCCCAAAGATATAGAAGCCCCCAACAAATAATAATGGTGAGGTAAGAGGAAGGCACATACACAGGGGTGAAAACAGATTCAGCAAATGAGGCCTACTAATACTAGATAGCAGAAAATAGTAAGGGGTCTGTGCGGTCAGTAAAAAACCCTAACAAAATATCCACACTGAGATTTCAAGAACCCCCGCACCAACTAACGGTGTGGGGGGAGAAACTCAGTCCCCTAGAGCAACCAGCAAGCGAGGAGATCCCATCTTAGCAAGCTGGACAAGAAACATGATGAATGCTGATAATCAAAAAATGAACGGACAAAAACTTAGCTTGTCTTGGAGAGGCTGGGAGCAAGGTAATCACAAGGAATCTGAAGAGCACTGAAAACATTCATAGCAGGCAAGGAACTGAGTATCCAGGTGAGTGAAATAGGAAACGAACCAAGGATAACGAACCAGCTGATGCAGCCAACCTGCAGAAGACAACACTACACAGTACCGCCCGTGACCACTAGAGGGAGCCCAAAAATAGAGTTCACAACAGGTATCTCAAGAAAGGACAAGAAGCGGGGTTTATTGTGATGAGTGAGAAACGAGATCATAGCAAAAAGGAGATAACACCAGTAGGAGTCGTGCTGTAAGATCGAGGCAACATCCTACTGAGGCGCGTAGCCGGTGGCCGGAACGCCGAGGAAGTATTGGGCTCCAAGCATTACTTCAAGCCAACGGCAGGACAGTTAATTATAGGTTGGCTGTCTCACCTAAATCACCTAAGCAGACATAGGGGGCAACTGTGGGAGAGGGGCATCACTAGGATCCCGGAAGAACTCCAGGCCTACCCGTCATACGGGTGCGTCCTATCCATATCATCTGGGGGACGGAGAAGAACATCAGAATAGACATAAGTTGTGGGAAAGGACATCAGAAACAGACACAACAGTTGTGAGGACTATCCCATGGTGCTCAGCAGGGAAGGACTACAACACACAGGCGCTAGAAGGAAGGCACAGATTTCCACCTGCAAAGGGAACTCTGGAGGTGCCATCGGACCGGCCGGTCTCAGACGACAGCCCTGTTAACCGTACTCCGGATTGAGGATCTTGAAGCCTTCAGTAAAGAGGTAAAGAGACTGCAACCCTGTGTCCTCGTTATTCACTGCGAACTGCACCACGCACCACCATCTACACCTTTCATTGGACGCCCCTTAGCAGGGTCACGGACCGGGTCTAGCCACCGTGACAACCCCAGAACTGAGACAGAGAGGCCCGGTACCGAGTACCCCGCGGCCCTGCATCTGGGGGCGCTCCACATCCTTTCTAATTTTCTGCACAACTGATCTATATTGATGGGCCCAATTATGCATAAAATAATGGTATACTCACAGTGTTTTTTGGTATTTGAAATTTTAAATCTGCATCCAAAGTGCCCCAAACTACCTCTGATTGTTTTCAATGTAAAATCTGCAGTGCGGCCAATTTATATGCAGCAGAACGGAAAAAGGCACTTCGAAAAGTGACCTGGTCCTTTAGGAAGAAGTAGAATTTGCCTCATTCAAATCTGCAGCAGAAATCTAAAGATCAGCCTTGGACATCTGATATCGAGTCCACCACGAATACACGCTGGATTTGTTCTATGGGAAAATTCACCAAATGAATGAAACTTGTAACTCCGCATTTTTGCAGTGCTTTTTTCTGCAGCTGAAACCTGCTGTTTTGGCAGGAAAAATGCTGTGTTCAAAATGCAGGTTTTGCTGTGGTTATGTTGGGTATTTTGAACTCTTTTTTTTTTAGCTGCTCTTATTGGGTGTGAACTATATGTGTGATTTATTTACAGTACATGTTTAAAGCTATGTGCACACGATGCAGATTTGGTGCAGATTTAGTGCAGAACTGCAGCGTTTTTTTCTGCTGCAGAAACGCTGCAGAACTGCACTGTGATTTACAGTACAATGTAAATCAATGTGAAAAAAAAAGCTGTGCACATGGCTCAGAAAAATCCGCACAGAAACGCTGCAGATTTCAAAGAAGTGCATGTCACTTCTTTTGTGTGTTTCTGCAGCGTTTCTGCACCCCTCCATTAATAGAAATCCGCAGTGGTAAAAACTGTAGAAAATCCGCGCAAAAAACGCATCAAAACCACACAAAAAACGCATCAAAAACGCAGCTGCGGATTCTGCCAGGAGATGCAGATTTTGTGCAGAAAATTCTGCATCCAAATCTGCAACGTGTG
This sequence comes from Ranitomeya variabilis, assembly GCF_051348905.1. Lineage (NCBI taxonomy): Eukaryota > Metazoa > Chordata > Amphibia > Anura > Dendrobatidae > Ranitomeya > Ranitomeya variabilis. The sequence continues at coordinate 303,897,180 of NC_135233.1, forward strand.
CACACAGCCTAATAGATGTAGTTTTATTCACCAAAAATGCATCAAAAAGTGGAGCAAAACCTGATTGTTGCATTTTTGTGCAAAAATTTTTTTACACTTTCTCATTGCTTTCTATGGTGAAAAAATGCTGCAAAAACACTGAAAGAATTGACATACTGCATATCTAAAAAATGCTGCAGTTCTCAAATTCAATCTGAAAAAAAAGAAGCTTGTACATGAGATTTCTGAAATCTGACAAAAATGCTGCATGTGAACGTAGTCCTAATGTAAGTTTCCATCATTTTTTTCAGTTAGTATTTGGTTCAGGTCTTTTTTTAACTGTGTGTTCTTAACTATTTTTGTAATTATTGAACCTGCATGTTTTGCACCCCCCATATTATTATGCCTATACTCAGCCCTACATCTACAATACATAAATATTAAGTTTATGCTGCATAAATATTAGTCTTGGCATTTATTAAATCAATAGAGAGAATTGCCCCATGTATATACAGTAGGCAGTTTACTTACCTCCAATAAACTGTATAGCTCCTTGGACTCTACCAGTCATTCTGGAGATGAGATCCCCGATACAACAGCCAAGGATGGCAGCTAAAGACACTAAAAGGAGTAAAGCGCAACCAATGCCCGTCACAAGGGTGCAGATCTGCCATGACAGACTTGGAATGGCGCTAAAGCTGGCATATCTTCCACATTCTTCCACCATCACCAAGCTCTTCTCATCAGCTTGAGCAGGATAAGTACAGCGCCGGAAAGTGCTGAATGAAACTGGTTTTCCCATTTGGAAGCCATACAGCCAATAAGGCATGAAGAAACTGGTGCAGCTGGCAGCAGCCGATAGAAAAGACAGAAGCGCCCAGAGGGCACCAAGTAGTGTCAGACTGCTTGCCATCATTCACAGAATTTCAGATCCTTAGAACAAGAGTTGGCATTGTTAGAGAACTTGATCTGCAATCATTTGTCTTTGCTTGTTCCTAGTGTTACACAACAATCTTCTCTTCCACTTTTTTGTTTCTTCATCTGAATGTCGGATCTTGAAGAATTTGAAAGTTATAAAGAACTTATGATATCTATTCTTCACCACCTGATTGTTGTCACTTCATCGCAATCTTGGAGACTTTGGTGGTGGATCTTCTCCCCAGCGCTCTACTGTGAACTGTTTTATTGTAATCACGAACAGACTCTTCCTGTTGAGGAGAAATATAAGGACAATGGGTTAAATGACTGCTTAGTCACACAGAGGAGCATTAGCTGCAGGTGCAGTCTCTATAGGAGCAGTCAGACTAATATACTGTATACTCTTTATTATACTCCGAGGGGAGTCACCATGTGTCGTTTGGCGTTACCGCAGGGAAATGTCTTACTTCCTCTTGCAATGATTACGTTGGATCAAAATGTCGTTAAAAGTCCTTTTATAATTCCAAGAGTTAGAAATGGTTAGCAATGCTATGATATAATGCAGAGGTCCCAAAAATGCTGTTCTTAGGAAGTCAACAGCCCATATCCCTTATTACCCAAAAGCCAGCTCTTCTAGAATAAACTTAAACATCCCTCACTTTATAGCCCAGATTTCTTACATTCTTCTCTTGAGTTTTCACAAGTAATTACAGTTTTGGTTATTTTTTATTCAATTTTACTGCAGGTTATCTTTGCCATATATTATACTTTGTTTAAAGATCTGAAATAATAAAAAAGCATACCTCCAGTGAAATATAAAAAATTCACAATGCTCTTTGATCCTCGTGTCCAGCAGTTATGTAATTTACTTGGATAGCTTAAAGCAAATCTTCAATTTTTTTAAGACCATGACGCTTTTCCATCTCATTAGCAATAGGAGCCATTTTTTTTATAATTTAATCTTCCACTGCATAGAGATAACATTAAAATCAACAAGCGTGGTGCATGTAGACACTCCTGTGCTTGGGAGTTTACTGAATACTATCTTATTTTTGAGTTGAAGAGGTTGTACCAGCTCGAGACAGAAGTCTGCAGACATTCTATGTGACATCAGGGCAGCGGGGTACTCGGCACAGGGTCCGATTGCTGTTAAAGACGATGTCACGTGGCTGTGACCCGGTCCGTGGCCCTGGGACTCAATTAAAGGGGAACGGTCTTTAAAGGGAATTGTGATAAAGTCTGTCGTGATGCCACCTGTGGAGTTCGGTCAACAGGGGGACCGACGCTGCTTTAAAGGGGCCCTCTGGGGGATGTTGTTGCAGCAATGATGGTGACGCTTTCCACAGGTGAAGCGGGGTCCCCAGGGCTCCCAAGGTGTATGGCGATGATGGTGTATGCCAGTCAATGAGTAAAGGACACCATTGCAGTCTTTACCTGGTTTACTGAAGATGTACCAGGCCTCAGTCCAGGGTACCGGCAACAGGTACAGAAGGAGTTCAGGCAGCCCGGAAACAAGTGAAATCCCCTTGGCAAGTCAGGTTGGAGCCTTCCACTTTGCGCTCGCTATAAGTCCCTTGCTGCCTGAAGTGTCCTAACAAGGTCCTGATTCTTTCCCCTGTCCTGGGACATGTACGTGTATGGTAGGCAGCTTGAGCAGTTCCTTCTGGGGTCTCTGCATGGTGACTCCAGGCTCCAGAATGCTGCTGTACCACAGGCTAAATTTGGGCAATTTACGTGTAGTTCTGTGCCCTCCGGTTCTGCTATGGGGCTTGCAGCTCCCCGTAGCCTCGGGCTCCCGATTCCCGGTTTCTGCGCTGTGGCTCTGAGGGTGCCCAGTCACAGTTCCCCTCTGAGCCCTGTTTGTCTCTCCTCTGCTCCTTCCCTCTGTAGCTCCACCATATTCAACCCTTCAGGTTATCGCTCTTTCCAGAGGCTGCAGCTCCCACGTGGCTGCCAGGCCTCTTCGTCTGTTCCAGATGTCCTTCCGTCTCAGTGTCTCTCTCCAACTGAACTTGTCCACTGTCTCTCTCAGACTGGCTAACTTCTCCTCCAGGTCAGGATACATATAGCTCAGGGAAGCTCCCCTGAATCCAGGTCCTGAGCTCCCCCTCCTGGCCTAGATTTGAAATGAGTTGCATGTGAGTGCCTTAACTGGTAAAATGAAATTCCCATTGCCTCCAAGCATGATATCGCCCTCCCCGAAAGGAAGACAACAGCACTGTAACAACCGGTCCCCTGGGGTGTTACATACACATGCTGTCATGATTTACTGGTATTTCCCATGATAGCTGGAGGTCATGTGAGAGCATGTATCCAATTTGTATACTTGCAGTAATGTGCAGACTAGATGTGCTTGGATTCTCTCAATAGGCGTGAATGGAGAGACCTGGATGAGTCTAGTCTGCTTGTGACCGCAAATTACGTACAATCAGTCATGAGCTGCTGCCTACCCACATGCTGAATACCGGGGAATAGTAGCAGCATACGCACCACGTGCAGTCACAATTCAGGACTCTGCAGTCACATGGAATGTCTGCAGACTTTTGGTTCATGCTTAGACAAACACTTTTAACTGAAAAATAAGTATTGCATGCAGTAAGCCGCCAAGCATAGTAGAGACTACATATAGCCAAGCTTGTTACTTTAAGTGTCATGCTTAAGCAATGGAATTGACTGCAGACTTTTGTCCCAAACAAGACCAAAAAAAAGACAATGTGTGCATATACCCTAATGAAAATAAATAAGTACAAAAGCAACTGCATTAAATAACACAGGGTATTTAGTAAACACTGTTTTGGATCATAAAAAGCATAAAGCTGTCCCATCGCAACAAGGTATACCCAACTGGGACAGTAACTACACTCTCTAATGTTAAAACCTACCTAGTGTGAACAGTGGCAGAAAGTCAGTGGCAGAGACTTTTGTCCCAAGCCGCACAATCCCTTTAAATGGATTTCAGCATGCAACTTCTTCTAGGGGCGTGTGGCCAATATGCTATATTTTGCCTCTATGCCTATGCAGGAAATGTGGAGCTTATATCAGGAAACAAAACTCTACCACTACTACTACGGGAAGGGTATAGAAGACACATTCAGCACAGAATGTGACGCCTACTTACCTGACATATTGGTATTCTCGTGTTCGTATTTACAAGAATGAGGCTGAATTCACATTTGCGCCGGAGGCTCCACGGCAGATTCCGTCGGAAGTGTCAAAGTAATTAATGGACTCTGTAATGGAACCCAACAGACCCTATTGTGGGTCAGAGTCCATTATATTGTAGTTCAATTTCAGTTTTCTGTTTCCGTGATGGAACAGAAAACTGAAATATGGCAACTAAGCCGTACAAAGTTATGTCTACTACAAAGCAAATCAGACACAGAGTCATTAATTCTGTTTCAAGTTACTTCATCAACAAAGGAGGTATGGGAACTGGAAGGAAACTTATTACCACACCCGGGTCGGCTTTTGTTGTCCTCATCAACTTAGGTGTGGTAATAGCACTGAATATTAGCACATCCCTTACCTACAATTGTCTTTATCCTCTGTAACATTCAGAAGGTTACAAAAGAGACATATTCAGAGCTTGATGGCCATTTAATAACTATTTCTTGTCATCTGTTCACCTTCATGTATAATAGTTGTCACTATTTTTATGTTTCTTAGGCCGGGGTCACACTAGACCGTAATACGGACGAGTGCTATGCGATAAAAAATCGCATAGCACTCGGCCCAATGTTAATCTATGGTGCAGCTCCCATCATCCGATATTTTCTCCACCGTATTTCGGATCCGAGGGAACTCGCATCAGGCTGCGATTGTCAGCGTATCTCGGCCGAGACTCGCCAATGAAAGTCTATGGTGCGAGAAAAAATCGGATTACACACGGAGCATGCGTGTGCATTGCGAGAAATACGCAGCGGTGTTCTATAGAAAAGCCGGTAATTCAATTGCCGGCTTTGCATTTCTCCTTCACAAACCCGACAGGATATGAGACATGGTTTTCATACAGTAAACCATCTCATATCCCCATTTTTTTTGCATATTCCACACTACTAATGTTAGTAGTGTGTATGTGCAAAATTTGGCCGCTGTAGCTGCTCAAATAAAGGGTTAAATGGCGGAAAAAATTGGCGTGGGCTCCCGCGCAATTTTCTCCGCCAGAGTAGTAAAGCCAGTGACTGAGGGCAGATATTAATAGCCAGGAGAGGGTCCATGGTTATTGGCCCCCCCGTGGCTAAAAACATCTGCCCCCAGCCACCCCAGAAAAGGCACATCTGGAAGATGCGCCTATTCTGGCACTTGGCCACTCTCTTCCCACTCCCGTGTAGCAGTGGGATATGGGGTAATGAAGGGTTAATGCCACCTTGCTATTGTAAGGTGACATTAAGCCAGATTAATAATGGAGAGGCGTCAATTATGACACCTATCCATTATTAATCCAATTGTTTGAAAGTGTTAAAAAACACACACACACATGATTTAAAAGTATTTTAATGAAATAAACAGCGGTTGTTTTAATATTTTATTGCTCTCTCATTCCATTTTCAGACCCTCGCTTGGCAAAACAATAAACACACAAGATACATACCCTCTCTGATGAACTGTCACGTCCCACGAAGTAATCCATCTGGTGGGGGCAGATGTTTTTAGCCACGGGGGGGGGCCAATAACCATGGACCCTCTCCTGGCTATTAATATCTGCCCTCAGTCACTGGCTTTACCATTCTGGCGGAGAAAATTGCGCGGGAGCCCACGACAATTTTTTCCGCCATTTAACCCTTTATTTGAGCAGCTACAGCGGCCAAATTTTGCACATACACACTACTAACATTAGTAGTGTGGAATATGCAAAAAAAAGGGGATATGAGATGGTTTACTGTATGTAAACCATGTCTCATATCCTGTCGGGTTTGTGAAGGAGAAATGCAAAGCCGGCAATTGAATTACCGACTTTTCACAGATATCGCGCTGAATGAAATATAAATACAGAATATATATATATGTGTCTCAATGACATATCTATATATATATATATATACTGTATATATGTTTTCCCGAACATTTGAGCACATAAATCCATTAGATGTCGGTTTTGCAAGCCTGCGCGAAAATCTCGCAGTACGGATGCCATACGGATGTCACACGGATGTCACACGGATCATTTGATGCGAGGAAATCGCATCCTCGCACTGCACACGGATCACTGTTTTTGAAACATTTGTGCGATTCTCGGCCGTGAAAAACGGACCGTTTTTTTATACGTTAAGTGTGTCCCCGGCCTTACCAATGGTTCAGTAACACTACAATGTGCTCTGGACAATTCTCTGGACAATTCTGCAGCTATAGATCTTCACTTTATGTACATTTTCTTTAGATGCCTTGCATTGATGATTTAACATCAGAAACAAATATCTGACAAGTTAAATTTTACTAAGTTAAATGGCATCGGATATATCTGAAAGTCATTTATCTATGTGTCGAAAATAAGAGAAAATAGTTTTATCTAACTTTTACACCCTGGCTCCCATGTGATAAAAGGAAGAAAGGCAGCTGATGTATAGTCTAAGGGTATGTGCACACATTGCGGATTTTGCTGCGGATCCGCAGCTTTCCATGCGTTGTACAGTACCATGTAAACCTATGGAAAACCAAATCTGCAGTGCTCATGCTGCGGAAAATACCGCGCGGAAACATAGCGTTATTTATTCCGCAGCATGTCAATTCTTTGTGCGGATTCCGCAGTGGTTTACACCTGCTCCTCAATAGGAATCCGCAGGTGTAAAACCGCAGGTGGAACCTACACAAAATCCGCAAAAAAATCGCGGTAAATCCACGGTAATTCCGCAGGTAATCCTCAGCGCAGTTTACCTGCGGATTTACCAAAATCATTCCAGAAAAATCAGCAGAGTAATCTGCAGCGTGTGCACGTGGTCTAAGGGTCTGTAGTCTGCACAGAGACCGCCAATACAATACAACAAAATAGTTAAGTGGGCATACATGACTAGAGCGCCATGCTACTGTTCTCTTCTGCAAGCCATGGCATAACCCAATCACTCAATGATGGGTTTATTGGCACAAACAGAAAACAGAAGAGATTTTCCTTCTATTTCTATAACACAAGACATTCTATAAGACATTCTCTTTTGTATATACCCTAATGGATGTCACCAGGGTTGCAAGTTGACAGTTCATGGTCACAAATGCAGATTCACATGAAACCAATTATTAGATGTGTTATTAAAGGGAATCTGTCAGCAGGTTTTTGCTATATAATCTAAGAGCTCCATAATGTAGGAGCAGAGGCCCGATTACAGGGATGTGTCACTCACTGGGCTGTGTTTTGTTGTTTCAATACAATCAGTATTTTATCAGCAGGAGATTATCACTGCAGGACAACTGACATCGTGCCTCCTAGTCCAGCCACGCCCCCAGCACTGATTAGCAGCTCTGTGTCACTATACAATGTACACAGAGAGCTGTGGTGTGTCAGAGTTATACACAGCTCAACAACCGAGATCTGCAGCAGAGAAAACTGTGACTTTATCACAACTGCTGCACCCAGTAAACTAAGTGATACATCACTGGAATCAGGGTCTCTGTCCATATCTCATGGTACTGTAAGATTACATAGAAAACCTGCTGACATATTCCCTCTAAAGGAACTTACTTTGTATAAAAAATACTTTATTGGGCAATCTTTCTAGTCTATATGACTTTACTGTACTCAAAACTGACTACTAAGAAAGTATCAAATACTTTGGCAAGATGAAACATGATCCAAACTACTAAATGAAAATAAAGCAAAATAGTATCAAAATACGTCTATTAATGTTTGCAAGAATTGTTTCCTTAATAATCTTTGTGCGTCCAAGGTTGACTCAGCCAGAACCCTCATTACCAATGTAGAAACTCCTGGTAATGAGACTAACGTTCGCATATAGAAATAAATGCTTGCTTTGGGGGCACAGTATCAGAGAATTATGTAACAGCTCTCCATTCCAACATCCCTTGCAGCACTGCAGGATTATTACAAGGCTGCACCCACTTGTAAATGAAGCCGTTGCGATAATTCATTTTAATAGGGGATTGCTGCTGTAGTTATACAATTCCTTAATATTGGTCAAGTGTCTCCAATTTGGAGCATTGCTTAAATCCTCTGCGCACACTCACCTCAAAGATGCCTGAAACACAAAAGTAACTTTATTTGTTTTACATAAAATGTAAATATTATTTAAGTGTATACATATATTTAAAATATAAAATAATAAACGTAAACCCGGAATGATCTCTTACTAATGCATGTATCCTTAAAATGCAGAACCCAAGTGACTCCAACTCCACACTCACATTTTTATATGATGAGAAGTTAATAAAATAACAATTATCATACCGGAGGACTCGAATGAGAATTCTAATGATTTTACACTATTAAAATAAGATTTAGTTCATTGAGCAAACATTAAAGAAGCATTTAAGCTACTAGTAAAAAATTCATCCGAAACCATTAGTTAATTTCTATTTTAACCCAAAGCTCCCCCTGGGTTTGCTGTCTAAGGACATCACATATTAATGCAGTATAGACCATAATGGTAATTGCATTTACATTGACCTCGAAGGAATACATAGATTTTAAATGTCAAAATTACATTTTGCACCATTTATGTAAATTATATATCAGAGAGTTTTTTCAATGTAGGGTATTCCAGGTTATTCGTGCCCACAAGAATGAGTTGGTTTTATATGATTGCAATAAGCATGCTGAATAAAGTCTAGAAGAATTAATGAAGGTGAAGGAATGTTCTGTTCTTACCACACAGATAGAAGGACTGTGGCTTCCTGGGCACTTCAGGATCTTCTGGCGAGTTTTCCTGAAGCAGTCAATTCACTTTACACAGAGAGGTGGAGTTTATTATCACAGAATCCAGTAAGCTACAAATATAATTTTAGAAGGTGCATCAGACAGTAATGAATATTCACCCCAAGGAATCGGCCTTCCTTATTGCAGGTAATAAACATTAAGGAGTGATTCTATCATCAGAACCTTGTAATAAAGCTTAGCCAATAATCCTGCACCTTCCTTGCAGACTTTGCCTCCAAATCTGCATTTACCGACCATGCATACATAGTCCCAATATACTGTATGCTACAGCCGTATAGCAATGCTTAGAGGGGAAAAAGCCCCCATAATGAAAACGCAGCAGGATATTTTGAATCCATTATTGTATGCGTACCAAGATGGATAACCTTTAAAAGGGTTGTCTGGTTTTAAGCTACACGTCAGCATTCACTCTACGTACTTCTGAATCCTCACATTGTGCACCTTGTGCGCTGTGAGGATTCTCCATTGCTTATAGAATGCTCCTGGTCACATTCCGACTAGACTGTTCCCATCGCTTGAGACCATGCACGTCTAGTCACAATGTGGCCGAAAATATTCATATTGCATTCTTGTGTTCACATGACTGCCCACTCCCACTGCCGGCATCAGAGAAACAACCACACAGTGAGTAATACACAGGATGTGAGGATTCACAAGTCTGCAGTCACATAGTAGGACTAAATAGGCTAAAAAGGATATTATCTTCTGATGTGTTTTACAAGTGTAAATGAACCCTCATTCAAAATGTATCACCTATTAGCATAAGCAAAAAGTACCCATTGCTAGATCCCCCACTGTGATTCCCACTACTTGTACTATCAGGTAAATAATAAGACACCAATTCATCATCAAGGCTTTTAAGGGAAAATTACTGTATCATGAGAAAGACATTTTGTTTAAATCAGGTTCTTGTGCTAAATGTATTTTTTAAAATATTTAATTTTTTTTACATATCACCAGAATAAAAAAAATGAAATCTTGCAATTTTCACATTGGCCACTGGGGCTTTTTGGCTCTAACTTCCTGTTAGTTTTAGGAAACAACTAATGTGCATAGATACAATAACAGATTCCTGACCCTATCTCTTATTTTCCATTGTCTAATGAATGTGTGCAAAGGTCAATTAGAAGGTAGGGGAAGCAGGGTCAGCTGTGGCATCACCTACTGTTGTGTTATCTTTGTGGATAATGTATATCTGGATTTCTTGAAATTATTGGAAGTATGAGTGTAAATAAGCCCTAGTAGTCAGTGTGAAAATTGCAAGATGTCTATATTTGATTTTTAATACAGATTGTGATATGAATGTTAAATGTTAATGAAGTCAAATCAAATTCAAATTACTCTCAACTCTATACTGAGTACATTGCGTTACCCCAATGGAAGGTTTTGCTGACATTTGCACAAGATATTTCAGTGCACTTAGCTCAGGGCATGCATGGTAGCATAGATACAGGTGATGAGACCAGGACATATTTATATCACCACATAATATATAGAGGGTGATCTCTTCACTTAAGGGGTCTATACACAGAGGCTGACGTGTTTCGGCTGCAGCTGGATCCGGAGTTCAGACACTAAAGGTACCGTCACACTAAACGATATCGCTAGCGATCCATGACATTGCAGCGTCCTGGATAGTGATATCGTTGTGTTTGACACGCAGCAGCGATCTGGATCCCGCTGTGATATCGCTGGTCGTTGCTGAAAGTCCAGAACTTTATTTGGTCGTCAGATCGGCGTGTATCGTTGTGTTTGACAGCAAAAGCAACGATGCCAGCAATGTTTTACAATGGTAACCAGGGTAAATATCGGGTTACTAAGCGCAGGGCCGCGCTTAGTAACCCGATATTTACCCTGGTTACCATTGTAAAAGTAAAAAAAAACACTACATACTCACCTTCTGATGTCTGTCACGTCCCCCGACGTCCGCGCTGCTGCTCAGAGCTTCCTGCACTGAATGTGTCAGTGCCGGCCATAAAAGAAAAGCACAGCGGTGACGTCACCGCTGTGCTTAGGGCCGGCGCTTACACAGTGCAGGGAAGCTGACGCCGGGGGACGCGACAGGCACCGAAATGTAAGTATGTAGTGTTTGGGTTTTTTTACATTTACACTGGTAACCAGGGTAAACATCGGGTTACTAAGCGCGGCCCTGCGCTTAGTAACCCGATGTTTACCCTGGTTACCCGGAGACTTCGGCATCGTTGGTCGCTGGAGAGCTGTCTGTGTGACAGCTCTCCAGCGACCACACAACGATGAAACAGCGATGCTGCAGCGATTGGCATCGTTGTCTATATCGCTGCAGCGTCGCTTAATGTGACGGTACCTTAAGGCTATGTGCACGCGTTCAGGATTTTTCGCAGTTTTTCGCTATAAAAACGCAATAAAACCGCAAAAAAAATGCATACATTAAGCATCCTATTATTAGAATGCAATCCACAATTTTTGTGCACATGTTGCGTTTTTTTCCGCAGCGGAATCGCATTCCGGAAAAAAACGTAGCATGTTCATTCCTTGTGCGGAATTGCGGGGAACCGCTACGTCATCTGAGGTCATTGCCGCTAGGCATTATTGGGAACGGGAGCATCGCGAGAAGCAGGAAGACGGTGGGGGCAGCTGGAAGGTGAGAATATCATGACATTATTTTTATTATTATTTTTAACATTAGATCTTTTTACTATTGATGCGGCATAGGCAGGACTAACAACACTATGTTTGACAAGTGTGACCAACCTGTCAATCAGTTTTCCAAGCAATGCTACAGATCGCTTGGAAAACGCTAGCATTCTGCAAGCTAATTACCCTTTTAAAACGCTAGTGTTTAGCGGGAAAATGTGCAGCGCCCCCACTGCCGCAGGGCCGAGGGGTACCCGGTACCGGGCCTCTGAGTCTCTGCTCTGGGGTTGTCACGGTGGCTAGGCCCCGGTCCGTGACCCTCCTGAGGGGCGCACAGTATAATGATAGATGTGGATAGTGGTGTTGCGGTGCAGTGTAGGTTGTAGTAAATAACGAGGACACCAGGTTGCAGTCTCTTTACCTCTTTACTGGAGATCTCTGGGTCTTCAGTCCGGAATCCAGATAACAAGGCTGCGCAAGTCCGGCCGGTCCAATGGCACTTCCAGAGTTCTCTTAACAGGTGGAAATCTGTGCCTTCCTTCTAGCGCTAGGTGTTGCGGTCCTTCCCTGCTGTGCTTACGGAAAGTCCCCACAACTGTTGTGTCCGTTTCTTAAGTTCCCTCACAACTCGATTAGATGATGTTCTGCTAATCCTCCGTCCCTCCCTGATGTTACGGTTAGGACGGCACCCGTATGACGGGTAGGCTCGGAGCTCTTCCGGGACCCTAGAGTCGCCCCTCTCCACAAGTTGCCCCCCAAGACTGCATAGGTGATGTAGGTGAGACAGCCCGCCTTAGACTGACTGTCCTGCCGTTGGTTTAGAGTATTGCCTGAAGCTGAATATTGTAATACTCCCTCGGCGTTCCGGCCGCCGGTTGTGCGCCTCAGTAGGATGTTGCCTCGGTCTCACAGCACGACTCCTACTGGTATTCTCCTTCTTGCTTTGATCTCGTTTCTCACTCAGCACAATCTATCTCGCTTCCAATCCCTCCTTGGGCACCGCCGCTATACTGAGCAGGCACGGTCCCGTTACGTTCGCTCAAGTTGCCAGGCCTCTGTCAGGATCCCACCCCTGACAGGGACCCTACTGAATCTTCTCCCACAACACCCTCTGCCACAAGGTGTTGCCTGGTTCCAACCCAGTCAGCTTTCTGTCCTAACTTCCTGCCTGACCCCCAGTTTTACCAGTATGTGAGGAGTGGCCTAATGAATAGAACCCTTAGCTCCCCCTGGAGGCCCGACGGTGAAATGTATTGGTGTCTGTGATACCTGGTCAGATGAACTCCTTCAGTGCCATCAGACGTACCATAGCTCCCCTTAGTGGCGGAGCCATAGTACTGCAACGACCAGGACTCTGGGGCGCTGCAAATGCATGCTAATTCCCCATGTGTTTTACCCCCATCACAGTTGCTGAATTGCTGCGGAAAATTCGGCTGCAATTCCGGACGTGTGCACATAGCCTAACATGCATGGATAAAGTATCTGACTCAAAGCCTCCACACAGGATCCTGGAAAAGAAGGGTCATATAAATCTCAACTAATCTAATTAGCTGACCAGAGAAAATTGATTATTACTTACTTTGAGGACAATTCAATAAATCATATTTCGCGATAAGAATTATCATAACATTTTCCTTGGAGTATCGCATCTAGTAAGAAGTTCTGAATAAATATATAAACACAACATATATATCTAACAATGAAAAAACATTGTAATAAATGTAAAAAAATACATTTAATATAAAAACCTGATTTAAACAATGGCTCATTTTCTGATTAAAGATTTTGCTTCAAAGTGGTTTTCCATTATTAAGTCTTAAGTATTAAGTAAGCCTAAATCCTTTTGAGAAAGCATCTTGTAGACAGATAAAACTAAGATATAGCTTTTTGTTAAAGCATATCATTCTACTATTTACCAAAAATGGAATGATGTCTACAAAGGAAAGAACACAACACAGTACCTACAGTCAAATATGGTGGAGGTTCAAAGATGTTTTGGGGCTGTTTTACTACCTATGGCACTGGGTGCCTGGACTGTGTTCAAGGCATCATGAAATCTGAAGATTACCAAAAGATTTTGAGTTGCAATTTAGTGACCAGTGTCAGAAAGCTAGGTTTGTGTCATAGGTCTTCCAGAAGGACAATAACCCCAAACATACTTCAAGAAGTACCAAGAAATGGATGGAAACAAAGAGCTGGAGATGTTATGATATGGGTGTAGCACTGCTGGAATCCAGTGACAGGAGGTGCACGAGCATGGAATAGATCGTGGTAATAGAAGTCCTGGGAGATTCTAAGAAACTATCCGGAGATAAGTGAGAACAGTCTGGGTAAGACAATTCTGGAGCTGGAGACTGGAACTAGACTAAACAGCTAGACACAATGCAATAAAATTGCTGTTGGGACAAGGCACCCTTCAAATATGACAGACCTGGAGCAGATAGCAAAAGAAAGGTTGTCCAAAACTCCAGTTGAGAGGTGTAAAAAGCGTGTTGATGGTTATAGGAAGCAATAGATTTCCCTTATTTATTCTAAAGGGTGTGGAACCAAACAGCGTCGACTCCAGGTTTTTGTGGTCCCCGGGAGATAGAATATTCAGTATAATGGGCCACATATAGCGCTTTATACAGTATAATGAGCCCCATATATTGCTCCATATAGGATAATTGACCCCATATATTGCTCTATATAAAATATATTGCTCCATATAGAATAATTGGCCCTATATAATGCTCCATAGAGAATAATGGCCTCCATATAATGTTTTATACAGAATAATGGGCCCCACTGTTATGATCCTTAGTGGTTGAGGATCACAAATTACTCCAGCTAAGTAACAAACATAGGACAAGCTCTAGGGAGGTGGCAAACTGGACTGACCGCAAATCTGAACCTATCCAAACACACTAGAAGTAGCCGGTGAACGTGCCTAAAAATCCTAGACGTCTCGAGCCAGCCTGAGGAACTAACTACCCCTAGAGAGAAAGAAAGACCTCTCTTGCCTCCAGAGAAATAATCCCCAAAGATATAGAGGCCCCCAACAAATAATAACGGTGAAGTAAGAGGAAGGCACAAACACAGGGGTGAAAGCAGATTCAGCAAAAGAGGCCTACTAATACTAGATAGCAGAAAATAGAAAAGGGAGTCTATGCGGTCAGTAAAAAACCCTTACAAAATATCCACTCTGAGATTTCAAGAACCCCCACACCAACTAACGGTGTGGGGGGAGAAACTCAGTCCCCTAGAGCAACCAACAAGCGAGGAAATCACATTTTAGCGAGCTGGACTAAAAACATAATGAACGCTGATAGTCAAAAAATGATCAAACAAAAACTTAGCTTGTCTTGGAGAGACTGGGAGCAAGGTAGACACAAGGAATCTGAAGAGCACTGAATACATTGATAGCAGGCAAAGAACTGAGTATCCAGGTGAGCTAAATAGGAAACCAACCAGGATAACGAACCAGCTGATGCTGCAACCTGCAGAAAGACAACACTACACAGTACCGCTTGTGACCACTAGAGGGAGCCCAAAAATAGAGTTCACAACAGTACCCCCCCCCTTGAGGAGGGGTCACCGAACCCTCATCAAGACCCCAGGGCGATCAGGATGAGCCGCGTGGAAGGCACAAACCAAATCGGCCGCATGAACATCAGAGGCGACAACCCAGGAATTATCCTCTTGACCATAGCCCTTCCACTTAACCAAATACTGAAGCCTCCGTCTAGAGATACGAGAATCCAAAATCTTCTCCACCACGTACTCCAATTCGCCCTCGACCAGCACCGGAGCAGGAGGCTCAACAGAAGGAACCACAGGTACCACATACCTCCGCAACAAAGACCTATGGAACACATTATGAATGGCAAACGATGCTGGGAGATCCAAACGAAAAGACACCGGGTTAAGGATTTCCAAGATCTTATAAGGACCGATGAAGCGAGGCTTGAATTTAGGAGAGGAGACCTTCATATGAACATACCGAGAAGACAGCCACACCAAATCCCCAACACGAAGTCGGGGACCCACACCGCGGCGGCGGTTGGCAAAGCGCTGAGCCTTCTCCTGTGACAACCTCAAATTGTCCACCACATGGTTCCAAATCTGCTGCAACCTATCCACCACAGAATCCACCCCAGGACAGTCAGACGGCTTAACCTGACCCGAGGAAAAACGAGGATGGAAACCAGAATTGCAGAAAAAAGGCGAAACCAAAGTAGCAGAACTAGCCCGATTATTAAGGGCAAACTCGGCCAAAGGCAAAAAAGTCACCCAATCATCCTGATCAGCAGAAACAAAACATCTCAAATAAGTTTCCAACGTCTGATTAGTCTGAGGATGGAAGGCCGACGAAAAAGACAAATCAATGCCCATCTTAGCACAAAAAGTCCGCCAAAACCTGGACACAAACTGGGATCCTCTATCAGACACAATATTTTCAGGAATGCCGTGCAAGCGAACCACATTCTGAAAAATAGAGGAACCAAATCGGAGGAAGAAGGCAACTTAGGCAAGGGCACCAAATGGACCATCTTGGAAAAACGATCACACACCATCCAGATGACAGACATTTTCTGAGATACTGGAAGATCCGAAATAAAATCCATGGAAATGTGCGTTCAAGGCCTTTTCAGAACAGGCAAAGGCAAAAGCAAACCGCTGGCACGAGAACAGCAAGGCTTAGCCCGAGCACAAATCCCACAAGACTGCACAAAGGAACGCACATCCCGCGACAAGGAAGGCCACCAGAAGGACCTAGCCACCAAATCTCTGGTACCAAAAATCCCAGGATGACCCGCCAACACCGAAGAATGAACCTCGGAAATAACCCTGCTGGTCCATCTATCCAGGACAAACAGTCTCTCTGGTGGACAACGGTCAGGTCTATCCGCCTGAAATTTCTGCAGCACCCGTCGCAAATCTGGGGAAATGGCAGACAAAATCACTCCCTCTCTGAGAATACCAGCCGGCTCAGAAACTCCCGGAGAGTCAGGCACAAAACTCCTAGAAAGTGCATCAGCTTTCACGTTCTTCGAACCAGGCAGGTATGAGACCACGAAGTTGAAACGGGAGAAAAACAACGACCAACGAGCCTGTCTAGGATTCAGGCGCTTGGCAGATTCAAGGTAAATCAGATTTTTGTGATCAGTCAAGACCACCACACGATGTTTAGCTCCCTCGAGCCAATGTCGCCACTCCTCAAATGCCCACTTCATAGCCAACAACTCCCGATTACCAACATCATAATTCCGCTCGGCAGGCGAAAACTTTCTTGAAAAGAAAGCACATGGCTTCATCACAGAGCCCTCAGAGCTTCCCTGCGACAAAACAGCCCCTGCTCCAATCTCAGAAGCATCAATCTCGACCTGGAAGGGGAGAGAGACATCTGGCTGACATAAGACTGGAGCTGAAGAAAACCGGTGCTTCAGCTCCCGAAAGGCCTCCACGGCCGCAGGAGACCAATTAGTCACATCAGAACCCTTCTTGGTCAAATCCGTCAAAGGTTTAACCACGCTAGAAAAATTAGCGATGAAACGACGGTAAAAATTAGCAAAACCCAAGAACTTCTGAAGACTCTTAACAGACGTGGGCTGAGTCCAGTCATGAATAGCCTGGACCTTGACTGGGTCCATCTCCACAGTAGAAGGAGAAAAAATAAAACCCAAAAAGGAGACCTTCTGTACTCCGAAGAGGCATTTTGAGCCCTTCACAAATAAAGCATTAGCACGCAGGACCTGAAACACCATCCTGACCTGCTTCACATGGGACTCACAATCATCAGAAAAGACCAAAATGCCATCCAGATAAACAATCATAAATTTATCCAGATATTCTCGGAAGATGTCATGCATGAAGGACTGAAACACAGAAGGAGCATTAGAGAGTCCAAAAGGCATCACTAAGTACTCAAAATGGCCTTCGGGCGTATTAAATGCTGTTTTCCATTCATCTCCCTGCTTAATGCGCACAAGGTTATACGCACCACGGAGATCTATCTTGGTGAACCAACTGGCACCCTTAATCCGAGCAAACAAATCAGACAATAGTGGCAAAGGATACTGAAATTTGACTGTAATTTTATTCAGAAGACGATAATCTATACAAGGTCTCAAAGAACCGTCCTTCTTGGCCACAAAAAAAAATCCTGCACCAAGAGGGGAAGAGGATGGGCGAATATGTCCCTTCTCCAAAGACTCCTTTATATAACTCCGCATCGCGGCATGCTCTGGTATAGACAAATTAAAAAGTCGTCCCTTAGGGAATTTACTACCAGGAATTAAATTTATAGCACAGTCACAATCCCTATGAGGGGGCAGGGCACTGGACCTGGGCTCATAAAATACATCCTGGTAGTCAGACAAAAACTCAGGGACCTCAGAAGGAGTGGAAGAAGCAATAGACACCAACGGAGTATCGCCATGAATTCCCTGACAACCCCAACTTGACACAGACATAGCTTTCCAATCTAAAACTGGATTATGAGCTTGCAGCCATGGCAGACCCAAAACGACAACATCATGCAAATTATGCAGAACAAGAAAGCGAATCACCTCCTGATGTACGGGAGTCATGCACATGGTCATTTGTGTCCAATACTGAGGCTTATTCTCAGCCAATGGCGTAGCATCAATTCCCCTCAGAGGAATAGGAAATTCCAAAGGCTCCAGGACAAAACCACAGCGCCTGGCAAACGACAAATCCATCAGATTCAGGGCAGCACCCGAATCCACAAAAGCCATAACCGGGTAGGACGACAAAGAACAAATCAAAGTAACAGACAAAATAAATTTAGGCTGTATAGTACCAATGGTGACAGGTTTAGCGATTTTTTTTTAAGCGTTTAGAGCATGCTGAGATAACATGAGTAGAATCACCACAGTAAAAACACAACCCATTTTGACGTCTATGACTTTGTCGCTCAATTCTGGTCAGAGTTCGGTCACATTGCATAGACTCAGGTCTCTGTCCAGAAAATACCGCCAAAGGATGAGCAGATTTGCGCTCCCGCAAACGCCGATCAACCTGAATGGCTAAAGCCATAGAATCACTCAGACTTGTAGGGGTGGGAAACCCCACCATAACATTCTTAACGGCCTCAGAAAGACCTTCTCTGAAATTTGCAGCCAGGGCACACTCATTCCATTGAGTAAGCACCGACCATTTCCGAAATTTTTGACAATACACCTCTGCTTCATCCTGACCTTGAGAGATAGCCAACAACACTTTTTCTGCCTGATTCTCAAGATTAGGCTCCTCATAAAGCAGTCCAAGAGCCAGAAAAAATGCATCTACATTAAGCAATGCAGGATCTCCTGGCGCCAGAGAGAAAGCCCAATCTTGAGGGTCGCCACGCAACAAGGAGATAACAATTTTAACTTGCTGAGCGGAATCACCAGAGGAACGAGGTCTTAGAGATAGAAATAACTTACAATTATTCTTAAAATTTAGAAACCTAGATCTATCTCCAGAAAACAACTCAGGAATGGGTATCTTTGGTTCTGACATAGGGCTATGAATAACAAAATCCTGAATACTTTGCACCCGTGCAGTAAGATGATCCACACTAGAAGTCAGAGTCTGAACATTCATGTCTGCAGCTGAGCTCAAAACCACCCAGAGTTCAAGGGGATGAAAGAAGCTAAACAGACTGCAGCAAAGGAAAAGCGGGAGGGATAAAAAAAAAAAATGTACTCAGGTCTTCTTTTTATCCCACTTCTGCGATGCATTAAACACTTTTTGGCCTGCTATACTGTTATGATCCTTAGTGGTTGAGGATCACAAATTACTCCAGCTAAGTAACAAACATAGGACAAGCTCTAGGGAGGTGGCAAACTGGACTGACCGCAAATCTGAACCTATCCAAACACACTAGAAGTAGCCGGTGAACGTGCCTAAAAATCCTAGACGTCTCGAGCCAGCCTGAGGAACTAACTACCCCTAGAGAGAAAGAAAGACCTCTCTTGCCTCCAGAGAAATAATCCCCAAAGATATAGAGGCCCCCAACAAATAATAACGGTGACGTAAGAGGAAGGCACAAACACAGGGGTGAAAGCAGATTCAACAAAAGAGGCCCACTAATACTAGATAGCAGAAAATAGAAAAGGGAATCTATGCGGTCAGTAAAAAACCCTTACAAAATATCCACTCTGAGATTTCAAGAACCCCCACACCAACTAACGGTGTGGGGGGAGAAACTCAGTCCCCTAGAGCAACCAACAAGCAAGGAAATCACATTTTAGCGAGCTGGACTAAAAACATAATGAACGCTGATAGTCAAAAAATGATCAAACAAAAACTTAGCTTGTCTTGGAGAGACTGGGAGCAAGGTAGACACAAGGAATCTGAAGAGCACTGAATACATTGATAGCAGGCAAGGAACTGAGTATCCAGGTGAGCTAAATAGGAAACCAACCAGGATAACGAACCATCTGATGCTGCAACCTGCAGAAAGACAACACTAAACAGTACCGCTTGTGACCACTAGAGGGAGCCCAAAAATAGAGTTCACAACACCCCACATATTGCTCCATATAGAATAATGTGCCCTATATAATGCTCCATAAAGAATAATGGGCCCCATATAATGCTCCATACAGAATAATAGGCCCCATATATTACTCCATACAGTATACTGGGCCCCATATAATGCTGCATACATAAAAATTAAATAACCAAATACTAATATCTTCTCGTTCCTTGCTGGCTGTAGCTTTGGTCTCTTCAGCATCTTCTGATCCCTGCAGTGCTCAGCTGTAGTGACATCACAGAGTCAGAAGACGCAGAAGAGACCGGAGCTCCAGAGGATCAAGGAGAGGTAATTATTTCATACAGTTCAAAGCAGGATGGGGAGGGGTGGTGGCAGCGCCCACACTGGCATTGGACCCCGCTAATCATGGGCCCCATAGCATGCCGGTGTCCCCGATGGCAAGTGGGTCACCCTGCTTGCTTCGAGCCTCATCAGTTGCCCGAGTGCGCCAGGTGGTGACGCCGGCCCTGCAACAAAATATTAAGCTGACTGTGCCAACAATTTTGTCCAGCCCATTTTTGGGGTTCTGTGTGATTTTATGTCCAATTTGCCTGTATAACTGTAAATAAGTGCATTTTGTCAACATGGATCTAAGGAGCTTGCAATTGAAAGACCCATAACATTTCCTGCCCCTTAGTGGTTTGATTTGGCTCTCTCATTGAAAGCACTAAGTACACTGTATGTTAAGCTCTAGGTATTGATTTTGCAGCTAATGGCTGAGAATGATAATCTATTTTAGCTCTGTGCAAACAACTATTGTCGTAAAGGCTTAGAAGTTTAAAGAGCTGCTTAATATTTCATAAGACTTGAGAGGAAGAGTCTGAGATTTATACACATCCCAGAGACAGAAGGTTTTATCCATCTTCATTGGCTCTTGTTTTGCTGAAAGATTTGCAATTTTAAAAAGGCATCTTACAATACTTGAAACTATTCTATCTGTGAATACAGTAATCTTCTTGACTTTGGTCAGATGCCAGAATAGCTGATTTTCTAAACCATTTCAATTTAAAAAATGTATTTATATGAGGGAGAAATATGTTATGCTGCCTATATAGCCACATTAACATAGTCACAATTATATAGGCTGTTTGCAAAGTAGATATATTAATAGGAGTTTGAAAATCAATAAAAACAGGTCTTTTTTCTATTAACGTGTAGGCTCAAATTCCATAAAGAGATGTTTCTTGAAGACAACGCCATTATCGAATGAAGCCATGTGCCATATACAGCGTTGGACTGGAGCACCTTGGGCCCACCAGAGAAAATCGTTCTTGGGGCCCACTATGTAGCCACATAGAAGTAGATACAAGACCACCAATTGTGCAGTAAAAAGCGCGAATATCAGGGTATAATATAAGGTAGTTCATGTCTTAATTATGTAGCAAGGGTTGGGGTAGCCCCCTCACAGAATATAATGTAGCCCCCTCATAAAATATAATGCAGTCCCCTCTCATAGAATATAATGCAGCACCCCACAAAATATAATGCAACCCCCTCAGGTATAACGCAGTCCCCACCATAGAATATAATGTAGCACCCTCATAGGGTATAATGCAGCCCCCCTCATATAGTATAATGCAGCCCACCACAGAATATAATGTAGTCCCCTGAGTGAATGCAGCTCCACCACAGAATATAATGCAGCTCCCCATAGAGTATACGGTAGCCCCCTCATATAGTATGATGTAGCCCCCCATAATATAATGTAGTGTAGTCCCCTGAGAATAATGCAGTCCCCCCACAGAATATAATGTAGCCCCCTCATAAAGTATAATGCAGCCCCTCTCCACCTTCATCATTGTCCTCATCACCACCTCCATCATTGAATTCTCCCCTCCACCTTATCATTCTTCCCCACCACCTCCATCACTGCCCATTCCACCACCTGCATCATTGTCTCCTCCCCACCATCATTGTCCATTTCATCACCTCCATCATCACCTCCATCATTGCCTCCCCCACCACCATCATTGCCCATCACCTCCATCATTGCCTCCCCCACCACCATCATTGCCCATTTCATCACCTCCATCATTGCTTCCCACCACCACCATTGCCCATCATCTCCATCATTGCCTCCCCCACCACCATTATTGCCCATCGCCACCATCATTGCCTCCCCACCATCACTGCCTATCACCTCCATTGCCTATCACCACCATCATTGCCTCCCCACCATCATTGCCTATCACCTCCATCATTGCCTCCCCCACCACCATCATTGCCCATCACCTCCATCATTGCCTCCCCACCATCATTGCCTATCACCTCCATTGCCTATCACCACCATCATTGCCTCCCCCACCACCATCATTGCCCATCACCTCCATCATTGCCTCCCCACCATCAATGCCCATCACCTCCATCATTGTCTCCCCCCACCACCATCATTGCCCATCACCTCCATCATTGCCTCCCCACCATCATTGCCTATCACCTCCATTGCCTATCACCACCATCATTGCCTCCCCCACCACCATCATTGCCCATCACCTCCATCATTGCCTCCCCCCACCACCATCATTGCCCATCACCTCCATCATTGCCTCCCCACCATCATTTCCTATCACCTCCATTGCCTATCACCACCATCATTGCCTCCCCCACCACCATCATTGCCCATCACCTCCATCATTGCCTCCCCACCATCATTGCCCATCACCTCCATCATTGCCTCCCCCCACCACCATCATTGCCCATCACCTCCATCATTGCCTCCCCACCATCATTGCCTATCACCTCCATTGCCTATCACCACCATCATTGCCTCCCCCACCACCATCATTGCACATCACCTCCATCATTGCCTCCCCACCATCATTGCCCATCACCTCCATCATTGTCTCCCCCCACCACCATCATTGCCCATCACCTCATCATTGTCTCCCCCACCACCATCATTGTCCATCACCTCCATCGTCTCCCCCACCAATATCATTGTCCTTCACCACCACACACACACACCTCACCGCAGCTCATCACACACACACACGCAGGCACACACACACTCACACACACTCAGGCACACACATGCAGGTACACACATGCAGATACACACGCACACGCAGGCACACAGCACAGCTCACCTCCCCGCAGCAGCAGCTCATCCCAGCAGCCTCTTCCTCGCTGGAAGCTTTCTGACTGAGCCAGCATGCTGGATGATGACGTCATCCAGCTGGGCTGTCTCAGACAGGAAGCAGGATGTCGGGAGGTGAGCTGCTCTGTGTGAGTCTATGTGCCTGCATGTATGTGTATGTGTGCGCAGTGCTTTGTGCGTGTGTGTGGTGCGGCTTTACATGCGGGCAGTGTTAGCTACAGCCTGTGGCTGTGAATATTCATTTTGCTTTAGCAGCGGGGACAGGATCCTGTCTCCAACTGCTGCTATGCTGGCACAGGGCCGGCCCCCTTGACTCAGGGGCCCCATAGCCACTGGCTGGGGGCCCCTGGAGCAGTGGGGCCCTAGGCAGCTGCTCGCCAGTATGCCAGCAGGTGTCAATGCCTGGGCCCACCGGAGGGTTCTCCGGTGGGCCAGTCCGAGCCTGGCCATACATCTGGCGAAAGAAAACACCTGCTAATCATGTAACTTCCCCTGCAGAATGCCAAAGGGGGTGATAAATCATGGCCATTCAAACGATTGTCAATCCATTTAATATATAGACATGTGGGGGTCCACACGAGCCGGAGATAAGGTTTGTTTGTAATTTACTGTTGTGGCTCATAGAGGAAGATCCTAAGGCTCTGTACACATGTTGCATTTTTGCTGCGTGTTTTCAGTACAGATGTCGCAACACCTGAATAGTTTCCTGATGTCAGCAAAGTGAATGATATTCCTGAAATCTCATGCACACGTTGCTTATTTGTGACTTACAGATTTGGTGCAGATTAAAAATTTACAGCATGTAAATCAGGACCGGCTCCAGGTTTTTGAGGGCCCCGGGCGAAAGATTCTCAGTGGGCCCCCCTTTAACGCATACCACGATTCATGATGCACAGATACAGCAGATAAATATAGGTATAGTACAGATTTCACTTCTTACATGAGTGATAGCTATTGTAAATTCTGCAGTGTATATATACAGGACAGGAGGAGTGGTACTGTGCAGTGTATATATACAAGAGGAGTGGTACTGTGCAGTGTATATACACAGGGGGAGTGGTACTGTGCAGTGTATATACAGGACAGGAGGAGTGGTACTGTGCAGTGTATAGATACAGGACAGGAAGAGTGGTTCTGTGCAGTGTATATATACAGGACAGGAGGAGTGGTACTGTGCAGTGTATATATAGGACAGGAGGAGTGGTACTGTGCAGTGTATATATACAGGAGGAGTGGTACTGTGCAGTGTATATATACAGGACAGGAGACGTTGTACTATGCAGTGTACATATACAGGACAGGAGGAGTGGTACTGTGCAGTGTATATATACAGGAGGAGTGGTACTGTGCAGTGTATATATACAGGGGGAGTGGTACTGTGCAGAGTATATATACAGGAGGAGTGGTACTGTGCAGTGTATATATACAGGACAGGAGGAGTGGTACTGTGCAGTAGATATATACACAGGAGGAGTGGTACTGTGCAGTGTATATATACAGGAGGAGTGGTACTGTGCAGTGTATATATACAGGGGGAGTGGTACTGTGCAGTGTATATATACAGGGGGAGTGGTACTGTGCAGTGTATATATACAGGAGGAGTGGTACTGTGCAGTGTATATATACAGGGGGAGTGGTACTGTGCAGTGTATATATACAGGGGGAGTGGTACTGTGCAGTAGGGTTGAGCGACTTTCATTTTTTTAAGATCGAGTCAGGTTTTGTGAAACCCGACTTTGTCCAGAGTCGAGTCGAGTGCAGTCGGCCGATTATCGCTAAAAGTCGGGGATCGACCGAAACATGAAACCCAATGCAAGTCAATGGGGAAGCATAGTCGGCAGTGAGTGGAGGCCAGGAAAACACCTACAGTGCCCATTTTAATGCCAAAAACATCCATTCTTGTTTCTGAAGCTTGTCAATCTTAATTAACTTTATAATAATAGTTGGGTATAGGAAATTGGGGGTCATTTGGCAAAAGTTGTGGGGGGTAGGGCTGGTTCAAGGCTTTAGTGGGCCCAGGAAACGTGGACTACGTCACGGCGGTGGAGCAGGGAGAGGTAAGTATTTCAACGTTGCAAGTGCTGTGATCCTGAGCAAGCAGGGGGGGCCCACTCGTTCGCATTGGCACTGGCACAGGGCCCCTCAAAGTACGGCGGTGTGTTTGCATGGCGGGGGCGCCTCCCACCAGCAGCGACACTTTTGCGTACTCTGAGGGGCCCTGTGCCAGTGACGTCGCCAACGAGTATGCCCCCCCCCCCCACGTGATGAAGGAACCTGCACTTTCATCTGCACCTTCCTCTTTGTCCCTGTGTAAGGTGGTATAACATGCGGGAAGGGGAACCTTACTTTCAGCAGGGTCAGATTCTGGCTGTGTAGAGTGCAAGGGGAATGTAGTGGTTTAGGTCAATGTACCAGCAGACTCATCTATCAGTGGCTGGGCAATGGGCAGGATGAGGAGGAAACAGATATAGGGGCAAAGAATAAAGTAGGCTAAATGCAGTTCAAAATTGGTAACAGGACTAAACAGGCGGCATTGCTTTGTTCAGTGGAGTAGCAAACCCAAGAGCAGAAGACACTGTTTCAAGGGCCCAACCACACTAGTAGGCCAAATGCAGTTTAATATCTGATAGTATAGGCCGAAAGCCAGAAGGTAGAAGCTCAGCTTTATTCAGTTGAGGACAACACCAGGCAGGGGCAGACACCGTTAGTAGGCCGGAACCACCAATTTTTTAAAAAACAGCAGTTAATCAGAGCCAGAAGGTAGAAGCTCAGCTTTATTCAGTTGAGGACAACACCAGGCAGGGGCAGACACCGTTAGTAGGCCGGAACCACCAATTTTTAAAAAAACAGCAGTTAATCAGAGCCAGAAGGTAGAAGCTCAGCTTTATTCAGTTGAGGACAACACCAGGCAGGGGCAGACACCGTTAGTAGGCCGGAAACACCAATTTTTTAAAAAACAGCAGTTAATCAGAGCCAGAAGGTAGAAGCTCAGCTTTATTCAGTTGAGGACAACACCAGGCAGGGGCAGACTCCGTTAGTAGGCCGGAAACACCAATTTTTTAAAAAACAGCAGTTAATCAGAGCCAGAAGGTAGAAGCTCAGCTTTATTCAGTTGAGGACAACACCAGGCAGGGGCAGACACCGTTAGTAGGCCGGAAACACCAATTTTTTAAAAAACAGCAGTTAATCAGAGCCAGAAGGTAGAAGCTCAGCTTTATTCAGTTGAGGACAACACCAGGCAGGGGCAGACACCGATAGTAGGCCGGAACCACCAATTTTTTAAAAAACAGCAGTTAATCAGAGCCAGAAGGTAGAAGCTCAGCTTTATTCAGTTGAGGACAACACCAGGCAGGGGCAGACACCGTTAGTAGGCCGGAAACACCAATTTTTTAAAAAACAGCAGTTAATCAGAGCCAGAAGGTAGAAGCTCAGCTTTATTCAGTTGAGGACAACACCAGGCAGGGGCAGACACCGTTAGTAGGCCGGAACCACCAATTTTTTAAAAAACAGCAGTTAATCAGAGCCAGAAGGTAGAAGCTCAGCTTTATTCAGTTGAGGACAACACCAGGCAGGGGCAGACACCGTTAGTAGGCCGGAACCACCAATTTTTTAAAAAACAGCAGTTAATCAGAGCCAGAAGGTAGAAGCTCAGCTTTATTCAGTTGAGGACAACACCAGGCAGGGGCAGACTCCGTTAGTAGGCCGGAAACACCAATTTTTTAAAAAACAGCAGTTAATCAGAGCCAGAAGGTAGAAGCTCAGCTTTATTCAGTTGAGGACAACACCAGGCAGGGGCAGACACCGATAGTAGGCCGGAACCACCAATTTTTTAAAAAACAGCAGTTAATCAGAGCCAGAAGGTAGAAGCTCAGCTTTATTCAGTTGAGGACAACACCAGGCAGGGGCAGACACCGTTAGTAGGCCGGAACCACCAATTTTTTAAAAAACAGCAGTTAATCAGAGCCAGAAGGTAGAAGCTCAGCTTTATTCAGTTGAGGACAACACCAGGCAGGGGCAGACACCGTTAGTAGGCCGGAACCACCAATTTTTTAAAAAACAGCAGTTAATCAGAGCCAGAAGGTAGAAGCTCAGCTTTATTCAGTTGAGGACAACACCAGGCAGGGGCAGACTCCGTTAGTAGGCCGGAAACACCAATTTTTTAAAAAACAGCAGTTAATCAGAGCCAGAAGGTAGAAGCTCAGCTTTATTCAGTTGAGGACAACACCAGGCAGGGGCAGACACCGTTAGTAGGCCGGAAACACCAATTTTTAAAAAAACAGCAGTTAATCAGAGCCAGAAGGTAGAAGCTCAGCTTTATTCAGTTGAGGACAACACCAGGCAGGGGCAGACACCGTTAGTAGGCCGGAAACACCAATTTTTTAAAAAACAGCAGTTAATCAGAGCCAGAAGGTAGAAGCTCAGCTTTATTCAGTTGAGGACAACTTGAATTAGGGACTGCAGACAGACTTACCAGGCTGTCCCCTGTGTGGACCATGCATCCAATACATTAACCCATTGCGCCACAAAGGACACGTAACCTTCCGTGGCCATGCCTACCGCTCCATGTGTCTGTTGTCAGGTGTACCTTTGGACTCACAGATTGACAGAATGAAAGGACAATGTGGTCTTTAACATGCTGGTGGAGGGGTGGGATGGCTTTTCTCGCAAAATAATTGTCAACTGGGTAGCTCATAGCGTGGTACAGCGTAGTCCATCATGGCTTTATTAATATTAAATAAAATAAAAAAATAGGCTCTATGCACTGTAAAATAGGTTCCAGGGGTACACGGGCAGCAGTGGTCTGGTCAGTGGAGGCCTAGTGGAAGGAGGGACCGCAGACAGGCTTCGAAGGCCTAACATATTAAAATGGGCTGGCTGTAGGCACTGTAACATAGGTTCCAGGGGTACACGGGCAGCAGTGGTCTGGTCAGTGGAGGCCTAGTGGAAGGAGGGACCGCAGACAGGCTTCGAAGGCCTAACATAATAAAATGGGCTGGCTGTAGGCACTGTAACATAGGTTCCAGGGGTACACGGGCAGCAGTGGTCTGGTCAGTGGAGGCCTAGTGGAAGGAGGGACCGCAGACAGGCTTCGAAGGCCTAACATATTAAAATGGGCTGGCTGTAGGCACTGTAACATAGGTTCCAGGGGTACACGGGCAGCAGTGGTCAGGTGAGTGGAGGCCTAGTGGAAGGAGGGACCGCAGACAGGCTTCGAAGGCCTAACATATTAAAATGGGCTGGCTGTAGGCACTGTAACATAGGTTCCAGGGGTACACGGGCAGCAGTGGTCAGGTGAGTGGAGGCCTAGTGGAAGGAGGGACCGCAGACAGGCTTCGAAGGCCTAACATAATAAAATGGGCTGGCTGTAGGCACTGTAACAAAGGTTCCAGGGGTACACAGGCAGCAGTGGTCAGGTGAGTGGAGGCCTAGTGGAAGGAGGGACCGCAGACAGGCTTCGAAGGCCTAACATAATAAAATGGGCTGGCTGTAGGCACTGTAACATAGGTTCCAGGGGTACACGGGCAGCAGTGGTCTGGTCAGTGGAGGCCTAGTGGAAGGAGGGACCGCAGACAGGCTTCGAAGGCCTAACATAATAAAATGGGCTGGCTGTAGGCACTGTAACATAGGTTCCAGGGGTACACGGGCAGCAGTGGTCTGGTCAGTGGAGGCCTAGTGGAAGGAGGGACCGCAGACAGGCTTCGAAGGCCTAACATAATAAAATGGGCTGGCTGTAGGCACTGTAACATAGGTTCCAGGGGTACACGGGCAGCAGTGGTCAGGTGAGTGGAGGCCTAGTGGAAGGAGGGACCGCAGACAGGCTTCGAAGGCCTAACATAATAAAATGGGCTGGCTGTAGGCACTGTAACATAGGTTCCAGGGGTACACGGGCAGCAGTGGTCAGGTGAGTGGAGGCCTAGTGGAAGGAGGGACCGCAGACAGGCTTCGAAGGCCTAACATATTAAAATGGGCTGGCTGTAGGCACTGTAACATAGCTGTAACATAGCATAACTGTGGAAGTGGTAGAGCAATGTTTGACCTGGGGATGGGTGAACTCTCTTGTGGCCGGCGCTACAGGCCCAGGGCCCCTCATGTTACAACAGTGTGTCTGACGTTGGGTGCGCACCACCACCGCCAGAGACACTTTATTGTACTATGAGGGACCCAGTAGCAATGCCGTCGACCAAAAGCGAGCACACCCACCTCTTCAGACAAACAGCAGTCTCACGGGTGCTTGCGCCAAGTCGCAATACCACGGCCCCGTGTGGGGATTTTGGCCATTTAGGGAGGTGTAAACATGTCGTATGCTGGACAATCAGCTGCAGCAAATTAGACATTAGAAAAGTAATTCACAGTAGTCCACAGGCAAGAGCTTTTCATAGGAAAGCTAGGTGTCGGCCGGGCAAGGTGGGACAAAAGATTTCGAAATCCAGTTGTGGTTCATTTTAATGAATGTTAGATCATCAACATTTTGGGTAGCCAGACGAGTCCTTTTTTCGGTTAATATTGAACCTGCAGCACTGAATACTCTTTCTGATAGGACACTTGCTGCCGGGCAAGCAAGCTCCTGCAATGCATATTCTGCCAATTCTGGCCAGGTGTCTAATTTTGATGCCCAGTAATCAAATGGGAATGACGGTTGAGGGAGAACATCGATAAGGGATGAAAAATAGTTAGTAACCATACTGGACAAATGTTGTCTCCTGTCACTTTCAATTGATGCAGCAGTACCTGTCCTGTCTGCGGTCATAGCAAAATCACTCCACAACCTGGTCAGAAAACCCCTCTGTCCAACGCCACTTCTGATGTGTGCACCCCTAACACTCCTAGTCTGCTGCCCCCTGGAGCTCGTGTGAGAACGATCACGTGCGCTGTGTGCTGGGAATGCCTGAAGCAAACGGTCAACAAGATTGTTGATTGTTTGGTTGCTAATATTAGTTCCAAGTTCTCATGTGGCATAATATTTTGCAATTTGCCTTTATAGCGTGGATCAAGGAGGCAGGCCAACCAGTAATCGTCATCGTTCATCATTTTCGTAATGCGTGTGTCCCTTTTTAGGATACGTAAGGCATAATCCGCCATGTGGGCCAAAGTTCCAGTTGTCAAATCTCCGGTTGTGATTGGTTGAGGGGCAGTTTCAGGCAAATCTACGTCACTTGTGTCCCTCAAAAAACCAGAACCCGGCCTTGCCACGCAACCAATTTCCAGTGCCCCCGGGAAAGCTTCTGCATTAGGCCGGCGTCACATTGGCGAGTTTTACGGACGTAAGAGCGCAGAAACTACGTCCGTAAAACTCGCATTACATACGGCACAATTATTCTCAATGGGGCTGCTCCTATCAGCCATATATTACGGTTCAGTATTATACGGCTTTCTACGGCCGTACAAAATCGCAGCATGCTGCGTTTGTCAGCGTATTGCGCTAATAATACGCCAATGAAAGTCTATGGGGGCGAGAAAAATACGGATTCCACACGGACCTGCAGTGTGACTTGCGAGAAATACGCAGCGGTGTTAGTGAAAAGTCGGTAATTCAATTGCCGGCTTTTTCCTTCTCCTTCACAAACCCGACAGGATATGAGACATGATTACATACAGTAAACCATCTCATATCCCCATTTTTTTTGCATATTCCACACTACTAATGTTAATAGTGTGTATGTGCAAAATTTGTGCACTGTAGCTGCTAAAATAAAGGGTTAAATGGCGGAAAAAATTGGCGTGGGCTCCCGCGCAATTTTCTCCGCCAGAATGGTAAAGCCAGTGACTGAGGGCAGATATTAATAGCCAGGAGAGGGTCCATGGTTATTGGCCCCCCCGCGGCTAAAAACATCTGCCCCCAGCCTCCCCAGAAAAGGCACATCTGGAAGATGCGCCTATTCTGGCACTTGGCCACTCTCTTCCCACTCCCTGTAGCGGTGGGATATGGGGTAATGAAGGGTTAATGTCACCTTGCTATTGGAAGGTGACTGTTGTGAATTTACCTTTTGGCTCCCTCTAGTGGTTACTAGTGATTTTACTCTGGGTATGTCATTCATCCCTTGTATGCTCACCTGGGTCGTTAGGTCAGGGGTGTTGCTATATAAGCTCCCTGGACCTTCAGTTCAATGCCTGGCAACGTTGTAATCAGAGCTAATCTGTTGTGCTCTTGTCTTCTGATCCTGGTTCCTGCTAAATTAAGCTAAGTCTGCTTTCTTGCTTTTTGCTATTTGTTTTTGTTTGCATTTTTGTCCAGCTTGTACATAATCTGTATCCTAACCTTGCTGGAAGCTCTAGGGAGGCTGGAGTTCTCCCCCCGGGCCGTTAGATGGTTCGGGGGTTCTTGTATCTCCAGTGTGGAATTTTGTTAGGGTTTTTGTTGACCATATAAGTTATCTTACTACATTCTGCTATTAGTAAGTGGGCCTCTCTTTGCTAAACCTAGTTCATCTCTGTGTTTGTCATTTCCTCTTACCTCACCGTTATTATTTGTGGGGGGCTTGTATCCGACTTTTGGGGTCTATTCTCTGGAGGCAAGAGAGGTCTTTGTTTTCCTCTTCTAGGGGTAGTTAGTCCTCCGGCTGGCGCGAGACATCTAGCGACCAACGTAGGCATGTTCCCCGGCTACTTCTAGTGTTGGCGTTAGGAGTAGTTATATGGTCAACCCAGTTACCACTGCCCTATGAGCTGGATTTTTGTACGTCGCAGACTTACTTGTTCCTCTGAGACCCTCGCCATTGGGGTCATAACAGTTTGCCAGGCCTACCAGCCTGAAATCTCTGCAACACACGTCGCAGATCTGGAGAAATAGCAGACACGATAACTCCTTCCTTAAGAATACCCACAGGTTCAGCGACTCCAGGAGCATCAGGCACAAAGCTCCTAGACAGAGCATCGGCCTTCACATTCTTAGAACCTGGTAAATACGAGACCACAAAGTCAAAACGGGAGAAAAACAATGACCAGCGGGCCTGTCTAGGATTCAGGCGTTTAGCAGACT
Source organism: Ranitomeya variabilis (assembly GCF_051348905.1). Classification (NCBI taxonomy): domain Eukaryota; kingdom Metazoa; phylum Chordata; class Amphibia; order Anura; family Dendrobatidae; genus Ranitomeya; species Ranitomeya variabilis. The sequence goes on from NC_135233.1 coordinate 303,929,173, forward strand.
CGAGATACATCAGATTTTTGTGATCAGTCAAGACCACCACACGATGCTTAGCACCCTCGAGCCAATGACGCCACTCCTCAAATGCCCACTTCATGGCCAACAACTCCCGATTGCCCACATCATAATTTCGCTCTGCCGGCGAAAACTTCCTAGAGAAAAAGGCACAAGGCCTCATAGTAGAGCAACCAGGGCCTCTCTGCGACAAAACGGCCCCTGCCCCAATCTCCGAAGCATCCACCTCAACCTGAAAGGGAAGTGAGACGTCAGGCTGGCACAAAACAGGCGCCGAAGTAAATCGGCGTTTCAACTCCTGGAAAACCTCCACGGCAGCAGGAGCCCAGTTAGCTACATCAGAGCCTTTCTTGGTCATATCCGTCAGCGGTTTAACAACGCTAGAGAAATTTGCGATAAAACGACGGTAGAAGTTAGCAAAACCCAAGAACTTCTGAAGACTCTTAACTGACGAGGGTTGAGTCCAATCATGAATAGCTCGGACCTTGACTGGATCCATCTCCACAGCAGAAGGGGAAAAAATGAACCCCAAAAAGGGAACCTTCTGTACACCAAAGAGACACTTTGAGCCTTTTACAAACAAAGAATTTTCACGCAGAATCTCAAAAACCATCATGACCTGCTCCACATGCGAGTCCCAATCATCAGAAAAAAACAGAATATCATCCAGATAAACAATCAAAAATTTATCCAGATACTTCTGGAAAATGTCATGCATGAAGGACTGAAAAACTGAAGGGGCATTAGAGAGCCCAAATGGCATCACCAAGTACTCAAAATGACCTTCGGGCGTATTGAATGCGGTTTTCCATTCATCGCCCTGCCTAATGCGCACAAGGTTGTACGCACCACGAAGGTATATCTTGGTGAACCACTTGGCACCTTTAATCCGGGCAAACAAATCTGACAACAGCGGCAAAGGATACTGAAATTTGACAGTGATCTTATTTAAAAGCCGATAGTCAATACAAGGCCTCAAAGATCCGTCCTTTTTGGCCACAAAAAAGAATCCCGCACCAAGAGGGGAAGATGAAGGACGGATATGCCCCTTCTCAAGAGACTCCTTGATATATGAACGCATCGCGGTATGTTCAGGTACCGACAGATTAAACAGTCTCCCCTTATGAAACTTACTGCCAGGAATCAAATCTATTGCACAGTCACATTCCCTATGAGGAGGCAGTGCACTGGACTTAGACTCGCTGAAGACATCCTGATAATCAGACAAATACGCCGGAACTTCCGAAGGCGTAGAAGAAGCAATAGACAAGGGCAGGGAATCTCCATGAATTCCATGGCAGCCCCAACTTGACACTGACATAGCCTTCCAGTCCAAGACTGGATTATGGGTCTGTAACCATGGCAAACCCAAAACAACCAAATCATGCATTTTATGCAGAACAAGAAAACGTATTACCTCCCGATGTTCGGGAGTCATGCACATGGTAACCTGTGTCCAAAACTGCGGTTTATTTTTTGCCAATGGCGTAGAATCAATACCCCTAAGAGGGATAGGATTTTCCAATGGCTCAAGAACAAATCCGCAGCGCTTGGCAAATGACAGATCCATAAGGCTCAGGGCAGGACACACATCTCTATGGATTTCATTTCGGATCTTCCGGTGTCTCAGGGCATGTCTGTCATCTGGGTGATATGTGATCGTTTCTCCAAGATGGTCCATCTGGTTCCTTTGCCTAAGCTGCCTTCCTCTTCTGATCTGGTTCCTGTGTTCTTCCAGAACGTGGTTCGTTTGCACGGCATTCCTGAGAATATTGTGTCGGACAGAGGATCCCAGTTTGTTTCCAGGTTCTGGCGATCCTTTTGTGGTAGGATGGGCATTGATTTGTCGTTTTCGTCCGCTTTCCATCCCCAGACTAACGGACAAACGGAGCGAACTAATCAGACTCTGGAGGCTTATTTGAGGTGTTTTGTCTCTTCTGATCAGGATGATTGGGTGACCTTCTTGCCGTTGGCTGAATTTGCCCTTAATAATCGGGCTAGTTCCGCCACCTTGGTTTCGCCATTTTTCTGCAACTCTGGTTTCCATCCTCGTTTTTCCTCGGGACATGTGGAGCCTTCTGACTGTCCTGGGGTGGATTCCGTGGTGGATAGGTTGCAGCGGATCTGGAGTCATGTGGTGGACAACTTGAAGTTGTCACAGGAGAAGGCTCAGCATTTTGCCAACCGCCGCCGCCGTGTGGGTCCCCGACTTCGCGTTGGGGATTTGGTATGGCTGTCTTCTCGATTTGTTCCTATGAAGGTCTCCTCTCCCAAATTTAAGCCTCGCTTCATTGGTCCTTACAAGATATTGGAAATCATTAATCCTGTATCCTTTCGCCTGGATCTTCCGGTGTCGTTTGCCATTCACAACGTATTTCATAGGTCCTTGTTGCGGCGGTACGTTGTGCCTGTGGTTCCTTCTGCTGAGCCTCCTGCTCCGGTGTTGGTTGAGGGCGAGTTGGAGTACGTGGTGGAGAAGATCTTAGATTCTCGTCTCTCCAGGCGGAGGCTTCAGTACCTGGTCAAGTGGAAGGGCTATGGTCAGGAGGATAATTCCTGGGTGGTCGCCTCTGATGTGCATGCGGCCGATTTAGTTCGTGCCTTTCACGCCGCTCATCCTGATCGCCCTGGTGGTCTTGGTGAGGGTTCGGTGACCCCTCACTAAGGGGGGGGTACTGTTGTGAATTTACCTTTTGGCTCCCTCTAGTGGTTACTAGTGATTTTACTCTGGGTATGTCATTCATCCCTTGTATGCTCACCTGGGTCGTTAGGTCAGGGGTGTTGCTATATAAGCTCCCTGGACCTTCAGTTCAATGCCTGGCAACGTTGTAATCAGAGCTAATCTGTTGTGCTCTTGTCTTCTGATCCTGGTTCCTGCTAAATTAAGCTAAGTCTGCTTTCTTGCTTTTTGCTATTTGTTTTTGTTTGCATTTTTGTCCAGCTGGTACATAATCTGTATCCTAACCTTGCTGGAAGCTCTAGGGAGGCTGGAGTTCTCCCCCCGGGCCGTTAGATGGTTCGGGGGTTCTTGTATCTCCAGTGTGGAATTTTGTTAGGGTTTTTGTTGACCATATAAGTTATCTTACTACATTCTGCTATTAGTAAGTGGGCCTCTCTTTGCTAAACCTAGTTCATCTCTGTGTTTGTCATTTCCTCTTACCTCACCGTTATTATTTGTGGGGGGCTTGTATCCGACTTTTGGGGTCTATTCTCTGGAGGCAAGAGAGGTCTTTGTTTTCCTCTTCTAGGGGTAGTTAGTCCTCCGGCTGGCGCGAGACATCTAGCGACCAACGTAGGCATGTTCCCCGGCTACTTCTAGTGTTGGCGTTAGGAGTAGTTATATGGTCAACCCAGTTACCACTGCCCTATGAGCTGGATTTTTGTACGTCGCAGACTTACTTGTTCCTCTGAGACCCTCGCCATTGGGGTCATAACAGGTGACATTAAGCCAGATTAATAATGGAGAGGCGTCAATTATGACACCTATCCATTATTAATCCAATTGTAGGAAAGGGTTAAAAAAACACACACACACACATGATTAAAAAGGATTTTAATGAAATAAACACAGCGGTTGTTGTAATAATTTATTGTTCTCGCAATCCATTTGCAAACCCTCGCTTGGCAAAATAATAAACGCACAATATACATACCTTCTGATGTCAGATCACGTCCCACGATGTAATCCATCTGAAGGGGTTAACTAATATTACAGGCAGGAGCCCTGCTAAATGCAGCTGTGCTCCGTGCCTGTAATCCCCCGGCGAATGAATGAAATGTAGGTCAATGACCTACATTTCCTTCAGTCGCGGTGATGCGCCCCCTGGTGGATGTCCTCATATGACCTGGAGCGTGGGAAAAAGTTCCCAGGCTGCAGTTCATGAGAACATCCACCAGAGGGCGCCTCACCGCGACTCAATGTAAGTACAGATCACTGCTTTCCTTTCAGCACCCGGGGATTACAGGCACGAGCGAGTGGTTTATCGCAGCTGTGCCTGTAATATTAGTTAACCCCTTCAGATGGATTACTTCGTGGGACGTGATCTGACATCAGAAGGTATGTATCTTGTGCGTTTATTATTTTGCCAAGCGAGGGCCTGGAAATGGATTGCGAGAACAATAAATTATTACAACAACCGCTGTGTTTATTTCATTAAAATCCTTTTTAATCATGTGTGTGTGTGTTTTTTAACCCTTTCCAACAATTGGATTAATAATGGATAGGTGTCATAATTGACGCCTCTCCATTATTAATCTGGCTTAATGTCACCTTCCAATAGCAAGGTGGCATTAACCCTTCATTACCCCATATCCCACCGCTACAGGGAGTGGGAAGAGAGTGGCCAAGTGCCAGAATAGGCGCATCTTCCAGATGTGCCTTTTCTGGGGTGGCTGGGGGCAGATGTTTGTAGCCACGGGGGGGCCAATAACCATGGACCCTCTCCTGGCTATTAATATCTGCCCTCAGTCACTGGCTTTACCACTCTGGTGGAGAAAATTGCGCGGGAGCCCACGCCAATTTTTTCCGCAATTTAACCCTTTATTTCAGCAGCTACAGCGCTGAAATTTTGCACATACACACTACTAACATTAGTAGTGTGGAATATGCAAAAAAAAAGGGGATATGAGATGGTTTACTGTATGTAAACCATGTCTCATATCCTGTTGGGTTTGTGCAGGAGAAATGAAAAGCCGGCAATTGAATTACCGGCTGTTCACAGATATCGCGCTGAATGAAATCTAAATACAGAATATATATATATGTGTCTCAATGACATATATATATATACTAGCTATTGAACCCGTTCTACGCCCGGGTGGCGATCATTTATATTGGTATATGGTCTCCATCCTGGTATGTGCTGCTCCCATCTTGCTCTCCCATCCTGTCATGTGCTGCTCCACCGTGTCATGTGCTGCTCCATCCTGCATCCCCATCCTGTCATGTGCTCCCATCCTGCGCCCCCATCCTATCACGTGCTGCTCCATCCTGCGCCCCCATCATTGCGGGCGGCTGTGCGGAGTGCGGGCGGCTGTGCGGAGTGCGGGCGGCTGTGCTGAGTGCGGGTGGCTGTGCTGAGTGCGGGAGGCTGTGCTGAGTGCGGGAGGCTGTGCTGAGTGCGGGCGGCTGTGCTGAGTGCGGGCGGCTGTGCGTGGCGCTGCTGGGTGCGGGCGGCTGTGGGTGGCTGTGCTGGGTGCGGTGGCTGTGCTGGGTGCAGCGGCTGTGTGTGGCTGTGAGCGGCGGCTGTGGGTGGCTGTGCTGGGTGCGGCGGCTGTGCGTGGCTGTGCTGGGTGCGGCGGCTGTGCGTGGCTGTGCTGGGTGCGGCGGCTGTGCTGGGTGCGGCGGCTGTGGGTGGCTGTGCGTGGCTGTGCTGGGTGCAGCGGCTGTGCGTGGCTCTAGGCGGCTGTGTGTGGCTGTGGGCGGCTGTGCGTGGCTGTGCTGGGTGCGGCGGCTGTGGACGGCTGTGCTGGGTGCGGTGGCTGTGCTGGGTGCGGTGGCTGTGCTGGGTGCAGCGGCTGTGCTGGGTGCGGCGGCTGTGCTGGGTGCGGCGGCTGTGCTGGGTGCGGCGGCTGTGCGTGGCTGTAGGCGGCTGTGCGTGGCTGTGGGCGGCTGTGCTGGGTGCGGTGGCTGTGCTGAGTGCGGCAGCTGTGCTGAGTGCGGGCGGCTGTATGTGGCGCGGCTGTGCGTGGCTGTGCTGGGTGCGGGCGGCTGTGGGTGGCTGTGCTGGGTGCGGCGGCTGTGGACGGCTGTGCTGGGTGCGGCGGCTGTGCTGGGTGCGGCGGCTGTGCGTGGCTGTAGGCGGCTGTGTGTGGCTGTAGGCGGCTGTGCGTAGCTGTGCTGGGTGCAGTGGCTGTGGACGGCTGTGCTGGGTGCGGTGGCTGTGCTGGGTGCGGCGGCTGTGTGTGGCTGTGGGCGGCTGTGCGTGGCTGTGCTTGGTGCGGCGGTTGTGCGTGGCTGTGCTGGGTGCGGTGGCTGTGGTGGGTGCGGCGGCTGTGGGTGGCTGTGCTGGGTGCGGACGGCTGTGCTGAGTGCGGCGGCTGTGCTGGGTGCGGTGGCTGTGCGTGGCTGTGCTGGGTGCGGCGGCTGTGCTGGGTGCGGCGGCTGTGCTGGGTGCGGCGGCTGTGCTGGGTGCGGCAGCTGTGCGTGGCTGTGGGCGGCTGTACGTGGCTGTGCTGGGTGCGGCGGCTGTGCTGGGTGCGGCGGCTGTGCTGGGTGCGGCGACTGTGCGTGGCTGTGCTGGGTGCGGCGGCTGTGGGTGGCTGTGCGTGGCTGTGCTGGGTGCAGCGGCTGTGCGTGGCTCTAGGCGGCTGTGTGTGGCTGTGGGCGGCTGTGCGTGGCTGTGCTGGGTGCGGCGGCTGTGGACGGCTGTGCTGGGTGCGGTGGCTGTGCTGGGTGCGGCGGCTGTGCGTGGCTGTGCTAGGTGCAGCGGCTGTGCTGGGTGCGGCGGCTGTGCTGGGTGCGGCGGCTGTGCTGGGTGCGGCGGCTGTGCGTGGCTGTAGGCGGCTGTGCGTGGCTGTGGGCGGCTGTGCTGGGTGCGGTGGCTGTGCTGAGTGCGGCAGCTGTGCTGAGTGCGGGCGGCTGTATGTGGCGCGGCTGTGCGTGGCTGTGCTGGGTGCGGGCGGCTGTGGGTGGCTGTGCTGGGTGCGGCGGCTGTGGACGGCTGTGCTGGGTGCGGCGGCTGTGCTGGGTGCGGCGGCTGTGCGTGGCTGTAGGCGGCTGTGTGTGGCTGTAGGCGGCTGTGCGTAGCTGTGCTGGGTGCGGTGGCTGTGGACGGCTGTGCTGGGTGCGGTGGCTGTGCTGGGTGCGGCGGCTGTGTGTGGCTGTGGGCGGCTGTGCGTGGCTGTGCTCGGTGCGGCGGCTGTGCGTGGCTGTGCTGGGTGCGGTGGCTGTGGTGGGTGCGGCGGCTGTGGGTGGCTGTGCTGGGTGCGGATGGCTGTGCTGAGTGCGGCGGCTGTGCTGGGTGCGGTGGCTGTGCGTGGCTGTGCTGGGTGCGGCGGCTGTGCTGGGTGCGGCGGCTGTGCTGGGTGCGGCGGCTGTGCTGGGTGCGGCAGCTGTGCGTGGCTGTGGGCGGCTGTACGTGGCTGTGCTGGGTGCGGCGGCTGTGCTGGGTGCGGCGGCTGTGCTGGGTGCGGCGGCTGTGCGTGGCTGTGCTGGGTGCGGCGGCTGTGCTGGGTGCGGTGGCTGTGCGTGGCTGTAGGCGCCTGTGCGTGGCTGTGGGCGGCTGTGCGTGGCTGTAGGCGGCTGTGCTGGGTGCGGCGGCTGTGCGTGGCTGTGCTGGGTGCGGTGGCTGTGGTGGGTGCGGCGGCTGTGCGTGGCTGTGCTGGGTGCGGCGGCTGTACTGGGTGCGGCGGCTGTGCGTGGCTGTGGGCGGCTGTGCGTGGCTGTGGGCGGCTGTGCGTGGCTGTGCTCAGTGCGGCGGCTGTGTTGGGTGCGGCGGCTGTGCGTGGCTGTGGTGGGTGCGGTGGCTGTGGACGTAAGTGGCGTAAGTAACAAATAGCTGTGGCATGAAGTGCCAAAGCCTCATGGCACAGCAATTTGTTACTTGCGGAGGGTGAGTATACTTACCTGTCCCGTTCCACCTACGCCATTCCGGGCCATGAATATCCCCCTGCTACCGGAATCGGCGCCTGCGCAGTCCGCGCTTTCCGGCGCCATTTTCTTGAAGACACATTGCAGTGTGTCTTCAAGAACATGGCGCCGGAAAGCGCGGACTGCGCAGGCGCCTTTTCCGGCACCAGGAGGACAGATTTTCTGTGTCCTCCTGGTGCCGGAATCGGCGCCTGCGCAGTCCGCGCTTTCCGGCGCCATGTTCTTGAAGACACACTGCAATGTGTCTTCAAGAAAATGGCGCCGGAAAGCGCGGACTGCGCAGGCGCCGATTCCGGGAGCAGGGGGATATTCATGGCCCGGAATGGCGTCGGTGGAACGGGACAGGTAAGTATACTCATCCTCCGCCTCCTGGCTCGTCCCTGTTTCTCTGTTGGAGATCGCGGTGTGCGTTCAGCGCTTACGCATACCGCGATCTCCTGGGAGCGTCGCTCTGTGGGGTCCAGACTGCGCCGGTGCTTGCGCTTGCGCAGTCTATAAAGGCTTCGGACAGAGTGACGCTCCCAGCGTTATATTATAGATATACTGTATATATGTTTTAATGAACATTTGAGCACATAAATCCATTAGATGTCGGTTTTGCAAGCCTGCGCGAAAATCTCGCAGTACGGATGCCATACGGATTACATACGGAGGATGCCATGCGCAAAATACGCTGACACACCCTGCCTACGGATCACTACTTTGGGAACATTTCACCGTATTTCCGCCGTATTACGGCCGTAAAATACGGACCGTATTGTCTTACGCCGAGTGTGACGCCGGCCTTAAAAATATACTCATCCCCATCATCATCCTCGTCCTCCACCTCCTCTTCGCCCGCTACCTCGTCCTGTACACTGCCCTGACCAGACAATGGCTGACTGTCATCAAGGCTTTCCTCTTCCTCTGGTGCAGACGCCTGATCCTTTATGTGCGTCAAACTTTGCATCAGCAGACACATTAGGGGGATGCTCATGCTTATTATGGCGTTGTCTGCACTAACCAGCCGTGTGCATTCCTCAAAACACTGAAGGACTTGACACATGTCTTGTATCTTCGACCACTGCACACCTGACAACTCCATGTCTGCCATCCTACTGCCTGCCCGTGTATGTATATCCTCCCACAAAAACATAACAGCCCGCCTCTGTTGGCACAGTCTCTGAAGCATGTGCAGTGTTGAGTTCCACCTTGTTGCAACGTCTATGATTAGGCGATGCTGGGGAAGGTTCAAAGACCGCTGATAGGTCTGCATACGGCTGGAGTGTACAGGCGAACGTTGGATATGTGAGCAAAGTCCACGCACTTTGAGGAGCAGGTCGGAGAACCCAGGATAAGTTTTCAATAAGCACTGCACCACCAGGTTTAAGGTGTGAGCCAGGCAAGGAATGTGTTTCAGTTGGGAAAGGGAGATGGCAGCCATGAAATTCCTTCCGTTATCACTCACTACCTTGCCTGCCTCAAGATCTACTGTGCCCAGCCACGACTGCGTTTCTTGTTGCAAGAACTCGGACAGAACTTCCGCGGTGTGTCTGTTGTCGCCCAAACACTTCATAGCCAATACAGCCTGCTGACGCTTGCCAGTAGCTGGCCCATAATGGGACAACTGGTGTGCAACAGTGTCATCTGCCGATGGAGTGGTTGGCCGACTGCGGTCTGTGGAAGAGCTGTAGCTTCTGCAGGAGGACGAGGAGGAGGAGGGGGTGCGAACGCCTACAGCCAACTGTTTCCTAGACCGTGGGCTAGGCACAACTGTCCCGAAATTGATGTCCCCTGTGGACCCTGCATCCACCACATTCACCCAGTGTGCCGTGATGGACACATAACGTCCCTGGCCATGCCTACTGGTCCATGCATCTGTAGTCAGGTGCACCTTTGTACTCACAGATTGCCTGAGTGCATGGACGATGCGCTGTTTAACATGCTGGTGCAGGGCTGGGATGGCTTTTCTGGAAAAAAGTGTCGACTGGGTAGCTCGTATCGTGGTTCAGCGTACTCGATCAGGGCTTTGAAAGCTTCGCTTTCAACTAACCGGTAGGGCATCATCTCTAACGAGATTAGTCTAGCTATGTGGGCGTTAAAACCCTGTGTACGCGGATGCGAGGATAAGTACTTCCTTTTTCTAACCAGAGTCTCATGTAGTGTGAGCTGGACTGGAGAGCTGGAGATCGTGGAACTTTCGGGTGTGCCGGTGGACATGGCAGACTGAGAGAAGGTTGGAGACGGTATTGTTTCCGCCGGTGCCCTAGATGCAATATTTCCTCCTACAAAACTGGTGATTCCCTGACCCTGACTGCTTTTGGCTGGCAAAGAAACCTGCACAGATACTGCCGGTGGTGCGGAAAATGTTGGCCTTACAGTGCCGGAAGGGATGTTGCGTTGCTGACTAGCTTCATTGGCCGAGGGTGCTACAACCTTAAGGGACGTTTGGTAGTTAGTCCAGGCTTGAAAATGCATGGTGGTTAAGTGTCTATGCATGCAACTAGTATTGAGACTTTTCAGATTCTGACCTCTGCTTAAGCTAGTTGAACATTTCTGACAGATGACTTTGCGCTGATCAATTGGATGTTGTTTAAAAAAATGCCAGACTGCACTCTTCCTAGCATCGGATCCCTTTTCAGGGATTGCAGACTGAGCTTTAACCGGATGGCCACGCTGTCCTAGAACAGGTTTTGGCTTTGACACGCGTTTTGGGCCAGATACGGGCCCGGCAGATGTTGCGATGTTGATGCCTGCTGCGGCCCCTCCTCCACCTCCGCTTCTGAACTACTGCCGCCTGCACCCTGTTCCCCCAATGGATGCCAATCGGGGTCAACAACTGGGTCATCTATTACCTCCTCTTCGAGCTCGTGTGCAACTTCGTCTGTGTCACTGTGTCGGTCGGTGGTATAGCGTTCGTGGCGGGGCAACATAGTCTCATCAGGGTCTGATTGTGGATCAGTACCCTGAGAGGGCAATGTTGTGGTCTGAGTCAAAGGAGCAGCATAGTACTCTGGCTGTGGCTGTGCATCAGTGCACTCCATGTCAGAATCTACTTGTAATGGGCATGGCCTGTTAAGTGTTTCACTTTCTAAGCCAGGGACGGTATGTGTAAAGAGCTCCATGGAGTAACCCGTTGTGTCGCCTGCTGCATCCTTCTCTCTTGTTGTAGTTTTTGCTGAAGAGGACAAGGAAGCGACTTGTCCCTGACCGTGAACATCCACAAGCGACGCGCTGCTTTTACATTTACCAGTTTCAGAAGAGGAGGCAAAAGAGCTAGAGGCTGAGTCTGCAATGTAAGCCAAAACTTGCTGTTGCTGCTCCGGCTTTAAAAGCGGTTTTCCTACTCCCAGAAAAGAGAGCGTTCGAGGCCTTGTGTAGCCAGATGACGAAACTGGCTCCACAGCTCCAGACTTAGGTGGAATATTTTTATCAATTAACAGCAAAGTCAGCCCTTTAAATCCTAGTAAAACTTAGCATTTATTAATACACCTAAAAATAAAAACATAATTCAAAATTGTATACATAAAGTGCTCATGATTAACAGTGCACTAGATAAAAAATGGCACAATCTCACCCAAATTGTTAGCTGGCCCTCAGATACTGCTCCATATACCAAGAGACCAGATGATGGGGAGAAAGGACATCAAGACCAATTAAACGACATAGGGGGGGGAGTGGGGAACACTCCCCCCCCTATGGGAAGTGGGAAGATACACACTTTTATTCAGGGAGGCTATATCTGACCAGGGGCACTGAAAAATAGGCTCACACTTGGGTACTGCCCTTGTAAGGGCGGGAGCTGATTGCAGAGGGCACGACAGGGTAAAAGAGGCCCCCGTGTTCCCCACTCCCCCCCCTATGTCGTTTAATTGGTCTTGATGTCCTTTCTCCCCATCATCTGGTCTCTTGGTATATGGAGCAGTATCTGAGGGCCAGCTAACAATTTGGGTGAGATTGTGCCATTTTTTATCTAGTGCACTGTTAATCATGAGCACTTTATGTATACAATTTTGAATTATGTTTTTATTTTTAGGTGTATTAATAAATGCTAAGTTTTACTAGGATTTAAAGGGCTGACTTTGCTGTTAATTGTTTGATATTTAGTCAGAGACATTCAGAGTAGATCTTCTGGGTGATTACATTGCTTATTCTGGGAATATTTTTATCCCCACGACCACCTGATGCTCCACTACCACTACCATCATTACCAGCTGACAATGAACGCCCACGGCCACGACCTCTTGCACCAGACTTCCTCATTGTTTTAAAAACTTAACCAAAGTAACTTTATTTGTTGCTGTCAAACAACTTACACGGTGAGCTATAACTTCAGTATGATTTCAATATCCCTTAACAGGTTGGTGAGACCACAAGGAAAATCAGGCACAATGTTACACACTCTGTTTTCTGTGGCACCAAATCACAGAGATGCCACACACGCAGGACTGTCACTCAAGCACAAATGTCAATATTAATCTCCCACTGTTTTTTTATTTTTTTATTTTTTTTCAGGGAGACTTTAGAAACCAAATAAGATAAAATGATTTTTTCAGGGACAATTTAGAAACCAAATAATAAAAAAAAAAAAAAGGCTTTCTATGGCCCACTGAGTGAGAGATGGCACACACAGGAGTCAGGAGTGGCACACAAGCCCTGACTGAGGCCAATATTTTCTCCCACTGATTGATGTAGTGATTTTTTTAAAGGTAGATTTTAGAACCCAAATCAAGCAAAAAAATAAATAGGCTTTCTATAGCCCACAATTTGAGAGAGAGAGATGGCACACCCAGGAGTCAAGACTGGCACACAAGCAGAAAGGGCAATATTAATCTCCCACTGTTTTTTTTTTTTTTTTTTTTTTCAGGGAGACTTTAGAAACCAAATAAGATAAAATGATTTTTTCAGCGACAATTTAGAAACCAAATAATTAAAAAAAAAAAAGGCTTTCTATGGCCCACTGAGTGAGAGATGGCACACACAGGAGTCAGGAGTGGCACACAAGCCCTGACTGAGGCCAATATTTTTCTCCCACTGATTGATGTAGTGATTTTTTTAAAGGTAGATTTTAGAACCCAAATCAAGCAAAAAAAAAAATAGGCTTTCTATGGCCCACAATTTGAGAGAGAGAGATGGCACACCCAGGAGTCAAGACTGGCACACAAGCAGAAAGGGCAATATTAATCTCCCACTGTTTTTTTATTTTTTTTTCAGGGAGACTTTAGAAACCAAATAAGATAAAATGATTTTTTCAGGGACAATTTAGAAACCAAATAATAATAAAAAAAAAAAGGCTTTCTATGGCCCACTGAGTGAGAGATGGCACACACAGGAGTCAGGAGTGGCACACAAGCCCTGACTGAGGCCAATATTTTTCTCCCACTGATTGATGTAGTGATTTTTTTAAAGGTAGATTTTAGAACCCAAATCAAGCAAAAAAATAAATAGGCTTTCTATGGCCCACAATTTGAGAGAGATGGCACACCCAGGAGTCAAGACTGGCACACAAGCAGAAAGGGCAATATTAATCTCCCACTGTTTTTTTATTTTTTTATTTTTTTTCAGGGAGACTTTAGAAACCAAATAAGATAAAATGATTTTTTCAGGGACAATTTAGAAACCAAATAATAAAAAAAAAAAGGCTTTCTATGGCCCACTGAGTGAGAGATGGCACACACAGGAGTCAGGAGTGGCACACAAGCCCTGACTGAGGCCAATATTTTTCTCCCACTGATTGATGTAGTGATTTTTTTAAAGGTAGATTTTAGAACCCAAATGAAGCAAAAAAAAAAATAGGCTTTCTATGGCCCACAATTTGAGAGAGAGAGATGGCACACCCAGGAGTCAAGACTGGCACACAAGCAGAAAGGGCAATATTAATCTCCCACTGTTTTTTTATTTTTTTTCAGGGAGACTTTAGAAACCAAATAAGATAAAATGATTTTTTCAGGGACAATTTAGAAACCAAATAATAATAAAAAAAAAAGGCTTTCTATGGCCCACTGTGTGAGAGATGGCACACACAGGAGTCAGGAGTGGCACACAAGCCCTGACTGAGGCCAATATTTTTCTCCCACTGATTGATGTAGTGATTTTTTTAAAGCTAGATTTTAGAACCCAAATCAAGCAAAAAAATAAATAGGCTTTCTATGGCCCACAATTTGAGAGAGAGAGATGGCACACCCAGGAGTCAAGACTGGCACACAAGCAGAAAGGGCAATATTAATCTCCCACTGTTTTTTTATTTTTTTTTCAGGGAGACTTTAGAAACCAAATAAGATAAAATGATTTTTTCAGGGACAATTTAGAAACCAAATAATAAAAAAAAGGCTTTCTATGGCCCACTGAGTGAGAGATGGCACACACAGGAGTCAGGAGTGGCACACAAGCCCTGACTGAGGCCAATATTTTTCTCCCACTGATTGATGTAGTGATTTTTTTAAAGGTAGATTTTAGAACCCAAATCAAGCAAAAAAAATAAATAGGCTTTCTATGGCCCACTGAGTGAGAGATGGCACACACATGAGTCAGGAGTGGCACACAAGCCCTGACTGAGGCCAATATTTTTCTCCCACTGATTGATGTAGTGATTTTTTTAAAGGTAGATTTTAGAACCCAAATCAAGCAAAAAAATAAATAGGCTTTCTATGGCCCACAATTTGAGAGAGAGAGATGGCACACCCAGGAGTCAAGACTGGCACACAAGCAGAAAGGGCAATATTAATCTCCCACTGTTTTTTTATTTTTTTATTTTTTTTCAGGGAGACTTTAGAAACCAAATAAGATAAAATGATTTTTTCAGGGACAATTTAGAAACCAAATAATAATAATAAAAAAAAGGCTTTCTATGGCCCACTGAGTGAGAGATGGCACACACAGGAGTCAGGAGTGGCACACAAGCCCTGACTGAGGCCAATATTTTTCTCCCACTGATTGATGTAGTGATTTTTTTAAAGGTAGATTTTAGAACCCAAATCAAGCAAAAAAATAAATAGGCTTTCTATGGCCCACTGAGTGAGAGATGGCACACACAGGAGTCAGGAGTGGCACACAAGCCCTGACTGAGGCCAATATTTTTCTCCCACTGATTGATGTAGTGATTTTTTTAAAGGTAGATTTTAGAACCCAAATCAAGCAAAAAAATAAATAGGCTTTCTATGGCCCACTGAGTGAGAGATGGCACACACAGGAGTCAGGAGTGGCACACAAGCCCTGACTGAGGCCAATATTTTTCTCCCACTGATTGATGTAGTGATTTTTTTAAAGGTAGATTTTAGAACCCAAATTTAAGCAAAAAAATAAATAGGCTTTCTATGGCCCACTGAGTGAGAGATGGCACACACAGGAGTCAGGAGTGGCACACAAGCCCTGACTGAGGCCAATATTTTTCTCCCACTGATTGATGTAGTGATTTTTTTAAAGGTAGATTTTAGAACCCAAATCAAGCAAAAAAATAAATAGGCTTTCTATGGCCCACAATTTGAGAGAGAGAGATGGCACACCCAGGAGTCAAGACTGGCACACAAGCAGAAAGGGCAATATTAATCTCCCACTGTTTTTTTATTTTTTTTCAGGGAGACTTTAGAAACCAAATAAGATAAAATGATTTTTTCAGGGACAATTTAGAAACCAAATAATAATAATAAAAAAAAAGGCTTTCTATGGCCCACTGAGTGAGAGATGACACACACAGGAGTCAGGAGTGGCACACAAGCCCTGACTGAGGCCAATATTTTTCTCCCACTGATTGATGTAGTGATTTTTTTAAAGGTAGATTTTAGAACCCAAATCAAGCAAAAAAATAAATAGGCTTTCTATGGCCCACTGAGTGAGAGGTGGCACACACAGGGATGGCACTCTAGCAGAAATGCCAATCTTAATCTCCCACAAAAAAAAAAAAAAAAACAGGGACTGTCCTACAATTACTATCTCCCTGCAGTAATCTCAGCCAGGTATGGCAGGCAGCAATAAGGAGTGGACTGATGCACAAATTAAATAAAAAGTGTGGACAAACAAAAAAGATAGCTGTGCAGAAAGGAAGGAACAAGAGGATTTGTGCTTTGAAAAAAGCAGTTGGTTTGCACAGTGGCGTACACACAGCAATACAGCTATCAGGGAGCCTTCTAGGGCAGCCCAATGAGGTACAGCACTGAGAGAAAAAAAAAAAATGTAGCTTCCACTGTCCCTGCACACCGAAGGTGGTGTTGGACAGTGGAAATCGCTACAGCACAAGCGGTTTGGTGGTTAATGGACCCTGCCTAACGCTCTCCCTGCTTCTGACGAAGCGGCAGCAACCTCTCCCTAAGCTCAGATCAGCAGCAGTGAGATGGCGGTCGGCGGGAATGCCCCTTTATAGCCCCTGTGACGCCGCAGACAGCAAGCCAATCACTGCAATGCCCTTCTCTAAGATGGTGGGGACCAGGCCCTATGTCATCACGCTGCCCACACTCTGCGTTCACCTTCATTGGCTGAGAAATGGCGCTTTTCGCGTCATTGAAATGCGACTTTGGCGCGAAAGTCGCGTACCGCATGGCCGACCCCGCACAGGGGTCGGATAGGGTTTCATGAAACCCGACTTTGCCAAAAGTCAGCGACTTTTGAAAATGAACGACCCGTTTCGCTCAACCCTACTGTGCAGTGTATATATACAGGAGGAGTGGTACTGTGCAGTGTATATATGCAGGACGAGTGGTACTGTGCAGTGTATATATACAGGAGGAGTGGTACTGTGCAGTGTATATATACAGGGGGAGTGGTACTGTGCAGTGTATATATACAGGAGGAGTGGTACTGTGCAGTGTATATGCAGCGCCCCAGAGTCCTGGTCGTTGCAGTACTGTAGCTCCGACGCTGAGGGGGGCTATGGTACGTCTGATGGCACTGAAGGAGTTCATCTGACCAGGTATCACATACACCAATACATTTCACAGTCGGGCCTCCAGGGGGAGCTAAGGGTGCTATTTACTAGGCCACTCCTCACCACTGTGGGTAAAACTGGGGGTCAGGCAGGAAGTTAGTGAAGAAAGCTGACTGGGTTGGACCAGACAACACCTGGTGGCAGAGGGTGTTGTGGGGGAAGATTCGGTAGGGTCCCTGTCAGGTTTGGGACCCTGACAGAGGCCTGGCTACAAGAAGGAACGTCACGGGACCGTGCCTGCTCAGCATAGCGGCGGTGCCCTAAAAAAGGAACAGAAGCGAGATATATTGTGCTGAGTGAGAAACGAGATCAAAGCAAGAAGGAGAATACCAGTAGGAGTCGTGCTGTAAGACCGAGGCAACATCCTACTGAGGCGCACAACCGGCGGCCGGAACACCGAGGAAGTATTACTATATTCAGCTTCAGGCAATACTTCAAACCAACGGCAGGACAGTCAGTCAAAGGCGGGCTGTCTCACCTAAATCACCTATGCAGTCTTGGGGGGCAACTTGTGGAGATGGGCGACTCTAGGGTCCCGGAAGAGCTCCGAGCCTACCCGTCATACGGGTGCCGTCCTAACCGTAACATCAGGGAGGGACGGAGGATTAGCAGAACATCATCTAATCGAGTTGTGAGGGAACTTAAGAAACAGACACAACAGTTGTGGGGACTTTCCGTAAGCACAGCAGGGAAGGACCACAACACCTAGCGCTAGCAGGTAGGCACAGATTTCCACCTGCAACGAGAACTCTGGAGGTGCCTTTGGACCGGCCGGACTTGCGCAGCCTGGTGAACCGTATTCCGGACTGAGGACCCAGAGACCTTCAGTAAAGAGGTAAAGAGACTGCAACCTGGTGTCCTCGTTATTTACTGCACCGCACCACTACCACCGTCCACAACCATCATTTACTGTACGCCCCTCAGCAGGGTCACGGACCGGGCCTAGCCACCGTGACAACCCCAGAGCAGAGACTCAGAGGCCCGGTACCGGGTACCCCTCGGCCCTGCGGCAGTGGGGGCGCTGCAAACTTGGCGTCACGAACAGGATCTACTTAAGCCTGAGGAATCAGGTCATGTGTGCCTTGGAACTGTGATTTATTGTGCTTGGACTGTACTGTATTGCAAGGACTGTGCTGTGCCATTTACCGCCAAAATCCACCGCCATTGTAGCGCTGAGGAGAGCGCAGGAGAAGAAGAGGGGCGTGGAGTGGGCGTAGACGAGCTGGAAAGCGCGAAGAACAATGGCCGCCCAGTCTAAATATTTCTGCACTGTGAGGACGTGTCCGTCAGCGGCAGAGATCCGCCTCCTGATCCTCAATGGAGGGCGGAGACCGAGGAAACGACACCGCCCACGAAGGAGAGAGCGGGAAAAGGACCAGGAAGTGACCCACGTGGAGGACGCCATGGCCAGCAGCTCTGAACCCGAAAGTGGGGTTGAAGCGGGAGTCTCCCCCAACTACCCGGAAGAGCGCAGCAGCCAGTTCTTCGTGGACAGCACCGAACTCCTGCAGGTCGAGATGGAGGGCTTGCTCGACCAGCTCCTTCAGCTGAATGTGAGGGCCCAGGCTCCGCACCAGGCGGCGCCGGACAGCAGCCTTCCAGCATCGGATCTTATACTGCTGCGGAGGTCCTCGCTGACACCGCCAGAGGAACCCGCCGCGGAGGAAGAGCCTGCATCGGCTGGTGAGTCCGCCGACCCTGTTCTGCCAGCCGAGGGCTTGCTAGTAGGCCCCGTTGCGGCACCCCCTCTCCCTGGGACCCATAGACTTCAGCGCCTGTTGCCATGGGAGGATCCCACGGGCATGGAACACCGCTTAGAGGCCCCGCTTCGACCCACTGCTCTGCTGTATGA
Source organism: Ranitomeya variabilis (assembly GCF_051348905.1). NCBI lineage: Eukaryota > Metazoa > Chordata > Amphibia > Anura > Dendrobatidae > Ranitomeya > Ranitomeya variabilis. Next base: position 303,947,524 of record NC_135233.1, read on the forward strand.
AGTCCGCGCAGAGCGCACAGTGTGCCGCTGGGTGAACCCAGGATCTGACCTTATGGGGTTCCCCGGGGTGAAGACCCAAGAGGGGGAGATGGTACAGGCCCTAAGCTGGGAGGAATACCGGGTTCAGCTCGAGCAGCAGTGGGGGAAGCAACGGAAAGAATACCAGGTCGGGCTAGAGGCCTACCACCAGAAAGATTTGGCGGTCAAGGATCGGGCCCGCAAGGACCCCACCGCTCACCAGGCCCCGCGCAGGCAGGGCGTTATCACCACCTTCAAGCTCCGCGGAGGCTGGGGCTTCATTAAAGAGCCAGGCCTGTATGCAGAAGTGTTTGTTAACCGGAGGGATGTCGAGTCACACTTGAGGGAGGGTCACCCGGACCGGGACCTTTACCCCGGGGATGAAGTGACCTACACCCGGCACTTTGGAGAGAAGGGGTGGTTCGCTTTAAATGTCTGCAAGCGGAAGTCGATGGAACCCCCGACTAAGGTGCCAGAGAAGCTGGCCCCTGTGGCCAAGGTGCCCCCTTGTGGACGGCCTACGATCACCACTGAGACCACCGTGGTCACCCCAACATGCACCATTGTAAAGACCACGACTTGTAGCATTATGACCTCCACCGCTGTCGTGGCCAAGGAAGCACCCCCTCAGGTGACCGGTGTTCCTGCTGCCCCAGAATCGAAGACTGTGAGTACACAGACCCCCAGATGGGACAGTACTCCCCCGTATGCAGTACCAGGCGGTGGGCAATATCCAAAGGGGTTGCCTCCGCCGGTGCTGCCCCCTGATTGGTTTAAGTAAGATCTTAAAACTCTGAATATGTACATAGTTCTTCTAACTGTTTGTTTCCCGTTATGTTGCTGCTAAACCCGTCCAGGGTTAACTCTTAAAGGGATCCCTTTGTTGACTCGGGATCCCTATTGTTCTGCTGTTTGGTTTGTTTTTCCTACCTTTTGTTCCGTTACCAAGAACTGCCGCAATCATGAACAGTGCATGATACAAACTGCTTGTAAATAGTTTGCACCTTCTTAAAGGTGCTCCCTACTGGTTTTACTTAAAGAAGGACTCTTTGCGAAGATACCGCACCGGAGCCTTTGCTGAGTACGGACTGGTAGCTTGAGAAGATGTGCTACCTCACACAGACTGGATCCCCTCTTAAAGGGGATGTTCACTTGTTGCACTTAAAGAATAGTATTGCTTTAAGACAGATAGATGGCAATAATGTCTTGACAAAGAGAAAATGATGATGATGCTCACGTATAAAAGTTATATGTATACAACTAGTTGATTGTAAGAAATGTTCAATAATGTTGATAGAAGAATGAGGACAGGAAGTGAACCCGTAGGGGTTAGTGGCGAGTCCTCTTAGGAGCCATATAGAGATGGCTCAGTGATCTCAGACTGAAAGAAAAACATGTTCTATACTGTGTATAGTAGTGGAAGGACAGAAGGCTCGGGCTGAAAGGAGCGGTCCTGTGATAGAAAGCAGAGGCAGTAGGTCTGGAGCCGTTAGGACAGGCGGTCCTGCAGATGTAAAGTAGGAGAATGTAGCACAGTTGCTCAAGCCTTATAATGTGTTATAAGAAGGTCTTTAGTGGATTTAGAGTGTACATCCTTAAAGGCAATGTTGAATTAATGTTTAAAAATTTTGCACTTAGTAGAATACCCGGTTGGGTAAGAAGAGTTATTTATAGAAAAGTTATTTAAAAGTATTTAACCATGTTTGTAACGTTCAAGTGTCCTCACCTCCCATAAAGGGAAGCTTTGTTCAAGTATGCTTATTGTTATTGCACTCACAGAAATTGTATGTCTTTTTGCTGACATGTATTGTTGTTTTCTTCCCAGTCCCGGAGTACTGGATTTAACCAGGGGGGGGTGCAGCGCCCCAGAGTCCTGGTCGTTGCAGTACTGTAGCTCCGCTGCTGAGGGGGGCTATGGTACGTCTGATGGCACTGAAGGAGTTCATCTGACCAGGTATCACATACACCAATACATTTCACAATCGGGCCTCCAGGGGGAGCTAAGGGTGCTATTTATTAGGCCACTCCTCACCACTGTGGGTAAAACTGGGGGTCAGGCAGGAAGTTAGTGAAGAAAGCTGACTGGGTTGGACCAGACAACACCTGGTGGCAGAGGGTGTTGTGGGGGAAGATTCGGTAGGGTCCCTGTCAGGTTTGGGACCCTGACAGAGGCCTGGCTACAAGAAGGAATGTCATGGGACCGTGCCTGCTCAGCATAGCGGCGGTGCCCTAAGAAAGGAACAGAAGCGAGATATATTGTGCTGAGTGAGAAACGAGATCAAAGCAAGAAGGAGAATACCAGTAGGAGTCGTGCTGTAAGACCGAGGCAACATCCTACTGAGGCGCACAACCGGCGGCCGGAATGCCGAGGAAGTATTACTATATTCAGCTTCAGGCAATACTTCAAACCAACGGCAGGACAGTCAGTCAAAGGCGGGCTGTCTCACCTAAATCACCTATGCAGTCTTGGGGGGCAACTTGTGGAGAGGGGCGACTCTAGGGTCCCGGAAGAGCTCCGAGCCTACCCGTCATACGGGTGCCGTCCTAACCGTAACATCAGGGAGGGACGGAGGATTAGCAGAACATCATCTAATCGAGTTGTGAGGGAACTTAAGAAACAGACACAACAGTTGTGGGGACTTTCCGTAAGCACAGCAGGGAAGGACCACAACACCTAGCGCTAGCAGGTAGGCACAGATTTCCACCTGCAACGAGAACTCTGGAGGTGCCTTTGGACCGGCCGGACTTGCGCAGCCTGGTGAACCGTATTCCGGACTGAGGACCCAGAGACCTTCAGTAAAGAGGTAAAGAGACTGCAACCTGGTGTCCTCGTTACTTACTGCACCGCACCACTACCACCGTCCACAACCATCATTTACTGTACGCCCCTCAGCAGGGTCACGGACCGGGCCTAGCCACCGTGACAACCCCAGAGCAGAGACTCAGAGGCCCGGTACCGGGTACCCCTCGGCCCTGCGGCAGTGGGGGCGCTGCATATATATACAGGGGGAGTGGTACTGTGCAGTGTATATATACAGGGGGAGTGGTACTGTGCAATGTATATATACAGGAGGAGTGGTACTGTGCAGTGTATATATGCAGGACGAGTGGTACTGTGCAGTGTATATATACAGGGGGAGTGGTACTGTGCAGTGTATATATACAGGGGGAGTGGTACTGTGCAGTGTATATATACAGGAGGAGTGGTACTGTGCAGTGTATATATACAGGGGGAGTGGTACTGTGCAGTGTATATATACAGGGGGAGTGGTACTGTGCAGTGTATATATACAGGGGGAGTGGTACTGTGCAGTGTATATACACAGGACAGGAGGAGTGGTACTGTGCAGTGTATATATGCAGGATGAGTGGTACTGTGCAGTGTATATATACAGGACATGACCGTGTATGGCCAATATGGCTCTTTCTTACCCCAAACCATCCCCCACACCCCGTGTAAACAAAAACACCATACTTAAATAAAAACATAACACAATAGTTTCTTTGGATAATTTTGGCCACAGCGGCCAGTTTATTAACAAACAATAACAAACATTTTCTTTTAGCATTAGCATAATTTATGCAAAAATTCGAGGGGAGGGTTCTTGGAGCCCAGCAGGAAAAATTCTGGCTTAAAATATTTTGGCAAAACCAAAAACAGAACTTAAACACCTCAACTTACCCTCAGCCGTACCACCAGCTCGAGGGCATCATAATTCCCGTTTCGGGAAAATTAACCACCACCAGCTCCCAGGGTAAAAACCCCGTCCAGAGCCTGTAACCAAAATGCCAGAACAACAAACCCGTTTAACAGTCCGGAATTTCCTTCAAATTCCTTCGCCGCTGAATCCGCATCAACTCCAAGAACCCCACCCCCCCGCCACAAACTCACAGCCCTGAACACCTCAGGCCTGTGAGTGCCCCAATGCCACCACTGCTTTCTCAATTCCTTCCTGTATGGACAAGGCCCACAAATCAATGCCAATCTCATTCAGGTGAACCCCGTCCTCCCTCCAAAAATTACCAACACCCGACTCCAAGTCAAAGTGCCGAACACTTATACCCCCATTTCTGTATACAAACTTTGCAACCGCCCTGTTCAACTTCACCCGAGCCCTATTGATCCCCTTAAAGGATCGCGCCAACCTCCACTTCTTACGAGGGAGAATGTCTGACCAAACCGTTAACACCCCCGGGAATGCCGTCCACAACCGGAGAAAATCAAATCGAATGTCCCTTATCAAATCTCTTACCGGTTTGGAGCCCAAGTCATTCCCGCCCAAATGAACCACCAGTATATCTGGTGCTCTATCCAAGCGGGCAGCACATGAAAAATAAGAAATTGCCCTGCTCCAAACCATACCCCGAAAACCGAGCCACCGAACGACAACTTGCACCCTACTAAAACCCAACTGCCTACCGTCCAGCCTGGCATCTGCCCGAAGCGCCCCCCAATAGACAAACGAATGTCAAAAAAATCCAAACAAGATACGGGTCACGACCTGAAATATAGCAATAACAGTAACCGTTAGGTAATGCTCATTAAACTACACAGTAACAGCAATTAATGCCGAACATAAGACAAATAACGGCCTGAGCTCCAACGACCATCCGCTTGATCACTTCCGACCCAAGGCCAAGGCTATCAGCCTCCGACGCTGCCCCGATCCTGAACGAATGCGATCCGAATTCGGCCCGCGAAAAACCCAAAGCCCCTAAACACTTGTGAAGAATCGCAATGAACTGAAAACGGGACAGGAAAAACCCCGTCTTGATGGCACAACAATGCGCCCACCCGACCAGCCCACAAACTCCAATAAACCTTTAAACACTGTTCCGGGCACATCAATGACCCAGCCACTCTGCCCAGCACTACCCTTTTTCCTGCCCCAGCTTGACCTGTCTTGGAGCGGCGGATCCAAAACACAATACCACCAGCCCAAAAATCAACATCTTGCGCCAATAAACCATTCGCACTCACCCTGCTACGGGACACCAACTCCCCTATTCGTAAGGCCCCAAAAAAGGCCAAAGAAAAAGCCAAACGAAACAATACCGTTTCAAAATGAGAGCAGCAAATGCCTTCCAATACGCCACCCAAACGCTCAAGGACATTAAACAATATAGGCCGGCGCCCATCGACACTTCTCACACCCTTCCGAAAACCTTTCAATGCTTGCCGTACCAGAACATTTTTTGTCACATCCACCGAGCCCTCTAGCTTGAAACCAAAAGCTAAGCCGGCCACAAATCTGTTCACCTTAGAGATAGACCAGCCAAAGTCTGCCGCCCTACCAACCAAACACAAAACGGCTAACAACTTGTCGTTTTCCGACCCTGCCCCACCCCACTGTAACAACGAACCCTGCCAAATATTCCACGATGCTTCGTATGCCGCCCAAGTCTGACTCGTAACCGAGGCCCGAATCAACCATCCCGCTCCTCCATAAGAATCATCCACAAGCGCGAAGGGCATACCGCTCCTGTTGCATCTGCTTCTGGTGCCAGCTCCTGGAAACGTTCCCACTGTAAACGAGATAAGGCATCTGCTAACGAATTTTGCATGCCAGGTACATGCACCCCTGAAATCCATGCGTTGATCTCCAGACATCTTAAGACAAGCTCTCTCACCAACTTTACCACAGGAGGGGATGACGCTGACAGCGTGTTGATCACCGAAACCACGCTCATGTTGTCGCAATGGAATCTAATTCTGCGATTCGCAAACACGTCACCCCAAATGAACACAGCAACCACAATGGGAAACAACGCCAACAGAGCTAGATTTTTTGTGAAACCGCTCTTATTCCAACTGTCCGGCCATGTTCCAACGCTCCACTGTCCTGCGCAATAGGCCCCATAACCAACGCTGCCTGCTGCGTCCGTGAAAATCTCACAATCAACATTGTTAACCAACTGCTGCTGTATCAGAGAGCGACCGTTGTAATGCACCAAAAAACTCTGCCATACCAACAAATCGTCCTTGTGCTCTTGACCAAGTTGAATAAAATGATGCGGGGCCCGAACCCCCGTCGTCACCCTGGACAACCTACGGCAAAAAATTCGTCCCATGGGCATAATCCTACACACAAAATTCAACCGCCCAAGCAAAGACTGTAATTCTTTCAAAGTCACCTTTTTGAGCCTGACAACGCGACCAACCTCCTGTTTCAGGGACAACAATTTATCCTCTGGCAACCGGCATTCCATTTTCTCTGACTCAATCAGAATACCCAGAAAACTTAAAACAGTACAAGGGCCTTCGGTTTTTTCCCTAGCCAAGGGGACACCAAAAAGCTCCGCCACCTACTCCATGGCGGCCAAAGTATTTCTGCACACATTCGAATCGGGAGGACCTATAAACAAAAAATCGTCCAAGTAATGAATGACTGACGGAATACCAGACACCTCTCTGACAACCCATTCTAGAAAGGTACTAAACGTCTCGAACAAGGAACAAGAAATGGCACAACCCATCGGCAAACATCTGTCGAGATAATAACCATCATTCCAAAAACATCCCAACAACGGAATACTGTCCGGGTGAATCGGAAGTAATCTAAAGGCCGACTCTACATCCGTCTTTGCCAACAAAGCTCCCATACCGTAACTGCGCACCCAGTGCACCGCCATGTCGAATGACGTATAAACCACAGAACACAACTCTTGCGAAATGCCATCGTTAACAGACAACCCTTTTGGGTACGACAAATGGTGAATTAAACGAAATTTATTCGGTTCCTTTTTTGGGACCACCCCCAACGGGGAAACGATCATCCCTTCAACTGGTAAACATGTAAACGGACCAGCCATTCTCCCCAACTCCACCTCTTTATTTAACTTTTCACTGACCACTGCTGCATGAACCGCAGCCGACGTCAAATTCTTAACTGAAAATGGAACCACGTGGTCAGGGGGGGATGTGAAAACCGTCCGCAAAACCCTTACTAAGAACTGCAGCCTTCTCCCGATCAGGATACCTACTTAGAAAGGGGGCCATCTTTTGAAGCCTCACCGGCATCTCCCCCTTGACCGGCACCCAATGCCGGCTTGCCTCTTGCTTTTTTAAAACATTTAGAGGCCCCATGGGAACCTCCATTACAGTGGGAGCACACATGTTTAAACTTGCAGGTATTCCCGAAATTGCACTGGCCTTCGTTAAATTGCCAGCACGTTCCCGTTTTCTGTTTCGCTCCCTGTGACCCCTGACCACTACTGGCATGGCCTGCCTGCTGGTTGGCACTGCCTCCACTCCCGTGAAAGGACTGCCCATACCTGACTGGCACCATCACTTTTAACCAAAGTCCTATGTCCTTTTGGTCCCAACGTATCTCAGGCCTGACCGCCTTCCTTTGCCTGAACTGCTCATCATAACGCAACCAGGCCTGCCCGCCATAAGTACGGTGAGCTTCCCCAATCGCATCAAGATAGCAAAATAAGCCGGAACAATTCTCCGGAGACTTCTCACCTATTACGTTCGCTAGGATTGCAAACGCTTGTAACCAATTAGTAAACGTCTGCGGTATAAGCCGCCACCTCTTTTCTTCATCCTCCTTCTTGCTATCATCCTTTTTTCCCTTATCAAGATTAAACTTCTCTAACGGGAGTAAGGAAAAAATCTCCACATAGTCGTCGCGCCAAATCTTTTCCTTAACCTCCTTCTTCAAATGGGCCCCCAACGGCCCCTCAAAACAGACGTACACCTCACCCTTAGCCCTATCGTCCAACTTCACCGTGTCCCCTTTATCCTCCGTTTGCACGGATACAGACACACCGGACACCGACGGCGACTGCTCAACCACTAACGATCTACCAGATTCAGGTAACAACTGCGCCGTAACCCCCGCCCCCGGAAGCCATGCCCCAGCCAGCAGAGCCATTGCCTCTCTTGCTGCCCCGCTCTGCAAACTGCTCAACAATTGTGACACGCTCACCAATAAATCTCGCAGCCCAGGCTCAACTGACCCACCCCTACCTCCAACATCTGTCGCCCTCTCACTTGGCACCTGAGTACCCCTAACCTCTGCTGCTAAACCCCCCCTGGGCAACAAACCAGACATGGATTGGTACTCACCGAGCTGCGCAGGTGCTGTGTCCCTGCCAGCCATACGTCCCGAATCCCGACGCTCCCCATCCGGCTCGTTGTCAGTGCTGCCACTGTGCTGCTCCTGGCCCATGCCCCTGGCCTCCACATCACCAGGGGGGACCAGAGCGTCTGCTTAACCTCGCCCGACCGACCTCATCCTGGTTCTGGACCTTGTTTGTTCCGTATGCCGCGGCTCCCTTTCCGGCTCACGTCCTCGATGTCTGCCAGACAGTGGGGCCCCACTGCCCGCCGCACCATCCGTCCGATGCACCTCTTCTGCCTCTAGCCGCCTGGACGTCTCCTGTAAAGCAGAGCCCACCGGAATCCGCCTGCCCGCGCTCCTGCTAACAAGCCCCGACCCGATCTTGCGGCCATGCTGCTGGTGCCCGCCATGCTGCCACCCACGCCCCTGTTGTCCGCCGCCGCCGGCATGCTCCTGCTTGCCTGTTATGACCCCAATGGCAGAGGGTCTCAGAAATAATTACTAAGTCTGCAAACACAAAAAACCAGCTCATAGGGCAGTGGTAACTGAGCTGACCATATATCTAATCCTAGCACCACAAATAGCAGCAGCCGGGGAACGTGCCTACGTTGGTTCTAGACGTCTCGCGCCAGCCGGAGAACTAACTAACCCTAGAAGGGAAAAGAAAGACCTTTCTTGCTTCCAGAGAAAAGACCCCAAAAGTTGGATACAAGCCCCCAACAAATAATAACGGTGAGGTAAGAGGAAAAGACAAACGTAAGAATGAGCTAGGTATTTAGCAAAGAGAGCCCCACTAGCTAATAGCAGAATATAGTAAGATGACTTATATGGTCAGCAAAAACCCTATCAAAATATCCACGCTTGATATTCAAGAACCCCCGAACCGTCTAACGGCCCGGGGGGAGAACACCAGCCCCCTAGAGCTTCCAGCAAGGTCAGGAATCACATTTAGTACAAGCTGGACAAAAATGAGAGCAAGCAAATAACCAAAAAACAAAGAAGCAGGACTTAGCTTAATTTTGCACGAACCCGGACCAGCAGACAGGAGAAAACAGAAAGGATCTGATTACAACGATGCCAGGCACTGGACTAAGGATCCAGGAAGCTTATATAGCAACTCCCCTGGACTAACGACCCAGGTGGGTGCCAAACTGAGGAAAGACAATCCCAGAGTCATATCACTAGTAACCACAAGAGGGAGCCAAAAAGTCTAATTCACAACAGTACCCCCCCCTTAAGGAGGGGTCACCGAACCCTCACCAAGACCACCAGGGCGATCAGGATGAGCAGCGTGAAAGGCACGAACTAAATCGGCCGCATGCACATCAGAGGCAACCACCCAGGAATTATCCTCCTGACCATAGCCCTTCCACTTGACCAGATATTGAAGCCTCCGTCTGGAGAGACGAGAATCCAAGATCTTCTCCACCATGTACTCCAACTCGCCCTCAACCAACACCGGAGCAGGAGGCTCAACAGAAGGAACCACAGGTACAACGTACCGCCGCAACAAAGACCTATGGAACACGTTGTGAATGGCAAACGACACCGGAAGATCCAAGCGAAAGGACACAGGATTAAGGATTTCCAATATCTTGTAAGGACCGATGAAGCGAGGCTTAAATTTAGGAGAGGAGACCTTCATCGGAACAAATCGAGAAGACAGCCATACCAAATCCCCAACACGAAGTCGGGGACCCACACCGCGGCGGCGGTTGGCAAAACGCTGAGCCTTCTCCTGTGACAACTTTAAGTTGTCCACCACATGATTCCAGATCTGCTGCAACCTATCCACCACAGAATCTACCCCAGGACAGTCAGAAGGCTCCACATGTCCCGAGGAAAAACGAGGGTGGAAACCAGAGTTGCAGAAAAATGGCGAAACCAAAGTAGCGGAACTAGCCCGATTATTAAGGGCAAACTCAGCCAACGGCAAGAAGGTCACCCAATCATCCTGATCTGCCGAAACAAAACACCTCAAATAAGCCTCCAGAGTCTGATTAGTTCGCTCCGTTTGTCCATTAGTCTGAGGATGAAAGGCAGACGAAAACGACAAATCAATGCCCATCCTAGCACAAAAGGATCGCCAGAACCTGGAAACAAACTGGGATCCTCTGTCAGACACAATATTCTCAGGAATGCCATGTAAACGAACCACATTCTGAAAGAACACAGGAACCAGATCGGAAGAGGAAGGCAGCTTAGGCAAAGGCACCAAATGGACCATTTTAGAAAAGCGATCACACACCACCCAGATGACAGACATGCCCTGAGACACCGGGAGATCTGAAATGAAATCCATGGAAATGTGTGTCCAAGGCCTCTTCGGGACAGGCAAGGGCAAGACCAACCCGCTGGCACGAGAACAGCAAGGCTTAGCTCGAGCACAAGTCCCACAGGACTGCACAAATGACCGCACATCCCGTGACAAGGAAGGCCACCAAAAGGACCTAGCCACCAGATCTCTGGTGCCAAAAATTCCCGGATGCCCTGCCAACACCGAGGAATGAACCTCGGAAATGACTCTGCTGGTCCACTTATCAGGAACAAACAGTCTGTCAGGTGGACAAGAGTCAGGTCTACCAGCCTGAAATCTCTGCAACACACGTCGCAAATCAGGAGAAATGGCCGACAAGATAACTCCCTCTTTAAGAATACCAACTGGTTCTGCGACTCCAGGAGAGTCAGGCACAAAGCTCCTTGAAAGAGCATCAGCCTTCACATTCTTTGAACCTGGTAAATACGAGACCACAAAGTCAAAACGGGAGAAAAACAATGACCAGCGGGCCTGTCTAGGATTCAGGCGTTTAGCAGACTCGAGATACATCAAATTTTTGTGATCAGTCAAGACCACCACACGATGCTTAGCACCCTCGAGCCAATGACGCCACTCCTCAAATGCCCACTTCATGGCCAGCAACTCCCGATTGCCAACATCATAATTCCGCTCAGCAGGCGAAAACTTCCTAGAGAAGAAAGCACATGGTCTCATTACCGAGCAACCAGGGCGTCTCTGCGACAAAACGGCCCCTGCCCCAATCTCAGAAGCATCCACTTCGACCTGAAAGGGAAGTGAGACATCAGGCTGGCACAAAACAAGCGCCGAAGTAAACCGGCACTTCAACTCTTGGAACGCCTCCACGGCTGCAGGAGCCCAGTTAGCAACATCAGAACCTTTCTTGGTCATATCCGTCAAAGGTTTAACAACGCTAGAAAAATTAGCGATAAAACGACGGTAGAAGTTAGCAAAACCCAAGAACTTCTGAAGACTCTTAACTGACGTGGGTTGAGTCCAATCATGAATAGCTCGGACCTTGACTGGGTCTATCTCCACAGCAGAAGGGGAAAAAATAAACCCCAAAAAGGGAACCTTCTGTACTCCAAAGAGACACTTTGAGCCCTTAACAAACAAAGCATTCTCACGCAAAACCTGAAACACCATCCTGACCTGCTCCACATGTGAGTCCCAATCTTCAGAGAAAACCAGAATATCATCCAGATAAACAATCATAAATTTATCCAGATACTTCCGGAAAATATCATGCATAAAGGACTGAAACACTGAGGGAGCATTAGAGAGCCCAAAAGGCATCACCAAGTACTCAAAATGACCTTCGGGCGTATTAAATGCTGTCTTCCATTCATCTCCTTGCTTAATGCGCACAAGGTTGTACGCACCACGAAGATCTATCTTGGTGAACCACTTGGCACCTCTAATCCGGGCAAACAAGTCCGACAACAGAGGCAAAGGATACTGAAATTTAACAGTGATTTTATTCAGAAGCCGATAGTCAATACAAGGTCTCAAGGATCCATCCTTCTTGGCCACAAAAAAGAATCCCGCACCAAGAGGGGAAGAGGATGGACGGATATGCCTCTTCTCCAGAGACTCCTTGATATACGAACGCATTGCGGCATGCTCAGGTACAGACAGATTAAATAGTCTTCCCTTAGGAAATTTACTACCTGGAATCAAATTTATGGTGCAGTCACAGTCCCTATGAGGAGGCAGAGCACTGGACCTGGACTCGCTGAATACATCCTGATAATCAGACAAATACTCAGGAACTTCCGAAGGAGTAGAGGAAGCAATAGACACCGGCGGGGAATCAGCATGAATTCCCTGACAGCCCCAACTTGACACAGACATTGCCTTCCAATCCAAGACTGGATTGTGGGTCTGTAACCATGGCAGACCCAAAACGACCAAATCATGCATTTTATGCAGAACAAGAAAACGAATCACCTCCTGATGTTCAGGAGTCATGCACATGGTTATCTGCGTCCAAAACTGCGGTTTATTTTCCGCCAATGGCGTAGCATCAATACCTCTAAGAGGAATAGGATTTACCAACGGTTCAAGAACAAAACCACAGCGCTTGGCAAATGACAGATCCATAAGACTCAGGGCAGCACCTGAATCCACAAACGCCATAACAGGGTAAGAAGACAATGAGCAAATTAAAGTCACAGACAAAATAAATTTAGGTTGCAAATTACCAATGGCGACAGGACTAACAACCCTTGTTAGGCGTTTAGAGCATGCTGATATAACATGTGTAGAATCACCACAGTAAAAACACAACCCATTCTGACGTCTATGATTTTTCCGCTCATTTCTAGTCTGAATTCTATCACATTGCATTAAATCAGGTGTTTGTTCAGACAACACCACCAGAGGATTAGCGGTTTTGCGCTCCCGCAAACGCCGGTCAATTTGAATAGCCAGCGCCATGGAATCATTCAGACTTGTAGGAATGGGGAAACCCACCATCACATTCTTAATGGCTTCAGAAAGGCCATTTCTGAAATTTGCGGCCAGAGCACACTCATTCCACTGAGTAAGCACGGACCATTTCCGAAATTTTTGGCAATACACTTCAGCTTCATCCTGGCCCTGAGAAATAGCCAGCAAGGCTTTTTCTGCCTGAACTTCAAGATTGGGTTCCTCGTAAAGCAATCCGAGCACCAGAAAAAACGCATCAATATTTGCCAATGCCGGATCTCCTAGCGCTAGCGAGAAAGCCCAATCCTGAGGGTCGCCCCGTAAAAAAGAGATAACAATTTTAACTTGCTGAGCTGAATCTCCAGATGAACGGGGTCTCAGAGATAGAAACAATTTACAATTATTCCTGAAATTCCTAAACTTAAATCGGTCTCCAGAAAACAGTTCAGGAATAGGTATTTTAGGTTCAGACATTGGGCTACTGGTAACACAATCTTGTATGCCCTGCACACGAGCAGCAAGCTGGTCTACACTTGTAATCAAGGTCTGGACATTCATGTCTGCAGCAGGCACAAGCCACTCAGAGGTAAAGAGGAGGAAGAGAGGTAAAAAAAAAAAAAAAAAAACTCAGAATTTCCTTTCTTATAATCCCACTTCAGTAATGCATTAAACATTCAATGTTGGCCTGGCACACTGTTATGACCCCAATGGCAGAGGGTCTCAGAAATAATTACTAAGTCTGCAAACACAAAAAACCAGCTCATAGGGCAGTGGTAACTGAGCTGACCATATATCTAATCCTAGCACCACAAATAGAATCAGCCGGGGAACGTGCCTACGTTGGTTCTAGACGTCTCGCGCCAGCCGGAGAACTGTTGTGATTCGGTTCGTGGGCTCCCCCGGTGGTCTCTTGTGGTACTGGTGTCCTGCAAGCTTTGCCTTCTCAGTTCACCTGTTCCTATCAGGATGTGGGAGTATCCTATTTAACCTTGCTCCTCAGTCATTCTAATGCTGGCCATCAATGTATCCAGAGTGATTCTGTTGCATGTTCCTGCTCCCAGTTTTCTGCTCAGCTAAGTTGGACACTTTAGTCCTTAAGTCTATTTTTGTATGTTTTGTCCAGTTTGCACTTATGTGAATCTCTGCAGCTGGAAGCTCTTGTTGGGCTGAAATTACCACTCCAGTGGCATGAGTTGTCACATGAGTTAAGGTAATTTCAGGATGGTGTTTTGAAGGGTTTTGCAGCTGACCGCGAAGTCCTCTGTTGTATCTTTCTGCTATTTAGTTAGCGGGCCTCTCTGTGCTAAATCTGCTTTCATACTACGTGTGTCTTTTCATCTGCTCTCACCGTTATTATATGTGGGGGGCTGCTATCTCCTGTGGGGACATTCTCTGGAGGCAAGCCAGGACTGTGTTTTCTTCTACCAGGGGTAGTTAGTTCTCCGGCTGGCGCGCGGCATCTAGAGACAACGCAGGAATGCCCCCTGGCTACTTCTAGTGTGGTGTGTAGGTTTAGCATCGCGGTCAGCTCTAGTTTCCATCACCCGAGAGCTTGTCCGTTTATTCTATGCTTCTGTTGTTTCCTTGCCATTGGAAACCATAACAGAGAACTAACTAACCCTAGAAGGGAAAAGAAAGACCTTTCTTGCCTCCAGAGAAAAGACCCCAAAAGTTGGATACAAGCCCCCAACAAATAATAACGGTGAGGTAAGAGGAAAAGACAAACGTAAGAATGAGCTAGGTATTTAGCAAAGAGAGGCCCACTAGCTAATAGCAGAATATAGTAAGATGACTTATATGGTCAGCAAAAACCCTATCAAAATATCCACGCTGGATATTCAAGAACCCCCGAACCGTCTAACGGCCCGGGGGGAGAACACCAGCCCCCTAGAGCTTCCTGCAAGGTCAGGAATCACATTTAGTACAAGCTGGACAAAAATGAGAGCAAGCAAATAACCAAAAAACAAAGAAGCAGGACTTAGCTTAATTTTGCACGAACCCGGACCAGCAGACAGGAGAAGACAGAAAGGATCTGATTACAACGATGCCAGGCACTGGACTAAGGATCCAGGAAGCTTATATAGCAACTCCCCTGGACTAACGACCCAGGTGGGTGCCAAACTGAGGAAAGACAATCCCAGAGTCATATCACTAGTAACCACAAGAGGGAGCCAAAAAGTCTAATTCACAACACTTGCCCTCGATGCAGCGGTACCGCTCCTGGGATCTGGTCTCCTTCCAGCTGCGCTCCGGTGTTATGGCTGGACCTGGTGGTTAGGAGCACCTGGAATGACCTGATAGTCAAAACTGCAAAATAGAGCGAGCTCTGGGAAGTGGGAGCTCTGCTGACCGCAGCCCTAATCTATTATCACACACACTAGAATTAGCCGTGGATCGTACCTGACTCTGCCTAGACGACTCTTCACAGCCTGAGAGGTAACTACCCCTAAAGAGAAATATAGCCTCACCTTGCCTCAGAGAAATTCCCCAAAGGAAAAGAGCAGCCCCCCACATATATTGACTGTGAGTTAAGAGGAAGGCACAAACATAGGAATGAGACAGGTTTCAGCAAAGGAGGCCAGACTTACTAAATAGACAGAAGATAGATAAAGAGATCATTGCAGCTGCAACCCAGAGCTTCCAGCTAGCAAGACAATATCATGATAGCCAGCTGGACAAAACTTAGCAGGTACTCAGAAATATATTCAGCACACAAATGGACAACAAATGAGCTTAACAGGGACTTAGCTTCTGCTGAAGTAGACAGGTCATCAGGAGATCCAAGTGAGATCTGAACCAGTACAGATACATTGACAACTGGCATCAGGTAACGATCTGAGCAGAGTTAAATAGAGGAACAGGCCCCAGTCCTAAACGATGCAGCTGAGGAAGCCACCTCCAGACCAGCAGCTCCACTTTCAGCCACCAGAGGGAACCCACGGACAGAACTCACAGAAATACCATTCCTGACCACAGGAGGGAGTTCGAGAACAGAGTTCACAACACTCCGGGTCCTCGATGCAGCCTGCTGTGGTGATGCAGGCCTCACTTCCGGTGCGGCTCTTTCTACCTGCACACCGCTGCTGGAACCTGCGCTAGCCGGCCGGTGAGGAGGGGGCACAGCGGGGGGATGCCGCACCGCTGCACCCGGCCTCCGCAGGGTCCCCGGAGGGGCTCCTAGGCCTGCACCTGCCGCGCATGCTCACCTCAGGTGAGAGTCTCTGCGGAGGCCTCGTGCGTCTTCCGCACCTGCTGCTGGCCTCCTGCGCTCCTTTGGCTCCGAGCAGTGCCGCCAGCTGCTCCTCCAGCCATCCTCCCCTTCTGGACCTGGCAATGTCCCTCAGGCACCCCACCAACGCATCCACCGACTCCATACAGCGATCAGGTAATCCAGACAGCCAAGAATGGGGGGGGGGGGTTGCTCTCTCTGCACACAGGCTTTCCTGATGTAAAAGTGCCACATTTCCCGCACTTTTCCCCTATATAGCCCACGCCTCCCACTAAAACCCCTCACTAAGCTCTCCTATCACCCAATCACCTAACCCCGGCACAATTTTTGAATAAAGCCTATGTCCAAGCACAGTCATGGGGGGCCTACATCGAGCTGTGCTTATTCCTGCCCCCTCCTGGAGAAGTGGTACTGTGCAGTGTATATATACAGAACGGGAGGAGTGGTACTGTGCAGTGTATATATACAGGAGGAGTGGTATTGTGCAGTGTATATATACAGGAGGAGTGGTACTGTGCAGTGTATATATACAGGACAGGAGGAGTGGTACTGTGCAGTATATATATACACAGGAGGAGTGGTACTGTGCAGTGTATATATACAGGAGGAGTGGTACTGTGCAGTGTATATATACAGGGGGAGTGGTACTGTGCAGTGTATATATACAGGGGGAGTGGTACTGTGCAGTGTATATATACAGGAGGAGTGGTACTGTGCAGTGTATATATACAGGGGGAGTGGTACTGTGCAGTGTATATACTTCAGCAGCCGCCCAGCCCAGTCCCCTAGCACCTGTCCTGTATATATATTATATATACTGTATCTATACAGGCTGTATAGATACAGTATATACAGGACCGGTGCTGGGGGCCTGGGCTAGGCGGCTGCTGAAGTATATAATATATATATATATCAGCTGCAGCGGCCCAGCCCATGGCCTCCCCAGCTCACCCAGACTGTTAGGATACAGCGATATCATTGCACTCACTCAGGCGCGGGTAGTAGCTCCTCCAGAATCATCCTGATAAGTTCAGCAGTGCAGCCAGGGGTGGGAGAGCAGAGCAGGAGAACGTGTCTCTCTTCGCCCACAAACAATGTCACGCTGGCTGCGTTCTTAACCCCTATGTGCCTGCCTGGCCTGCACTGAAGATGCTTGTGCCAACTCCCACTGCCCGCACCTGTAAGACCGCCGTGCCCGCAAATTGAAAGGGTAAGTGGCAGGAAAAACAGCGGGCCGGCCTTGATGTAAATACTTTCAGCGTTTTTGCTGCAGATTTCACCCATATTAATGAGTGGGGTAAAATCTGCACTAAAAAATGCAAGTAAAAACAGCATAAAATGTGACTTCTTTTTTTTTAATGCTTCGCTTTTCCTGACAAGAGATGCAGAAAGGGGGCAGAAATGTCTGTCGGGAAAACCTAAGCAAGGAGTACACTCGCTCATCACTAGTGTTGAGTTTAGATTCAGAGACGAGGACCCGGACAAGGACCTTATTTTATGGGCATCTGAATTCAGCCTTGTCTAGATCAGGAAACATCAGCAGAATTTTTAACCCCTTTCTGACATCTGACGTACTATCCCGTCGAGGTGGGGTGGGCCCGTATGACCACCGACGGGATAGTACGTCATACGCGATCGCCGCGCTCACGGGGGGAGCGCGGCCGATCGCGGCCGTGTGTCAGCTGCATATCGCAGCTGACATCCGGCACTATGTGCCAGGAGCGGTCACGGACCGCCCCCGGCACATTAACCCCCGGCACATCAAACATGATCGCGGTGTACCGGCGGTATAGGGAAGCATCGCGCAGGGAGGGGGCTCCCTGCGGGCTTCCCTGAGACCCCCGGAGCAACGCGATGTGATCGCGTTGCTCCGAGGGTCTCCTACCTCCCTCCTCGCCGCAGGTCCCGGATCCAAGATGGCCGCGGCATCCGGGTCCTGCAGGGAGGGAGGTGGCTTACCGAGTGTCTGCTCAGAGCAGACACTTGGTAAGCCTGCAGCCCTGCACAGCAGATCGTCGATCTGACAGAGTGCTGTGCACTCTGTCAGATCATTGATCTGTAATGTCCCCCCCTGGGACAAAGTAAAAAAAAAAAAAAAAAATTCCCCACATGTGTGTAAAAAAAAAATAAAAAAAATATCCTAAATAAAGAAAAAAAAAAATTATTCCCATAAATACATTTCTTTAGCTAAATAAAATAAAAAAAACAATAAAAGTACACATATTTAGTATCGCCGCGTCCGTAACGACCCAACCTATAAAACTGCCCCACTAGTTAACCCCTTCAGTAAACACCGTAAGAAAAAAAAAAAAAAACGAGGCAAAAAACAACGCTTTATTATCATACCGCCAGACAAAAAGTGGAATAACACGCGATCAAAAAGACTCTTATAAATAACCATGGTAACGCTGAAAACGTAATCTTGTCCCGCAAAAAACGAGCCGCCATACAGCATCATCAGCAAAAAAATAAAAAAGTTATAGTCCTGAGAGTAAAGCGATACCAAAATAATTATTTTTTCTATAAAATAGTTTTTATCGTATAAAAGCACCAAAACATAAAAAAAAATGATATAAATGAGATATCGCTGTAATCGTACTGACCCGACGAATAAAACTGCTTTATCAATTTTACCAAACGCGGAACGGTATAAACGCCTCCCCCAAAAGAAATTCATGAATAGCTGGTTTTTGATCACTCTGCCTAACAAAAATCGGAATAAAAAGCGATCAAAAAATGTCACGTGTCCGAAAATGTTACCCATAAAAATGTCAACTCATCCCGCAAAAAACAAGATCTCACATGACTCTGTGGACTCAAATATGGAAAAATTACAGCTCTCAAAATGTGGTAACACAAAAAATATTTTTTGCAATGAAAAGCGTCTTTCAGTGTGTGACGGCTGCCAATCATAAAAATCCGCTAAAAAACCCGCTATAAAAGTAAATCAAACCCCCCTTCATCACCCCCTTAGTTAGGGAAAAATAAAAAAATTAAAAAATGTATTTATTTCCATTTTCCCCTTAGGGTTAGGGTTAGGGCTAGAGTTAGGACTAGAGTTAGGGCTAGGGCTAGGGTTAGGGTTAGGGCTAGGGTTGGGGCTAGGGTTAGGGCTAGGGTTAGGGCTAGGGTTGGGGCTAGGGTTAGGGCTAGGGTTAGGGTAAGGGCTAGTGTTGGGGCTAGGGTTAGGGTTAGGGCTGGGGTTGGGGCTAGGGTTAGGGCTAGTGTTACGGCTAGTGTTAGGGCTAGTGATAGGGCTAGGGTTATTGCTAGGGTTAGGGCTAGGGTTAGGGCTAGGGTTAGGGCTAGGGTTAGGGCTACAATTAGGGTTGGGGCTAAAGATAGGGTTAGGGTTTGGATTACATTTACGGTTGGGAATAGGGTTGGGTGTGTCTGGGTTAGAGGAGTGGTTAGGGTTACTGTTGGGATTAGGGTAAGGGGTGTGTTTGGATTAGGGTTTCAGTTATAATTGGGGGGTTTCCACTGTTTAGGCACATCAGGGGCTCTCCAAACGGGACATGGCATCCGATCTGAATTCCAGCCAATTCTGCATTGAAAAAGGAAAACCGTGCTCCTTCCCTTCAGAGCTCTCCCGTGTGCCCAAACAGGGGTTTACCCCAACATATGGGGTATCAGCGTACTCAGGACAAATTGGACATCATCTTTTGGGGTCAAATTTCTCCTGCTACCCTTGGGAAAATACAAAACTGGGGGACAAAAAATAAGTTTTGTGGGAAAAAAAAGATTTTTTTATTTTCACGGCTCTGCGTTGTAAACTGTAGTGAAACACTTGGGGGTTCAAAGTTCTCACAACACATCTAGATAAGTTCCTTGGGGGGTCTAGTTTCCAATATGGGGTCACTTGTGGGGGGTTTGTACTGTTTTGGTACATCAGGGGCTCTGCAAATGCAACGTGACGCCTGCAGACCAATCCATTTAAGTCTGCATTCCAAATGGCGCTCCTTTCCTTCCGAGCTCTGTCATGCGCCCAAACAGTGGTTCCCCCCCACATATGGGATATCAGCGTACTCAGGACAAATTGGACAACAACGTTTGGGGTCCAATTTATCCTGATACCCTTGTGAAAATACAAAACTGGGGGCTAAAAATCATTTTTGTGAAAAAAAAAGAATTTTTATTTTCATGGCTCTGCGTTATAAACTGTAGTGAAACACTTGGGGGTTCAAAGCTCTCAAAACACATCTAGATAAGTTCCTTAGGGGGTCTACTTTCCAAAATGGTGTCACTTGTGGCTGTTTTTAATGTTTAGGCACATCAGGGGCTCTCCAAACGCAACATGGCATCCCATCTTAATTCCAGTCAATTTTGCATTGAAAAGTAAATAGCGCTCCTTCCCTTCCGAGCTCTGCTATGCGCCCAAACAGTGGTTTACCCCCACATATGGGGTATCGTCGTACTCAGGACAAATTGCACAACAACTTTTGTGGTCTAATTTCTTCTCTTACCCTTGGGGAAATAAAAAAATGGGGGCGAAAAGATCATTTTTGTGAAAAAATATGATTTTTTATTTTTACGGCTCTGCATTATAAACTTCTGTTAAGCACTTGTTGGGTCAAAGTGCTCAACACACATCTAGATAAGTTCCTTAAGGGGTCTACTTTCCAAAATGGTGTCACTTGTGGGGGGTTTCAATGTTTAGGCACATCAGGGGCTCTCCAAACGCAACATGGCGTCCCATCTCAATTCCAGTCAATTTTGCATTGAAAAGTCAAATGGCGCTCCTTCCCTTCCGAGCTCTGCCCTGCGCCCAAACAATTGTTTACACCCACATGTGGGGTATCAGCATACTCAGGACAAATTGCACAACAATTTTTGGGGTCCAATGTCTTCTCTTACCCTTGGGAAAATAAAAAATTGGGGGCGAAAAGATCATTTTTGTGAAAAAATATGATTTTTTATTTTTACGGCTCTGCATTATAAACTTCTGTGAAGCACTTGTTGGGTCAAAGTGCTCACCACACATCTAGATAAGATCCTTAGGGGGTCTACTTTCCAAAATGGTGTCACTTGTGGGGGGTTTCAATGTTTAGGCACATCAGGGGCTCTCCAAATGCAACATGGCGTCCCATCTCAATTCCAGTAAATTTTGCATTGAAAAGTCAAATGGCGCTCCTTTCCTTCCGAGCTCTGCCATGCGCCCAAACAGTGGTTTACCCCACATATGCAGTATCAGCATACTCAGGACAAATTGTACAACAACTTTTGGGGTCTATTTTCTCCTGTTACCCTTGGTAAAATAAAACAAATTGGAGCTGAAATAAATTTTGTGTGAAAAAAAGTTAAATGTTTATTTTTATTTAAACATTCCAAAAATTCCTGTGAAACACCTGAAGGGTTAATAAACTTCTTGAAAGTGGTTTTGAGTACCTTGAGGGGTGCAGTTTTTAGAATGGTGTCACACTTGGGTATTTTCTATCATATAGACCCCTCAAAATGACTTCAAATGAGATGTGGTCCCTAAAAAAAAATGGTGTTGTAAAAATGAGAAATTGCTGGTCAACTTTTAACCCTTATAACTCCGTCACAAAAAAAAATTTTGGTTCCAAAATTGTGCTGATGTAAAGTAGACATGTGGGAAATGTTACTTATTAAGTATTTTGTGTGACATATGTCTGTGATTTAAGGGCATAAAAATTTAAAGTTGGAAAATTGCGAAATTTTCAAAATTTTCGCCAAATATTAGTTTTTTTCACAAATAAACGCAAGTTATATCGAATAAATTTTACCACTATCATGAAGTACAATATGTCATGAGAAAACAGTGTCAGAATCGCCAAGATTCGTTGAAGCGTTCCAGAGTTATAACCTCATAAAGGGACAGTGGTCAGAATTGTAAAAATTGGCCCGGTCATTAACGTGCAAACCACCCTTGGGGGTGAAGGGGTCAATGAACATCAGTATATTATTTTAAAATATCCTATTCACACCCATAATTTATTATTTCCATACTATCTAATCATATAAAGAGTAACTAGGCATCTATTTTTTTTTCTAATTTTATCCAGCATGGAAAGTTATAAAACTTCACAAATCGTTTTGTTAGGGAATTTATCTCCATTCCTGTTAAAAAAAAAAAAAAGTGCGTGTAAGGCCTGTTTCACACGTCAGTGGCTCCGGTACATGTGATGACAGTTTTCTCACGTACCGGAGACACTGACTCACGTAGACACATTAAAATAAATGTGTCTCTGCACATGTCAGCGTGTTTTCACGGACCGTGTGTCCGTTTGAAAAACACGGAAACATGTCAGTGTTCGTGGGAGCGCACGGATCACACGGACCCAATAAAGTCAATGGGTGTGTGTAAACACGTACCGCACACGGATGCTGTCTGTGTGCCGCCCGTGTGCCGACTGAGTACCACACGGACCGTGCAGGAGACAGTGCTACAGTAAGCGCTGTCCCCCCAGCGTGTGGTGCTGAAGCCGCCATTCATTCCTTCTCTCCAGCAGTGTTCGCTGGAGAGAAGGAATGAAAAATCAATGGTTTTTTAATTATTTTTGTGTTTAAAATAAAGATCCTTGTCACCTGCTGCCTCCCACCCCCAGTGCGCCCGCCCGCTGGCATTAGAATACTCACCCAGCTCCCTCGATGCATCCTCTCAGCGCCGCAGCTTGTCCTGTATGAGCAGTCACGTGGTGCCGCTCATTACAGCGATGAATATGCGGCTCCACCTCCCATACTCCACCTCCCACACTGATGTGCCACGTGAGCACACGGACATACGGACACGGATAACTCCGGCACCAATTTTTCCGGTACTGGAATTATCTGGACGTGTGAGACTGGCCTAAGTGACTTTCCAACCCTTGATTTTTCCCATTAGCCAGCTATCACATCTGACTGAGGCCACTGGCTCAAAAAGGTTACCTTGAGAAGACTTGGCACAAGCCACTACATCAGACAGATTCCAGAGGAACTCCGATACGCTTAACCACCTATACAGTCCAGTGGATAGGTACCACAGAAGGACTGTCATCCATAAGTGCGAACCAGAGGTGGGAATGGCCACCAAGCAGGATCAAAGCCAAGAGGTCACATTAGGAACAGAATCCTAAAACAAGCAGGTAGTCAAATATCAAGCCAAGGTCAAAGAAAGGGAATAATCAGGACAAAACAGAGGGGTCTGACCAGGATAACTGAACCATTGTCTGGCAGTGGGAGCTGGTTCTCAGGGGTTTTATATAGAACAAAGCAGAAAAATTACACAGCTGACATCAACTATTACACCGATTGCCAATGCACCAGGGCAATCGGAAAGAGCTGAGGCAAAGTGCCAGAATTGGTGCATCTAATGGATGCACCATTTCGGGGGTGGCTGAGGGCAGGTGTTATTAGGCTGGAAAGAAATCAATATCCATGACCTTTCCCAGCCTATTATTATCAGCCTCCAGCTGTCTGCTTTGCCATAGCTGGTTATTAAACATAGGAGGAACCCTATTTCATTTTTTGGGGATCCCCCCATTTTTAATAACCAGCAAAGTCAAAACAGACAGCTATGGGATGTTATGATTATGCTTGACTCATTGACTGGTTATTAAAAATAGGGGGGACCCCAAGCCATTTTTTCATTTATTTATTAATAAGTACAGTAAAATACACACAAGGCACTGCTCCACTCCTCCACTAGGATTTCGGCCTACTGGTTCAAGGTTATTATTTTTTTATAATTTTTAATTCTATGTTATTTTAAGTAATTTCCCTATCCACATTTGTTTGCAGAGCAATTGTCTTGATCTTACCTCCATTTTGCTTTCTTTCGCAGTCCCCTAGCCCTTAATATGACCATTATACATCCATTTTACAGTACCAAAGTTCGAGTCCCCATCGACTTATATGTGGTTCAGGTCAAGTTCTTGTACCTAAACCAAACTTTGGACTAAAGTTTGGCCAAACCGGAACATCCACGAGTCCACTCATCTATACTCCTGACATCCTCTGGCTATCAGTCATAGAGGTGCAGTGTCAGTCATGGCTCAGTATACAGTGAGCAGTGGCTGAAATCACACCCCAGCACTGACTGTCAGCCAGATCAGCAGTACATCAGTCCCAAGCCGACTGTCAGTGCCGGGCCTGTTTTCAGTCAACGTTCACTATGTACTATGTCAACATCATAGTGAAATCCAAAGCCTGTCTACTAGCACTACAACACAAACACACAAAGAAAGGCCTTGTACTATTCACAAGGAAAAGTAGCAAGTTTATGTCAGTGACGTTTTAGATAACCAGGATATATTATGTTCATTTTGTTACAGTGGAAAGCCCAGAATGTGGTCCAGTTGTTGTATTTAGGATAGAGGAAAGCAGGATCCCATTCCTACCATTCCTTCACACATGTTTTGAGATGACCAATTCAGCTCAGTAGAAGCTAGCTGGGGAGCTCTATTGGTAAGTTGGCAAGGCAGGATGCGCCCAGGCTCATGGAAGTCACCAACATAAGAAGGATATGGACAACGTATGTTGATGTGCTGTACAGTAGACCCAACGCAAGTGGAGCTAGGAGGTTGTGTTTCGTTAGAGGCTAGATGGCCTAGGGTTTATTATTTGATAGTAATGTACTTGATATTTTGCTTATGATGAAAATTATTCTGTCTGCAGCCAGTGTTGATGACCTAAACCTCTTATGATCATGAGAATGCTGAAAACTCAGTGGCTAGTGTGAAATTGCCAATTTTGTTTTTTCAAACACATCAAAATATATTAAAAATGCCAAAATATTTAAAAAATACATGTAAAATAATTTTTAATTTAAACAAATCATTTTCTGATGAAAAATGAACCCAAAGGAAATGCGCGCACACAGGAAGAACAAAGGTACAAGTACTACTGGCAGATATTAGCACTCTGGTTAGTGCTTGGAATAATTGTTAGAAAATCAGGAGTGTTAATTCCACATCATAAAGACAAAGTGTAAGGGAGCTGTGAGCGGATGGAACCGAGCACATAATATCTGGACAGTAGACCATGTAGTGAATCCCCAACCAGTGATTCCATTATGTCTGTTCTCTTGTGGGCCATTCCGACCCTGGTCCTACGAGATCTTATTCAATCGAGAAGGCACAAACCTTAATTAAAATTAGTCACCTACAGTTAAAACACTTTGAAAAAAATAAATCTATGTATTTTTTCTAGTATACATGACAGCAATTTAAGGAGGTTGACCAACCTACTTTTATTTTAAAAATGGGCCCATGGTGGATTGAATGTATACACAGGAGGTGCAGAAGTAGGCATGCATTTTAAATATTTTTTTAATTAGGGCCATGTTATCAACCGTGCATGATTTTCTTGAATATATCTAATTTTTGATGACTCCCCAAAACAAAAACATGTGTTGAGGAGAGCCATTAGATCAAATACTTAATTAACCTCAAGATATAAGAGATTGAGAGAAGCAACCCATAACGTGTATTGTTTAACCTTACATAAGTTTTCTCAGATCAAAGTGAGACACTAAAGATGGCTGCCATTTCCTGTATCAGCATACCATGTGCTGATATCCAAGATGACGACCACCCTGATGACCTCATGGATCCAGCCACAGTGATGCCCACCCTGATGACCTCATGGGCCAACCCACCCTGATGACCTCATGGATCCGCCCATGGACTTGCTCATTGCCCAACCCACTAACCAATAGAATACATCTGATCACTCCCATTTTAGAGCTAACCGAGCCCCCTTACAGGAGATATATAAACTTGTGTTCTGACTAAATAAAGCCCCTTGGAGCTGAGCCATAGATTGATGAGAGTTTACATCTGACTGTGTGTTGTCATATGTTTATTTCTTTGGTGCGCACCTGATCAATATCCATTAGGCCAGGAGTAGGCAACTGAAGTGAACATTTTATTAATTGTTCAACCTAACACATGCAACTGGGTAAGATCTGGTTACTGTTGTGGCCATCCAACTAACCAGGCCTCATCTACCTATCCACTTATAATAATAAAATAATAATACCGTTCCTCAGTATAACTCCTTGTGTCCCCCGTCTCATCACTTCTCTTCATGTGATCTTTGCAGCTGATTAAAAGTCACTGAACTAATTGGCCTCAGCAGACGAGTGTCATTCTAGTGGAGAGAGTGGACTAGGGAAACTGCCTTTATAACTCAGCAGCATGTGACTACGGCAACCAATCAGCAGCAGCCGACTGGCTCTGGTAGTCAAGTGTTGTTTCCCACCGGAAGGAGCGAGATCACAGTGCGGGACACAAGCAGCAATACTCAAAAACAGCATAGTGCTAGTAGTGCTAGTAGGAGAATGTATGTTTTTAGGAAGTTTTCAGAGCACCATAGGCCCATTTATAAGAGATTAAAAAAAGTTGTAGAAACCCCTTTAAGTCCTTCATGACCAGGCTGTTTTCCATTTTTTTTTTACCTTTTTCAGTTTTTCCTCCCCTTCTTCCAAGAGCTGTACTTTTTTTTCTGTCCCCTTAGCCGTATGATTTTTGCGGGACAGGTTGTATTTTTGAATGACTCCATTCATTTAATTAGGTGCTGCACAGGAGAGCAGTAAAAAAAAGTGTTGAAATTGCAAAAGTGCAGTTCCAAGATTGCTTTTTGGGTTTTTAATTGCCTTGTTCACTATATGGTAAAATGGACCTGTAAATACGATTCTCCAGGTTAGTACCAGTACACAGATACCAAACAATTTACGGTAAATATTTTTTTTAATTTGAATTGTGAAAATGTAATTAGGAAATTTGCAAAAAAAAAATTAAATCATTTCTTGTGTCAACATTTTTTCAGTGTATGGAACTCACTCCTTGTAGATACGCTGGTGCTATATCACACAGCTGCAAGGTTAAATGTATATATAGGATTCTAAAGGACATCTTAGTACACAGGTCCAGAATAATCTTTTAAATTTTGATACTGGTCTGATTAGAAATGGTATGCACCCTATGCATGTGCAGCGCCCCAGAGTCCTAGTCGTTGCAGTAATGTCGCTCTTCCACCAGGGGGAGTGATATTACGTCTGATGGTACTAAAGGAGTTCACCTTGCCAGGTATCACAGTCACACACTACACTTCACACTCCAGTCCACCAGGGGGAGCAAAGGTACTATCTACTAGGCCACTCCTCACACACGGGTAAAACTGGTGGGTTGGATAGGAAGTTAGAAAGAAGCTACCTGGGTTTGACCCAGAGAGGACTTGTCAGGCAGACAGGGGAAGAAGGAGGAACATCTGAGCTGCAGACAGAGGGTCCCTGTAAGGGGTGGGATCTTGACAGAGGCCAAGCACGAGATAGAACGTTACGGAGCTGCATCTGCACCATTGCAGCAGCATCCTAAGAAAGGACACGAAGCGAATTGTATTGGGGAGAGTGAGAAATGAAGTCACAGCACAAGGAGATAATACCGGGAGGAGTTCTGCCTCGAGATCTGTGGCCTCCTTCTGAGGCGCGTAGCCGGTGGCCGGAACACCGAGGGAGTAATAGGCTCTGCGCATTACTTCAGAGACCGGCAGGACAGTTGATTCCAAGTTGGCTGCCTGACCTTAATACCTAAGAAGACACGGAGGCAAATTGTGGGAGAGGGGCATCTCTAGGGTCCCTATAAAATAGCTCCAGGCCTACCCCGTCATACGGGTTGTCCTATCCATACCATCTCGGGGACAGAGAGAGAGAGAACATCAGAAACATCTACGAAAGTTGTGAGGACTATCCCGTGGTGCTCAGCAGGGAGGTACTACAACACACAGGCGCTAGTAAGAAGGCTACTGATTTCCACCTGGATAAGCGAACTCTGGATGTGCCTTCGAACCGGCCGGACTCAGCCTGCCCTTTAAACAGTACTCTGGACTGTGGACGCTGAAGTCTTCAGTAAAAGGTAAAGAGACTGCAACCTTTGTATCCTCGTTATTCATTGCGCCTTACAACATCCACCATCACCACCTATACAACTGGGAAGCCCTGGAGACACACTTCACCTGTGGGAAGGTATACCATCTAGCTGCCATTCCATCACCCCAGCGGACCCCTAGCAGCGTCGGTCACCCTGACCGAATACCACAGGTGGCGTCACGAACACCGTACAAACTACTTCACTTTTAATTGGACGCCCCTCAGAAGCGCCACGGACCGGGTCGGGCCACCGTGACATTCCCAGAACCGAGAGAGATAGACCCGGTACAGAGTACCCCATTGCCCTACACGTGGGGGCGCTCCACATGCAGTATTTTTTGCATTTGTATCCCGTCCAAATTGTATCTGTATTTATCTGTTATGTATGTTTCAATAAAGCTTGTATACTTGTATCGGGCATAGGCTTCCTTGTTCTCATAGGATTATATATATGTTGACCAGGGGCGGACCTACCGCCGGTTCAACCGGTGCAGCTGCACCGGGGCCCGGAGGTGGAGGGGGGCCCTTGCAGGCAGGGACATACAGGGGCCCGGCTTTGTGCTGCTGCAGTAGATCGGTGCACGGGTGCAGGCCCCGCACTGTATTAGCAGTGTACAAGTGCCGGCCGGCATCCTCCTATTGCAGACACAGCAGGAGCCTGTGTGTCTGCTGATCTGACGTCACCTGCGCGCCGAAGAGGAGAGATGAAGTTAGTAGAAAGCCATGGGGTCCCGGGCAGGAGGTATGTGACGGGCTTCATCTCACTCCTGCTTTCTTATCTGCTTTCTGTAGAGGATCTCTCTGCACTGTGAGATTTATTGCACCACCTTAAGTTTACATACAGATAAGGTCTCGGCTCCAGCGTCACCCGATCTGCATGTAAGCTGAAGCTGCAGCAATAAGTCACAGTGATCCTCACCCTGCACTGTGTGACCCTGAGCCCGGCTCCAGGACATCCCACATTATATATCAGATATATATTTGTACTATGTGCACATATATAGTGTTATGTGCACTGAGCACTGACCAGGCTGCAGGAACTCACATTATAATATAGTATATTATAATGTGAGTTCCTGCAGCCTGGTCAGTGCTCAGTGTATATAACACTATATATGTGCACATAGTACAGTGCACAGTATATACAGTATGGAGCCTCATGTGCAGTCATTATACAGTATGGAGCATCATGTGCGGTCATTATACAGTATGGAACATCATGTGCGGTCATTATACAGTATGGAGCATTATGTGCGGTCATTATACAGTATGGAGCATTATGTGCGGTCATTATACAGTATGGAGCATTATGTGCGGTCATTATACAGTATGGAGCATCATGTGTGGCCATTATACAGTATGCAGCATCATGTGCGGTCATTATACAGTATGGAGCATTATGTGCGGTCATTATACAGTATGGAGCATCATGTGCGGTCATTATACAGTATGGAGCATTATGTGCGGTCATTATACAGTATGGAGCATCATGTGCGGTCATTATACAGTGTGGAGCATTATCTGCGGTCATTATACAGTATTGACCATCATGTGTGGCCATTATACAGTATGGAGCACTGTGTGGCCATATTTTTTTATTTATAATTATTCTTTATGAAAGTGTGATCAGCAGTGCTAAATGGGTGTGGTTGGGACGTGGATATGGGTGTGACTAGTTATGAATGGGTGTGGCCAGAGGCGTGGCCTAAAATTTGCCGCGGCGCGCAACGCGCCGCAAGCTTTGTCCCTCTTTCCCATCTTCAAAAGTTGGGAGGTATGATGCTGGGCAGGGAGGGGGGCCCAGACACATTTCTTGCACAGGGGCCCAAAGCTGTCAGTGTGCGCCACTGATGTTGACATTTAGATGTTTAAGATGAATAATAATAGCGACTATTGTTACTTAAAGGATTAATTATATATGTATTAACCACAATATGTCATACACCGTATATTTAATTACACGTACATTATGTCAGCTGAAGTATGAGGAATGTACGACATTCGACTTTCAACTGAAAGCACTTAGATGACTGTAATAATGTAAAAATCAATAACTATTCAGCGGTATCAAAGCACTTTTCCAAGTGTCATAATAGGGGCATGCCATTTCTAAATCTTAACAGTATAGAAAGGGTTAATCTGTCTAGCAGGGGAGGAGAAGGCAGAAGACAACTTCTAAATAAAGAGGCTCTCTGAATATTTGCACTTAGTACTAGTGATCAGTGAGCGTGTTCGGCACTGATCGATACTCGATCAAGCAAAGGGTACGCTCATTACTCAATTGAGTACCCAACACGCATGTTTGGCGACTGTTAGACAGCCAATGAACATAAGGGGATTGACGACCATACACGGTAATGCCGTAGCCATGTTGGGTCTTATACCCGGTGATGCGATGCTCCGCACACTGTCCTCTGGAAGCAGTTCAGGGAGAGATGCTATAGGAGGAAGAGCTTATGTCTAACCTAAGAAATAAATTAAGAAAATGACGAAGGGTCCCAGCTATTTTTGATTACCAGCCAAGGTAAAGCAGACAGCTGGGAGCTTTAATTATCAGGCTGGGAGGGTCACTGGTTATTGTGCCCTCCCAAGCCTAAAAATACCATCCCGCAGCCTCTGTAGAATTGGCAAATCACATTAGATGTGTCAATTCTGGAATGGAAAACAGCCTGGTCATCAAGGACTTAAAGGGGTTTCTACCACTTTTTTTTATCCAGCTCTTTCAACTTGCCCTGGTGCAGTGGCAATTGGGGCACTGTGTAATGTCAGCTGGCATCAAGCCCGGGGTTAGTAATGTAGAGGTGTCTATTAGACACCACCATTACTACCGTAACTCAGTAATAATAATAAAAAAACACACACAGAAAAAATACTTTATTTGAATAAAGACTCCCCCACAAAATCCCTCCTTCACCAATTTATTATCAAAAATGTTCCAAAAAAGCTCCTCCAATGTGGTCCCATGTTCCCTGATGTCTCCAGCATCTGTGAATAGCAGTAAAGTTCCTGCTATTCACAGGTGCCAGGTAGTGACAATTCTCACCAGAGCGACCGGGTCTCAGTGCGTTCAGTTAGGCCGGTTTCACACGTCAGTGGCTCCGGTACGTGTGGTGACAGTTTCTTCACGTACCGGAGACACTGACACACGTAGACACATTAAAATAAATGTGTCTCTGCAGATGTCAGCGTGTTTTCATGAACCGTGTGTCCGTGTGCAAAACATGGAGACATGTCTGTGATCGTGGGAGAGCACGGATCACACGGACCCATTAAAGTCAATGGGTGCATGTAAACACGTACCGCACACGGATGCTGTCCGTGTGCTCTCCGTGGCTTTTTTTAAAGTCATAGGGTTAAAATTGAAACAAATTGTTTTAATACACGGACACATGGACAGCACACGGACGATAAACACGGACACACGGATAGCACACGGATGCCCTACGTTCACATGGACACGGATAGCTCCGGGACCGTTTCTTCCGGTACCGGAAATATCTGCACGTGTGAGACTGGCCTTAAAGGCAGCAGCTCTGATGAGAGTTGTCATCACTACAGATCATCACCACTTAATATCAAAGAATCTCTCATATTGATCTATTGACATGTTTTACTTTATCGCTACTGAGACAATTTCTGCATCCTGAGAGCGAGCTGGAGGGACATAGAAGCGCGATAGAGCATAATCCAGACAGCGTTATATGGTGATGCAGCAGTGCTCACCTGGTATTGTTGTGAGAAAGCACTACACTAACAGGGCTCAAGATATAAATCCAGAAGGCTGGGGAGTCCAATGTAGAGAGCAGTTGTAGGAGATGCAGGTGGGTAGGAAAAAAATATTATTATGTTTTGCCTATATAGTGCCATCATATTCTGCAGCACTTTACATACATTATCATCATTGTCCCCATTGGGGTTCACAATATAAATGCCCTATCAGTATGTCTTTGGAGTGTAGGAGGAAACCCCCGCAAACACGGGAGAACATACAAATTCCACACAGATATTGTGTTTGAATGCGCACAGGCCCATACTGTACCCGTCCCTACGCCTTAGATGGGGATATCTAGTACTAATATTACCCTGCCTCGAGGAAATCGAGATTTACTGCAAGACCAGCACTTCTAATAGTAAGAATAATACAGCTATATGAAATTGAATAAGAATAATGCAGCAATAATAATACTGCAATATATAACATTATGTATGGTCCAACCCAAAGCCGCCTTTATAGTATTATAGTCTCACCCCCCCCCACCCCCAGGCCCCAAAATTAAAAATCCTTACACTCTTTAAATCCAGACTCCTCGTTCTCTGCAGCCTCTGTCTTATAGTCTATCCGGTGTCACAGTGCATCCAGTGTCTCCAAAATGATCCAAAATACACCAGGTAGTCCACCTCTGAATGGCTTTAGAAAACCAAATTACAACTTTGGAGTGGCCTAGTCAAAATCTTGACCTTAATCCGACTGAGATGGTGTGGCATGACCTTAAAAAGGCGGTTCACGCTCGGAAACCCTCCAATGTGGCTGAATTACAACAACTCTGCAAAGATGAGTTGGCAAAAATTCCTCCAGAGCGTTGTAAAAGGCTCATTGCCAGTTATCGCAGACGCTTGATTGCAGTTGTTGCTGCTAAGGATGGGCCAACCAGTTATTAGGTTTAGGGGGCAATAACTTTTTCACACAGGGCCCTGTAAGTTTGGATTGCTTTTTTCCCTTAATAATAACGACCTCCGTTTTGTGATTACTTGTGTTATCTTTATCTAATATTTACATTTGTTTGGTGATCTGAAACATTTAAGTGTGACAAACATGCAAAAGAATAGGAAATCAGGAAGGGGGCAAACACTTTTTCACACCACTGTATAAATACATGCACACACACATATCTATTTCTATCGTCGGAATTCATAACTGACAGAGAGGGATGAGATGACACTTTTTATCCAAGCATTATTGGATCGCCCGCTAGGACCCTGATGTACTCGGGCCGGGTCCGGTGGTCATCAAAGGGGTAGTCACGGTGGCAGTGACCTAGTCCGTGGCCCTGGGCATCCAAGTTAAAGGGAAAGTCTTTAAAGGGGTTGTTTTGAATAAAAAATGTTCTTGACGCCCCCTGTGGTATTCGGTCAGGGGTGACTAACGCTGCTTAAAGGGGTCCACTGGGATGATGGTACTGCAGCAGGGATCGTATGGCTTCCCACAGGTGAAGCTTGATCCCCAGGGCTCCCGGAGTAGTGGGTAAATATGACAGACGGTGTAGTGCCGGAAAGAATTGGAGGACACAAGGTTGCAGTCTCTTACCTTTTACTGGTAGTATGAAGCCACAGTCCAGGGTACGGATCACAGGTGATGGAGAGGTCAGGGCAGCCTGGAAGCGATTTGGAGCCTTGTTAACCAGGTGAGGTTGGAAGCCTTCCTTACTGCGCTGCAATGTGCGTCCGTTGCTACCTGAGGCTTCTCACAAGGTCCTCTCTCTCTATCCTAGTACAGTACCCCCATGGCAGGCAACTCGAGCCTTTCTACAGGTGTCCCTACTGCGGCGACTCCGGGCTCTATATGCTGCTGTGCCTTTGGGTGTAGTTGTGGACAGGCAACTTGAAATCTCCTGCCTGCCGGTTTCTGCGGTGGGGCATACAGTCCCACACAGCCTCGGACTCCCGGTGTCTGGTTCCTGCACTTCAGCATGGAGGGAGCCCTGTCGCAGCTCCCCTCCATCACCTCACTTCTCCTGTGCTCCTTCTCCCTCACTCTTTCCTACAGACTAACCTAACCCCTCCTCCAAACCAGAGCATATATAGGGAAGTTCCCCTGAAACTGGGTGTAGAGCTCCTCCTTCTGGCCTGGAGTCAGAACATGTTGAGTGTACAGGTTACCTGTTAAAGGAGTCCTCCTCGCTTCCAGACAGGGCATCACCCTCTCCGAGAGGAAGGCAATACCACTGTGGTACCCTGATTCCTGGGGTGCCACATTATGTATACACCACATATGTTCAAGGTAACACAGCAGATGTCTAGGTAGTAGTCCAGCCAGCTCTGTCTATGTCCTTAGATATCGACGCCACTGTATTAGTGTTGTGTTGTCACAGGTCATTTCACAAACGTTGCGCTGGCTTCTACGATCATCAGATCTTACATACTGTGACTCCTTTCTGTGAGGATACTGCAAGGACTCAGTATATCTGTCGCCCCAGCCACAGGATCTAAACGACCTGAGATAAAACTTCACTGACACTGGAGTCCATGTCTAATGATGAGCTGGCACATGTCTGGGCAGAACTGGACTACTACCTAGACATCTGATGTGTCACCAATGGAAATCACTTTGAACATTTGTGGTATACAGATAAAACTTTGATAGACAGTGCGTCTTTTCATGTTTGTACATTTGTGGTGATCTCTCTGAATACCAAGGCTTTTATTTTGCACCATCCCTTTTGCATCAACTTGTATGAATAGTTGTAATTAAAACTATTCAACCCCATTTGCACATTTTGAATTTCTTCAATGGTCAAAAGCTTACCTAAACAGACCCTGACTGCTATGTGGTCTATGTTGAGAGGTGGACCACCAGTGAATTGCTTCTCCTGCTGCAAAGCTTTTGCCACTAGGAGGAGCACACTGCTTACAGATGACAAGTGCATGTGTATTGACCGGTCTGAAGAGCTAATAACGCTCCATACACAGTGGGTGCCAGTTGTGTCAAACTTGATGCCCTGGTAGTGATGAAGAGGTCTGAGAGGCCACTGTTTATTATGTATTAGGTCGCTGGTGACTATGCTGGGTTTGAGCACTGTGCAGTGGCCTGTAAAGTTTGGACATCCCTGGTCAAAATTACTATTATTGTGAACAGTTAAGCAAGTTGAAGGTGAAATTATCGCTAAAAGGTCTACAGTTAAAGATGACACATTTCTTTTATATTTTAGGCAAAACAATATTTTTTCTTTCATCTTTTACATTTTAAAAATTACAAACAGGAAAATGGGCTGAAGCAAAAGAGTCTTTCAATTCTTGTTTGAGCGATTTTCATCCATTCTTCCTTGAAAAATTCTTCCAGTTCTGTGACATTCCTGGGTCATCTTGCATGTGCTGCTATTTTGAGGTCTAGCCACAAATTTTCAATGAAGTTCAGATCAGGTGACTGTGAGGGCCATTGTAAGACCTTCAGCTTGCACCTTTTGAGGTAGTGTATTGTGGATTTTGACATGTGTTTAGGATCATTATCCATTTGTAGAAACCATCCTCTTTTCAACTTCAGATTTTTCACAGATGGTGTTATGTTTGCATCTAGAATTTGTTGAAATTTCATTGAATCCATTCTTCCCTCTACCCATGAAATGTTCTCCATGCCATTGGCTGCCACACAACCCCAAAGCATGATTGAGCCACCCCCATGCTTAATGGTTGGCGAGATGTTCTATTCCTGAAATTCTGTGCGCTTTTTTACCCCACACATACCTTAGATCATTGTGGGCCGGCCACGGGAATTGTTTACAAAATGTGTCAGGCTTGTTTACATGTTCTTTAGGATACTTCTGAAGCTGAATTTTATGGTGAGGACGCAGGAGAGGTTTTCTTCTGATGACTGTTCCATGAAGGCCTTACTTGTGACAGTAGAAGAATGTACAACAATTCCAGAGTCTAGCATTCCTACAAACAGCTCACTGAAATTTTGCTTGGTCTTCCAGACCAGTATCTTGACCTCCACTGCTCCTGTTAACTGCCATTTCTTAGTTAAATTTGGAACTGAGGTAAGGGCAACTTGAAAATGCTTTACTATCTACTTATAGCCTCCTCCAGCTTTGTGGGCCTCCACCAGTTTCATTTTCAGAGTGCTAGGCAGCTGCTTAGAAGAACCCATGGCTGCTGTTTTTTGCACAAGGTTAGAGGAGGCTGAGTTGTTATAAAGCTGGGAATTTTTCATCACCTGGCCTTTCCTAATGCGGCGCGCCCCCACACCGCCGCAGGGCCGAGGGGTACCCGGAGCCGGGCCTCTAGTTCTCAGTCTCGGGGTTGTCACGGTGGCTAGACCCGGTCCGTGGCCCTGTCCGTCAGTGGGGGACGTCCGGTGAAATAAGTGGTGCTAATGGTGGTGTAGCGGTGCGGTTGTGGGGTGTAAGTCGCGGTAAATAACGAGGACACCAGGTTGCAGTCTCTTTACCTCTTTACTGGAGATCTCTGAGTCCTCAGTCCAGAACACGGTTCACCAGGCTACGCAAGTCCGGCCGGTCCAATGGCACCTCCAGAGTTCTCCTCTCAGGTAGAAATCTGTGCCTTCCTTCTAGCGCTATGTGTTGTAGTCCTTCCCTGCTGTGCTCACGGAAAGTAACCCCACAACGGTTGTGTCTGTTTCTTAAGTTCCCTCACAACTCGATTTGATGTTCCTCTGTAATCCACCCCTTCCCTGTATTCAGGTTGGAATGGCACCCGTTTGTCAGGTAGGCCTGGAGTTCTTCCGGGACCCTAGAGTCGCCCCTCTCCCGCAATTGCCCCCCAAGACTTCATAGGTGATATGTGGTAGACAGCCTGCCTGAGACCGACTGTCCTGCCGCTGTTTGGAGTATGGCTTGAAGCTGTATTCTAATCCACTCCCTCGGCGTTCCGGCCACCGGTATTGCGCCTCAGCAGGGTGCTGCCTCTTTCAACAAAACCCCTGCTGGTATTCTCCTTCTGCTTGATCTCGTTTCTCACTCAGCACAATCTATCTCGCTTCTAGTCCTTTCTTGAGTCCCGCCGCTTCCAGGAGCCTGCGCGGACCCGTTACGTTCTTTCAATGCCAAGCCTCTGCCAGGATCCCACCCCTGGCAGAGACCCTACAGTCTCTCCCTTCACAACACCCCCTGCCACAGGGTGTTGCTCCGTTCAATCCCGTCAGCGTTCTGTCTAACTTCCTGCCTGACCCCCAGTTTACCCACTATGGTGGGGAGTGGCCTAATGAATAGCACCCTTAGCTCCCCCCGGAGGCCCAGCTGTGAAACATATTGGTGTCTGTGATACCTGATTGGAGGAACTCCTTCGGTGCCATCGAACGTACCATGGCTCCCCTTAGCGGCGAAGCCACAGCACTGCAACGACCAGGACTCTGGGGCGCTGCACTCCCCCCTGGTTAAACACAGTACTCCGGGACTGGGAAGAAAAACAACAATACAGATTAGCAAAAAGACATACAATTTTGTTGAGTGCAAAACGATAAGTATACTTGAACAGGCTTCCTGTTATGGGAGGTGAGGACACTTTTAACGTTACAAACATGGTCAACATTATAAATTACAGGCTATGCATAACTCCTGTTACCCAACCGGGTATTCTACTTAGTGCAAATTCTGGAACAATAAATTAACATTGCTTTTAAGAAACATACACTCTTAGTTTACCAAAGGCCTTCCTATAATCACATTACAGGGTAAGGTAACTTCACATTCTCCTACTTTGAACCTGCAGGACCGCCTGTCCCTATGGCACCAGACCTACTGCCTCTCCTTTCTTTTACAGGACCGCCCCGTTCAGCCAGGGCCTACTGCCTTTCGCTACTATACATAGTATAGACATAACATTCCTTTCGTTTAAAGAACTCTGAGCCCGCTCTACTCGGCTCCTTTAAGGACTCACTCTCTAACCCCTACGGGTTCGCCTTCTGTCCTTAGTAACAAAGTAACTTTCTTATGGGGACGCAGGGTTGACCTTCTATCCTCACCTTCATCATTACTTCCTTACTTTCAGCTATGCAGATCTCTATCTCTACCCCTACGGGCTCTCTGCATCTTTTCTTTCTGCAAAACATTATTTAGATTTCACATTTCAACAAATTCAACACATATAACTTAGCATGTAAAACAGTTACATTTCTTTTTCAAGCTTCATTATCACATTACTGTTCTGCAACAGTATCTTTCTCAAGTTCAATTTCACACATCCCCTTTAAGAGGGGACCAAGTCTTTCTGAGGTAGCTCGTCTTCTCAGCCTACCAGCCCACGCAAAGGTTCCGGTATGGTATCTTCGCAAAGTGTCTTTAACTAGAACCGGTAGGAAAGGTATCTTCACAAAGTGTCTTTGGCTCAAACCAATAGGGCAAATATCTTCGCAAAGTGTCTTTGGCTAAAACCAGTAGGGAGCACCTTTAAGAAGGTGCAAACTATTTACAAAAGAAAGTTCGAATCATGCACAGTCCATGATTTCTGCAGTTTGTGTAACTTGGTGCAAAAAAACTTCAAGAAAAAGAAAAACAAACAAAGGGGATCCCGGGTCAACAAAGGGATCCATTAACCCTGGACAGGTTTAGCAGCAACTTAAAAGAACAAACAGTAACTATTTACATTTTCATGGTATCGAGGTTTATTCTTCTTCTGGTGGCTTGGGTTCTGGGGCCCCGGTCACTGCAGCGCCAGCATCCGCGGTTCGAACATGCAGATGAACCCGACTGGCCAATTCCGGGGCTGCTACTAGGCGTACCGTTGCGATGGTGACAAGTTCGGGTGCCCCCGGGACCAGGTCTGGGGCTGCAGGTGCCGCAGGTCCAGACATACACCGCCGAACATTCCGTGCATACCACCCAAGTGGGTTCAAGTGGCGGCTGTAAGTCACAGGATCCCCCTTCTGTAACGGTTCTCCGCTTCGGCCACAACAGGGAGCCCTCACGTTACAATGCGCAACGAAAACATCAGTATCCAGTCCCGGCTCGTGTATGAGGCCCCACCCCCTTTTTACATGGTAGGCCAACACAGTGCCCCGCCTTACCGCGTCTCTGTCATCCCATGCCGGGGGGGGTTGTTGTACTTTCGATGGGCCCATCGACTCAGCTCCTTTCCGTCCTTTCCACTGCAGAATCAAGCACTGTCTATATTGCTCCCATGTAAGCACCGCAAGGGTGGACCCATTCTCCCGGGATCCATCTGCTCTAAACCAGGGGGTGTCCCACCGAAGAACTACTCCATCTAAGCTCACATCCACGGGCTTCCCCACTCCGGTCGACAGCGGTGGCACCATCCTCCCCAGATCATCGGGGGATAGCACCATTAGCCCTGCCGAGATAAGTCGCTCCCTACTGAGATGGAGGTGGGTCATAGAAGCGGGCTCGTGAAGGGGAGCAGGGACGTCGGCCATACCTGCGCCTAATGTGGTTCCATCGGTGTCGCTCTGGTCCGTTAACGAGGACGCTGGAGTCGGCTGCAGCCCGGACCGGGGCTCCTCCAATGGGATGCTCGGACTCCGCTCCGCTTGCTGTGGTTCCTCCTCCTCTAACTCCGAGGTCGGGATTGGTGGACGTAGCTTCGCTGTCGGATCCGCAGGCTTCCGGTCCATCTCCGGTGAAGAAAGGCAGGCCTGACCCACTTCTTCCTCGCTCAGGCACTCGCCGTTCATCATCGCCACCTGATAGTCACTGGCAGTGCATGCACCTAACTCCGCCATTTCTCTGAGGTCGGGCTTCTTCGTCACCAGCCTCTCGCCGTTGCATATCAAGGGGTGTTTCTCTTCTGCTTTGGGGCAGGTCATTCCTCTGCAGCCAGAAGTGCAGGGGGCGGTAGCCATTTCTCGCGCCACACTGGGAGTCTCCGCCCATAACACGCCCTCCTTCCCCTTGGGTGTAGCAATGGCGGCGCCTTTTGGCGGGAACTTTTGGCGGCTAATGGCGCAGCACAGTCTTACAATAAAGTACAGTCCAAGCACAACAAATCACAGTCTCTAGGCACACATGACCTGATTCTTCAGGCTTAAGTAGATCCTGTTCGTGACGCCATTTCTGCGGCGCGGCCCCACACCGCCGCAGGGCCGAGGGGTACCCGGAGCCGGGCCTCTAGTTCTCAGTCTCGGGGTTGTCACGGTGGCTAGACCCGGTCCGTGGCCCTGTCCGTCAGTGGGGGACGTCCGGTGAAATAAGTGGTGCTAATGGTGGTGTAGCGGTGCGGTTGTGGGGTGTAAGTCGCGGTAAATAACGAGGACACCAGGTTGCAGTCTCTTTACCTCTTTACTGGAGATCTCTGAGTCCTCAGTCCAGAACACGGTTCACCAGGCTACGCAAGTCCGGCCGGTCCAATGGCACCTCCAGAGTTCTCCTCTCAGGTAGAAATCTGTGCCTTCCTTCTAGCGCTATGTGTTGTAGTCCTTCCCTGCTGTGCTCACGGAAAGTAACCCCACAACGGTTGTGTCTGTTTCTTAAGTTCCCTCACAACTCGATTTGATGTTCCTCTGTAATCCACCCCTTCCCTGTATTCAGGTTGGAATGGCACCCGTTTGTCAGGTAGGCCTGGAGTTCTTCCGGGACCCTAGAGTCGCCCCTCTCCCGCAATTGCCCCCCAAGACTTCATAGGTGATATGTGGTAGACAGCCTGCCTGAGACCGACTGTCCTGCCGCTGTTTGGAGTATGGCTTGAAGCTGTATTCTAATCCACTCCCTCGGCGTTCCGGCCACCGGTATTGCGCCTCAGCAGGGTGCTGCCTCTTTCAACAAAACCCCTGCTGGTATTCTTCTTCTGCTTGATCTCGTTTCTCACTCAGCACAATCTATCTCGCTTCTAGTCCTTTCTTGAGTCCCGCCGCTTCCAGGAGCCTGCGCGGACCCGTTACGTTCTTTCAATGCCAAGCCTCTGCCAGGATCCCACCCCTGGCAGAGACCCTACAGTCTCTCCCTTCACAACACCCCCTGCCACAGGGTGTTGCTCCGTTCAATCCCGTCAGCGTTCTGTCTAACTTCCTGCCTGACCCCCAGTTTACCCACTATGGTGGGGAGTGGCCTAATGAATAGCACCCTTAGCTCCCCCCGGAGGCCCAGCTGTGAAACATATTGGTGTCTGTGATACCTGATTGGAGGAACTCCTTCGGTGCCATCGAACGTACCATGGCTCCCCTTAGCGGCGAAGCCACAGCACTGCAACGACCAGGACTCTGGGGCGCTGCACTCCCCCCTGGTTAAACACAGTACTCCGGGACTGGGAAGAAAAACAACAATACAGATTAGCAAAAAGACATACAATTTTGTTGAGTGCAAAACGATAAGTATACTTGAACAGGCTTCCCGTTATGGGAGGTGAGGACACTTTTAACGTTACAAACATGGTCAACATTATAAATTACAGGCTATGCATAACTCCTGTTACCCAACCGGGTATTCTACTTAGTGCAAATTCTGGAACAATAAATTAACATTGCCTTTAAGAAACATACACTCTTAGTTTACCAAAGGCCTTCCTATAATCACATTACAGGGTAAGGTAACTTCACATTCTCCTACTTTGAACCTGCAGGACCGCCTGTCCCTATGGCACCAGACCTACTGCCTCTCCTTTCTTTTACAGGACCGCCCCGTTCAGCCAGGGCCTACTGCCTTTCGCTACTATACATAGTATAGACATAACATTCCTTTCGTTTAAAGAACTCTGAGCCCGCTCTACTCGGCTCCTTTAAGGACTCACTCTCTAACCCCTACGGGTTCGCCTTCTGTCCTTAGTAACAAAGTAACTTTCTTATGGGGACGCAGGGTTGACCTTCTATCCTCACCTTCATCATTACTTCCTTACTTTCAGCTATGCAGATCTCTATCTCTACCCCTACGGGCTCTCTGCATCTTTTCTTTCTGCAAAACATTATTTAGATTTCACATTTCAACAAATTCAACACATATAACTTAGCATGTAAAACAGTTACATTTCTTTTTCAAGCTTCATTATCACATTACTGTTCTGCAACAGTATCTTTCTCAAGTTCAATTTCACACATCCCCTTTAAGAGGGGACCAAGTCTTTCTGAGGTAGCTCGTCTTCTCAGCCTACCAGCCCACGCAAAGGTTCCGGTATGGTATCTTCGCAAAGTGTCTTTAACTAGAACCGGTAGGAAAGGTATCTTCACAAAGTGTCTTTGGCTCAAACCAATAGGGCAAATATCTTCGCAAAGTGTCTTTGGCTAAAACCAGTAGGGAGCACCTTTAAGAAGGTGCAAACTATTTACAAAAGAAAGTTCGAATCATGCACAGTCCATGATTTCTGCAGTTTGTGTAACTTGGTGCAAAAAAACTTCAAGAAAAAGAAAAACAAACAAAGGGGATCCCGGGTCAACAAAGGGATCCATTAACCCTGGACAGGTTTAGCAGCAACTTAAAAGAACAAACAGTAACTATTTACATTTTCATGGTATCGAGGTTTATTCTTCTTCTGGTGGCTTGGGTTCTGGGGCCCCGGTCACTGCAGCGCCAGCATCCGCGGTTCGAACATGCAGATGAACCCGACTGGCCAATTCCGGGGCTGCTACTAGGCATACCGTTGCGATGGTGACAAGTTCGGGTGCCCCCGGGACCAGGTCTGGGGCTGCAGGTGCCGCAGGTCCAGACATACACCGCCGAACATTCCGTGCATACCACCCAAGTGGGTTCAAGTGGCGGCTGTAAGTCACAGGATCCCCCTTCTGTAACGGTTCTCCGCTTCGGCCACAACAGGGAGCCCTCACGTTACAATGCGCAACGAAAACATCAGTATCCAGTCCCGGCTCGTGTATGAGGCCCCACCCCCTTTTTACATGGTAGGCCAACACAGTGCCCCGCCTTACCGCGTCTCTGTCATCCCATGCCGGGGGGGGTTGTTGTACTTTCGATGGGCCCATCGACTCAGCTCCTTTCCGTCCTTTCCACTGCAGAATCAAGCACTGTCTATATTGCTCCCATGTAAGCACCGCAAGGGTGGACCCATTCTCCCGGGATCCATCTGCTCTAAACCAGGGGGTGTCCCACCGAAGAACTACTCCATCTAAGCTCACATCCACGGGCTTCCCCACTCTGGTCGACAGCGGTGGCACCATCCTCCCCAGATCATCGGGGGATAGCACCATTAGCCCTGCCGAGATAAGTCGCTCCCTACTGAGATGGAGGTGGGTCATAGAAGCGGGCTCGTGAAGGGGAGCAGGGACGTCGGCCATACCTGCGCCTAATGTGGTTCCATCGGTGTCGCTCTGGTCCGTTAACGAGGACGCTGGAGTCGGCTGCAGCCCGGACCGGGGCTCCTCCAATGGGATGCTCGGACTCCGCTCCGCTTGCTGTGGTTCCTCCTCCTCTAACTCCGAGGTCGGGATTGGTGGACGTAGCTTCGCTGTCGGATCCGCAGGCTTCCGGTCCATCTCCGGTGAAGAAAGGCAGGCCTGACCCACTTCTTCCTCGCTCAGGCACTCGCCGTTCATCATCGCCACCTGATAGTCGCTGGCAGTGCATGCACCTAACTCCGCCATTTCTCTGAGGTCGGGCTTCTTCGTCACCAGCCTCTCGCCGTTGCATATCAAGGGGTGTTTCTCTTCTGCTTTGGGGCAGGTCATTCCTCTGCAGCCAGAAGTGCAGGGGGCGGTAGCCATTTCTCGCGCCACACTGGGAGTCTCCGCCCATAACACGCCCTCCTTCCCCTTGGGTGTAGCAATGGCGGCGCCTTTTGGCGGGAACTTTTGGCGGCTAATGGCGCAGCACAGTCTTACAATAAAGTACAGTCCAAGCACAACAAATCACAGTCTCTAGGCACACATGACCTGATTCTTCAGGCTTAAGTAGATCCTGTTCGTGACGCCATTTCTGCGGCGCGGCCCCACACCGCCGCAGGGCCGAGGGGTACCCGGAGCCGGGCCTCTAGTTCTCAGTCTCGGGGTTGTCACGGTGGCTAGACCCGGTCCGTGGCCCTGTCCGTCAGTGGGGGACGTCCGGTGAAATAAGTGGTGCTAATGGTGGTGTAGCGGTGCGGTTGTGGGGTGTAAGTCGCGGTAAATAACGAGGACACCAGGTTGCAGTCTCTTTACCTCTTTACTGGAGATCTCTGAGTCCTCAGTCCAGAACACGGTTCACCAGGCTACGCAAGTCCGGCCGGTCCAATGGCACCTCCAGAGTTCTCCTCTCAGGTAGAAATCTGTGCCTTCCTTCTAGCGCTATGTGTTGTAGTCCTTCCCTGCTGTGCTCACGGAAAGTAACCCCACAACGGTTGTGTCTGTTTCTTAAGTTCCCTCACAACTCGATTTGATGTTCCTCTGTAATCCACCCCTTCCCTGTATTCAGGTTGGAATGGCACCCGTTTGTCAGGTAGGCCTGGAGTTCTTCCGGGACCCTAGAGTCGCCCCTCTCCCGCAATTGCCCCCCAAGACTTCATAGGTGATATGTGGTAGACAGCCTGCCTGAGACCGACTGTCCTGCCGCTGTTTGGAGTATGGCTTGAAGCTGTATTCTAATCCACTCCCTCGGCGTTCCGGCCACCGGTATTGCGCCTCAGCAGGGTGCTGCCTCTTTCAACAAAACCCCTGCTGGTATTCTCCTTCTGCTTGATCTCGTTTCTCACTCAGCACAATCT
The DNA here is from genome assembly GCF_051348905.1 of Ranitomeya variabilis. Classification (NCBI taxonomy): domain Eukaryota; kingdom Metazoa; phylum Chordata; class Amphibia; order Anura; family Dendrobatidae; genus Ranitomeya; species Ranitomeya variabilis. The sequence continues at coordinate 303,991,737 of NC_135233.1, forward strand.
ATCTCACTTCTAGTCCTTTCTTGAGTCCCGCCGCTTCCAGGAGCCTGCGCGGACCCGTTACGTTCTTTCAATGCCAAGCCTCTGCCAGGATCCCACCCCTGGCAGAGACCCTACAGTCTCTCCCTTCACAACACCCCCTGCCACAGGGTGTTGCTCCGTTCAATCCCGTCAGCGTTCTGTCTAACTTCCTGCCTGACCCCCAGTTTACCCACTATGGTGGGGAGTGGCCTAATGAATAGCACCCTTAGCTCCCCCCGGAGGCCCAGCTGTGAAACATATTGGTGTCTGTGATACCTGATTGGAGGAACTCCTTCGGTGCCATCGAACGTACCATGGCTCCCCTTAGCGGCGAAGCCACAGCACTGCAACGACCAGGACTCTGGGGCGCTGCACTAACAATGATAGTGAACAAGCAATAATGCTAACAGGCTAGTTAAGGTCTGAAACCTTGGTCAAAGTTATCTGAGCACACAAATCTCAATGGGTGCCCAAACTTTTGCATCAGTCCATTTTGCTTTTTGTAACTTTTAAAAAGTCAAACATGAAAAAAATGTTTTGCCTAAAGTACAGTGGCAATGTGTCATATTTATATTTAGGTCTTTTAGAGATTATTTCATTGTCAACTTGCTTAACTGTTTAGAATAGCAGTTATTTTGACCAGGGGTGCCCAAAGTTTTACATGCCACTGTATGTGATCAATGCTACGATGGCAATCATGCCCAATGGAAGTATAAAGCATGACAGAAAGAATGAAAGTTCCTGATCCCTAGCAATAGATGTAAAATGTATGCAGCGTGACTACCTTATAGCTAGTTAGCAAGTGGGAGTGAGCAGCACTCGGCATATACTGTATGTTCTGCTACACCAGCGCTATATATAGGGCAACAGAAAATCAAGCAGGAAGCTTAGGCCTGTAATGTGGTCTCTCATTTTTCTTGACTATGAATTCCTGAATATGTAATTGAACAGGATTTACATTGTGACTGGCATAAAGAATGAATAATGGTCATGGTACATTTATATAACACATATCCATAAGTCCATTCACCAGACTGATGGCAAAATAGTGTTTTTATGGCATCTATGATAAATGTTGATGAAAATTCTTGATGCATAAAATAAGGTCTTAGACTGTACAATACCATTAAGAGGCAAAACAAGGCTTTTGTGCCATATGGATTTTTTTACTATCGTGATGGTCTATGGGTGATTTCCCTGTGTCTATAGAGTTGCTAATGGCATAGTCTTCTATCAGGGGACATATTCATATTCATAACCCCTTATCAGTAGCGTAGCGCAACACGCCCATGCAGTTAAACTCTGCAGTAGTGGGAAGAGATGGTCTCACTGCTCTACCGCTCTCCATTCTGTTGACTGCAGTTCTCATTAAGGCTTCTTTCACACTTTCGTCTTCCAAATCTGCACAGGATCCGTCAAGACGTTGAAATGACGGATCCTGTGCAGATTGTGGAAAACGTGTGCACTGGGCCCGTCTTTCTAACGGACCCGTCGAGACTTTGTGCACCTGTTGTGTATGTGTCTTCGCAGCAGTTTTCCGCTGCGACAACGCATACACAACACAAACCAGGTTAAAAAAAAAATTTAAAAAATCGCAGTATTCTCACCTACCGACGTCCCGCGCAGCGATGCTCCCGGCAGCTAGCGTTCCTAGTAATACATTGCAAAATCTCGCGAGAAGTCGCGGTCTCGCAAGACCGTGACTTCTCGCGAGATTTCACAATGTATTACTAGGAACGCTGGCTGCCGGGAGCATCGGTGACGCTGCACGGGACGTCGGTAGGTGAGAATATTGCGATTTTTTATTTTTTTATTATTTTTCACATTATATCTTGTTACTATTGATGCTGCATAGGCAGCATCAATAGTAAAAAGAGAAAGAGCAAGCGAGAGAGAATTTCCCTGATGGGAAATTCTTCCACGCATGCTCAGTTTGAAAAGGCGGGACCCGTCGCTGGATTCCTGCTTTTCACAGTCAGCGACGCTGACTGATTTTCCGACGTGCAAAAAAAACGTTCCTCTGAACGTTTTCTCAGCCCAACTGATTGTTTTTTTATGCAGGATCCAGTGCACGACAGATGAAACCGATGGCCATCTGTCACAATCCGTCGCTAATACAAGTCTATGGGAAAATGCAGGATCCTGCATTCTCAAAAATCGACGGATTGTGATGGGAGGTGAAAGACGGAAGTGTGAAAGAGGCCTAAGTCTTCAGCCTTCAGAACGGCAGTGTGATGTACTGGACAAGGCAGGGGTGGAGGAGCACAATGATGTCACCACCCTGGCACTCTGATGTCCTGTCTGCTCACGATTACATCAACGCGTTGGTCCGCCCACGCCTCCAATGCCTGCCGATGGAATTGTCAGGATCAGGAACTAAGTGAGTATAAATGATGGTTTGTTTTTTTAGTTCTTGTGGTGTAATTGGGGGGTCATCATAGTGTAGGGGATACTGTGGGGGTCCTCATATAGTGTGGGGGCATCAAAGTGTAGGGGGCCTCATAGAGTGTGAGGTCATCATAAAGTGCAGTGGGTTCTCATAGTGTGGGGTCATCATAAAGTGCAGGGGGCCTTCATAGAGTTTGGGGACATCAAAGTGTAGGAGGCCTCAGAGTGTGGGGTCATCATAAAGTGCAGGGGGCCCTCATAGAATGTGGGGGCATCAAAGTGTAGGGGGCCCTCAAAAAGCACAAGGGCTACTGTTCGGAGCCTTTATACAGTGTGGGGGGCCATTATAGTTTATTCTGAAAATGTACTTAAAAAAATGTACTTAAACGTACACTTACCCTTTAAGGTAAAATTTAACTTTACAACATTTCACAGATTAAATATTTAATTACATATTAATGTTTGAATGCCAAATTAAACATCATGTAATTAAAAAGCCGCACAAGAAGAGTAAAGCAAACAATATTCAAAATGATTTATCTTTTTATTTAGATTGAAACAGCAAAATTATAGGAGAAAACGATTCTGTGATTAAACTTGTACTTAGATAGATCTACCACTAGAGGGAGACAAATAGCAGGAAATGTTAGGGTTAGGGCCGTAGCAGATAGACTTGTGTTCCTTATGGTGGACAGAAATTGTTTTATAATGCAATAATAGATATCATATAATCTATAATCTGTTTAATTTAATAAACTCCAGAGTCACATGAGCTCAGCTGATTTCATGTGGTGTTATGAAAAAAGTATGGCAAACGTTAGGAGAAACGTTAAGAGAAATTCCATGTACTGACATGTAAAGTGCAGTTTCCATTGACAGCGCACTGTGCCAGGTACTGGAAGACACTTACAGTTTATGTCTCCGACTCCTGTTTACATTCCTTGTAGCCGGTGTTCCTCTATAAACATCCTGTGGTGATTTCCACTGAATTACTGGAGCAGATGAAATGTACATCAGGCTTTCCTCTCTGCTCCCACCTCAAATAACCCCCATCATCACTGCATTACTATTGTCTCTTTAACTGAGGAGTGATTTGGTGGATAACACAGATAAAAAGTAAAATTACATCTCTGATCTTTTATTGGGCAACGAGAATAACAATCCTTTACACGGTCACAGGAAGTTGCAGTATAAGCCGCGTATTAGTCAGTGATGTGGTGACATTGCTGCTAAACAGCTCTAATGGTTACTGCAAAGACTCCTAGGCAAGATGGCACATCTACATCCATAGACCAGCCTTATACTGGGACTATAAATACTGGACAATATGTACATACCCAGATCCGTGTGAGCAGTCAAAGTAGGAACATCAGACTTAAAACAAGGGCATGGGCGTCATATTAAAGGCTTGGACACTACTGGACAAAACCTATTAACTGCCTCAATTCCTCTCAATTCTTAAAAACAAGAAAGAGGGACAAAATTATGGGGCACGCGCTAAGACAAATTTGTTGGATGGCTTAGTCATACCCCTATCCCCTAGCCCTTTTTGTATGCCCTCACAAAAATCATGACTCTAATAAAGCCTCTAAGTGTTCCCCCAAAGTTTAATACCCCTACTATGGCATCCACACAGTATGATGCCCCAAAGATGCCCATCATATTGCCCCACACACAGATTATGAACCCCCTCAGTGCCCTACATACAGGTCCTTCTCAAAAAATTAGCATATAGTGTTAAATTTCATTATTTACCATAATGTAATGATTACAATTAAACTTTCACATATTATAGATTCATTATCCACCAACTGAAATTTATCAGGTCTTTTATTGTTTTATTACTGATGATTTTGGCATACAACTCCTGATAACCCAAAAAACCTGTCTCAATAAATTAGCATATCAAGAAAAGGTTCTCTAAACGACCTATTACCCTAATCTTCTGAATCAACTAATTAACTCTAAACACATGCAAAAGATACCTGAGGCTTTTAAAAACTCCCTGCCTGGTTCATTACTCAAAACCCCCATCATGGGTAAGACTAGCGACCTGACAGATGTCAAGAAGGCCATCATTGACACCCTCAAGCAAGAGGGTAAGACCCAGAAAGAAATTTCTCAACAAATAGGCTGTTCCCAGAGTGCTGTATCAAGGCACCTCAATGGTAAGTCTGTTGGAAGGAAACAATGTGGCAGAAAACGCTGTACAACGAGAAGAGGTGACAGGACCCTGAGGAAGATTGTGGAGAAGGACCGATTCCAGACCTTGGGGAACCTGAGGAAGCAGTGGACTGAGTCTGGTGTGGAAACATCCAGAGCCACCGTGCACAGGCGTGTGCAGGAAATGGGCTACAGGTGCCGCATTCCCCAGGTAAAGCCACTTTTGAACCATAAACAGCGGCAGAAGCGCCTGACCTGGGCTACAGAGAAGCAGCACTGGACTGTTGCTAAGTGGTCCCAAGTACTTTTTTCTGATGAAAGCAAATTTTGCATGTCATTCGGAAATCAAGGTGCCAGAGTCTGGAGGAAGACTGGGGAGAAGGAAATGCCAAAATGCCTGAAGTCCAGTGTCAAGTACCCACAGTCAGCGATGGTGTGGGGTGCCATGTCAGCTGCTGGTGTTGGTCCACTGTGTTTCATCAAGGGCAGGGTCAATGCAGCTAGCTATCAGGAGATTTTGGAGCACTTCATGCTTCCATCGGCTGAAATGCTTTATGGAGATGAAGATTTCATTTTTCAGCACGACCTGGCACCTGCTCACAGTGCCAAAACCACTGGTAAATGGTTTACTGACCATGGTATTACTGTGCTCAATTGGCCTGCCAACTCTCCTGACCTGAACCCCATAGAGAATCTGTGGGATATTGTGAAGAGAAAGTTGAGAGACGCAAGACCCAACACTCTGGATGAGCTTAAGGCCGCTATTGAAGCATCCTGGGCCTCCATAACATCTCAGCAGTGTCACAGGCTGATTGCCTCCATGCCACGCCGCATTGAAGCAGTCATTTCTGCCAAAGGATTCCCGACCAAGTATTGAGTGCATAACTGAACATTATTATTTGATGGTTTTTTTGTTTGTTATTAAAAAACACTTTTATTTGATTGGACGGGTGAAATATGCTAATTTATTGAGACAGGTTTTTTGGGTTTTCAGGAGTTGTATGCCAAAATCATCAGTATTAAAACAATAAAAGACCTGACAAATTTCAGTTGGTGGATAATGAATCTATAATATATGAAAGTTTAATTGTAATCATTACATTATGGTAAATAATGAAATTTAACACTATATGCTAATTTTTTGAGAAGGACCTGTACAGTATAATACCCCACACACTGTCTGATGACCTCATAGTAGCGTGCTCATTCCTGCAAAGCATGTCCCTCCGCCGTGTCTCCTTTCCACCAGTATCATTCCCCTTGTGAGGCAGTGACCGGAGTTATATTCGAGGGTCGCTATGTGTCCCCCAGGATGCGAACAGAAGCATAATGAGGCGGCGGGAGTGCATTACAGTCACAGGCATACCAGTGGTTGCAACGCAGAATAAAAGTGAGTGCTGGTCTTGAGCAAGCTATTTGTCCAAGGCAGATTTAGGAAAACCTGCCATGAGCTTTTATTTTTAAAACTGACTACAGGAAGGTAGTGGGATGGTCTGTTTCCTCCCCAGCCCAGGCTTTCCATATGGCCTACTGCCACAGGTCCTTTGTAAAAAACCCTGCAGCAGAGGGTTGGGTGTGTCAGTGTGGAGTTTGCAAAATGCAGAGCAGATGGCTCCGCAAAAGCTCAGCCTGTGTGAGGGGACACAGTCCAGCGGAGCGAACTCTTGGCACCCCGCAGCAAAACACAGTGGTGCAATCGCCCTCGGCAATTTATGGACTGTCTTGTTTCCTGGCTGCAATCCAGAGGATACCATGTGCTTTGTTTTTGAGTTTGAACATTAAAACTACTCTTACTTTTGAACTTCCCTTGGTCACTACCTCATCGCTGCGCCATGTGGACACAGCTGCACTACACCCTCCACTCCACCAGCAAATATACAAAAATAGTAGTCACCACCTAGTCCTTGTCCCATCATAAGCAGTATCTGTTCCCAGCAAAGCAGACAGCTAGAAGGAATATAGAGCGCACATAGGGCCTTATCCAAGATAAAAGGAATGTTAGATAATTCAAATTCACTCACCTATTGTGGTTGTGTGAGACACAACCACTGAGATTTAGCATTGGTGGCTGTGGCAAGCCCCCGAGCGATGATTCTTTGCAGGGAAAAGAGAATGGGTCATCAGGCGCTGTTCGCCTGTCAGGATAATGTACCAGAGGAGTCCAAGTAGATGCAATAGAGAAATAGACTTTATTTCTATGTGTTTCGTGGTGATCACACCACTTCCTCAGGACAGTCTATACACATACAGAGTCTGTTATTTATAGCGAAAGAGGCCCATGAAATTGCCTCCTTTCAAAAGAACCACACTCAATGGGCGGCAAATCAGACAAACAGATGTATACATCGTAAAAAATACACACAAAACAATCATAAAGCATAATGCAGTATATCACTTAAAAACAATGCAAAAAACTTTAAAAAAACACACATTTTTCTCCCCAAATTTGGGAAGAAAATGTGTGTCTTATAATCCTAAAAATACGATATATAAATATGGTATCGGTGTAATTGTACTGATCCCAAGAATTAAACTGCCTTATCAATTTTACCACACACAGAATGACATAAAAAGCACAGTTCCTGAATTGATGGTTTTTGTTTGTTCTGCCTCCCAAAAATCAGAATAAAAAGCGATGTGTCTGAAAAATGGTAGCAATAAAAACGTCAGCTCATCCTGCAAAAAGCAAGCTGTCACATGACAGTCAGCTTAAATATGGAAAAATTATAGCTTTCAAAATATGGAGATGTAAAAACTAGTTTTTGAAAAAAAAGCGTCTTTTAGTGTGTAACAGCAGCCAAACATAAAAACCTGGTATAAACTTGGAATCGCTATAATCGCACCAACCCCAAAAATAAAGTTGTCTAAACTCGTATACTGCATAAGGAATGGCGTAAAAATAAATAGAACCAATTCTTCACCTGCTGTTGATTTGTTCATTCTGCCTCCCAAAGATGCACACTTATCCTGCTCCCTGCGCTAAGCGCTTCCACCAGGGTTTCTTTGTAAATCTCTGAAACACATGATTCAGACAGCACCCCAGTGGAAGATTCTCTATAATGAAACAGATGGAGATACTGTGGATGGTGTCTGACCTATGATCCAGCGCTGTCTGTCTTTTTAGGCGTACATAAAAATGGGGTCCGCCGCAGTTTTGAGCACTACTTAATAAAAGGACATCACTAAACAGAAGTAAGTCTATTGCCTCAGGATAGTGAATGAAACCTTCTGTGGTTTCATCTGAATCACGTAACTTGAATATTTAGATGGAAACCTCAAAGTAAGTTCTCAGCGTAGAGCACAGGATAAATTTAATCTCAAACGTTATGTAAAATGTTCCCAATAAAATCTTCAACTCAACCCACAAAAAAAGTCCCCACTCAGGTCATCATCTGTCAATGGAAATATAGGGGCTTTTTCTAGGGGCCTCTAGAAAAGCAAAGTGGATCCTCGTCCCCCACCCCCCAAAAGAAATTCAGCAAATTCTGTGCTCCCAAATACAAGTGCCAGTGCCCCCTCCCTTCTGAGCCCGACAGTGTGCCTAAACCCCAGCATCAACATGTTTGGCATTTCTGTAGCAATGAGAGCCTGCCTAATTTACGATTGCGTGTCTCCAGAAGCATGAGCTGGGCAAACTGTACTGGTCACTACAAGTACTGGTCACTACAATGTACTGGTCAATTTTCACTCAGCAACATCTACTGCTGCTTGTGTCTGGAATTGAAAATCGTCCCTACACCTGTAGATAAATTTTGGGGGGGAATCTGCTCCTCTAGTAGGCCCCTTTCACACTAGCATCGTGCACTGCACGTCGCTATGCGTCGTTTTGCAGAAAAAACGCATCCTGCAAAAGTGCTTGTGCAGCGCCCCAGAGTCCTGGTCGTTGCAGTACTGTGGCTCCGCCACTATGGGGAGCTACGGTGCGTCCGATGGCACTGAAGGAGTTCATCTGATCAGGTATCACAGACACCAATACATTTCACAGCTGGGCCTCCGGGGGGAGCTAAGGGTTCTATTCATTAGGCCACTCCCCACCATAGTGGGTAAACTGGGGGTCAGGCAGGAAGTTAGATCAGAGAAAGCTGACTGGATTGGACGAAGCAACACCTAGTGGCAGAGGGTGTTGTGGAGGAAGAGACAGTAGGGTCTCTGTCAGGGGTGGGATCCTGACAGAGGCTTGGCATTGGAAAGAACGTAACGGGTCCGCGCCAGCTCCGGGAAGCGGCGGGGCCCAAGAAAGGACTAGAAGCGAGATAGATTGTGCTGAGTGAGAAACGAGATCAAGCGATAGGAGAATTCCAGTAGGGGTCGTGCTGTAAGACCGGAGCAACACCCTACTGAAGCGCACTACCGGTGGCCGGAACGCCGAGGGAGTATTATAACATTCAGCTTCAAGCAATACTCTAAACAGCGGCAGGACAGTCAGTTTAAGGCGGGCTGTCTAACACATATCACCTATGAAGTCTTGGGAGGCAATTGCGGGAGAGGGGCGTCTCTAGGGTCCCGGAAGAACTCCAGGCCTACCCGACAAACGGGTGCCGTTCTAACTGTAACATCAGGAAGGGACGGACGATTAGAAGAACATCATTTAATCGAGTTGTGAGGGAACTTAAGAAACAGACACAACGGTTGTGGGGTACTTTCCGTAAGCACAGCAGGGAAGGACTACAACACATAGCGCTAAGAAGGAAGGCACCGATTTCCACCTGTGAAGTGAACTCTGGAGGTGCCATTGGACCGGCCGGACTTGCGCAGCCTGGTGAACCGTATTCTGGACTGAGGACTCAGAGATCTCCAGTAAAGAGGTAAAGAGACTGCAACCTGGTGTCCTCGTTATTTACCGCGACCTGCACCCCACAACTGCACCGTTACAACACCACTTATTGCACCGGATGTCCCCCACTGACAGACAGGGCCACGGACCGGGTCTAGCCACCGTGACAACCCCAGGACTGAGACCCAGAGGCCCGGCTCCGGGTACCCCTCGGCCCTGCGGCGGTGTGGGGGCGCTCCAAATCTTGGCGTCACGAACAGGATCTACTTAAGCCTGAAGAATCAGGTCATGTGTGCCTTGGAACTGTGATTTATCGTGCTTTATTACAAGGACTGTGTGTTGCCACTTGCCGCCAGAAGTTCCCGCCAAAACCGCCGCCATTACAGCGCTAAGGAGAGCGCAGGAGAAGAAGAAGGGCGTGGAAGTGGGCGTGAACAAGCTGAAGAGCGCGAAAGACAATGGCCGCCCAGTCTAAATATTTCGGCCCCTTGAGGACGTGTCCGTCAGCAGCCGAGATCCGCCTCCTGATCCTTAATGGTGGGCAGAGACAACGAAAACGAAACCGCCCACGAAGAAGAGAGCGGGAAAAGGACCAGGAAGAAGAAGCGAGCAACATGGAGGACGCCATGGCCAGCCGCCCGGAGCCGGAGCGTGGGGTCGGAGCCGAGGACTCCCCCAGCTACCCGGAGAGGCACCGCAGCCAGACCCCCACAGTTGACGCTGACCTCCTGCAGACCGGAGCGGACGAGCTGATCCACCAACCCCGGCGGATGCAGCTGAGCACTGAGGCCGGGTGGAAGAAGACCATCATCGGGAGCCTCGCCAGACGTCTGTCGGCAGCCTCGTCTGGTCCGGAGCAAGAAAGAAGTTCCAGCGCTCCGAAGCCAGAAAACAAGGCCCTGCCGGAAAGCGAGGTGCTGCAAGCAGAGATGACAACGTCGCAGCACAAGGCCCTGCAACCAGCGTTCCAGACCCCAGCGCAGACGGAGCAGACCGGCACCGGAGGGACCGCATCTGAAGCAGGTATGAAGGACGACCCTGCCCTGATGACTGACACCACTCCCGTGACTGCTGGTGCCACAGCTGCTGACTCCGTTCCAGTGACTGATCTTGCAGCAGCCGCTGCCTCTGCTGCCGCAAATGCCCCTACTCAAGCTGCGCAGACCTCCATCGCTGTGCATGACCTAACCGTACATGAGAGATGGATTAACGGCGTTTGTCCAGCACTGGGTGCAACCCTGGACCTCACTTTTCCCAGGCCGAGAAGGGTTAAGTTCCAGGTGCAGCCCTGGAAGCCGTCCAAATAAGCCTCGGAAACCTGAAACTGTAAATAGTTAACTGTTTATTTCCTTGCTATTTTGCTGCTAAAACCCGTCCTGGGTTAACTCTTAAAGGGGTCCCTTTGTTTACCCGGGATCCCTATTGCTTTTTATTTTTTATTTTTGCTTTCACTTTCATTTTTGTTTTTTTTTGTTCCACAATGTTATTCAAAAACTGCTGAAATCATGAACAGTGCATGATCAGAACTTCTTTGTAAATAGTTTGCACCTTATTAAAGGCGCTCCCTACTGGTTTTACTTAAACAAGAACTCTTTGCGAAGATACCGCACTGGAACCTTTGATGAGTATGGACTGGTAGCTTGAGAAGATGCGCTACCTCACAGAGATTTGGTCCCCTCTTAAAGGGGATGTTCATTTGTTGCACGTAAATGGTGATATTGCTTTAAGACCGGTAGCAATAATGTCAATGAAAGAAAATGCTGATAATGTCTATATGAGAAAAGTTATATGTGTTTAACTGGTTAAATGTGAAGAAATATTGATAATGTGTTCTGAGAAGTAAAAGGTGAAAGATAGAAGAAGGATGCAGTGGGCCCGTAGAGATAGACGTGGTGTCCAGCATGCATAGTAGACAGAAAGATAATGAGAAAGTTTAATGTTGTGAAAAGAAGATAGTTGATAATGTTGATAAGAAAAGGGGGGGGGGATAGAAGGTAAACCCTGTGTTCCCCATCGAAAGTTAGTAATGTGTTACTAAGGACAGAAAGTGAACCTGTAAGGGTTAGTGGGTGAGTCCTTATAGGAGCCAAGTAGAGCCGGCTCAGTGTTCTCAAACTGAAAGAAAAGTTATGTTCTATACTGTGTATAGTAGTGGAAAAGGCAGTAGGCCCTGGCTGAACGGGGCGGTCCTGTAATAGAAAGGAGAGGCAGTAGGTCTGGTGCCGATAGGACAGGCGGTCCTGCAGATCCAAAGAAGGAGAATGAAAAGTTAAAATACCTTATAATGTGATTATAGGAAGGTCTTTAGTGGATTAAGAGTGTATGTCCTTAAAGGCAAAGTTAAATTATTGTTCAACAATCTTGCACTTAGTAGAATACCCGGTTGGGTAACGGGAGTTATTTATAACCTGTAATTTATAATGTTAACTATGTTTGTAACGTTCAAGTGTCCTCACCTCCCATAAAGGGAAGCTCTGTTCAAATATGCTTATTGTTATTGCACTCAACAAAATTGTATGTCTTTTTTTGCTAACTTGTATTGTTGTTTTCTTCCCAGTCCCGGAGTACTGTGTTTAACCAGGGGGGAGTGCAGCGCCCCAGAGTCCTGGTCGTTGCAGTACTGTGGCTCCGCCACTATGGGGAGCTACGGTGCGTCCGATGGCACTGAAGGAGTTCATTTGATCAGGTATCACAGACACCAATACATTTCACAGCTGGGCCTCCGGGGGGAGCTAAGGGTTCTATTCATTAGGCCACTCCCCACCATAGTGGGTAAACTGGGGGTCAGGCAGGAAGTTAGATCAGAGAAAGCTGACTGGATTGGACGAAGCAACACCTAGTGGCAGAGGGTGTTGTGGAGGAAGAGACAGTAGGGTCTCTGTCAGGGGTGGGATCCTGACAGAGGCTTGGCATTGGAAAGAACGTAACGGGTCCACGCCAGCTCCGGGAAGCGGCGGGGCCCAAGAAAGGACTAGAAGCGAGATAGATTGTGCTGAGTGAGAAACGAGATCAAGCGATAGGAGAATTCCAGCAGGGGTCGTGCTGTAAGACCGGAGCAACACCCTACTGAGGCGCACTACCGGTGGCCGGAACGCCGAGGGAGTATTATAACATTCAGCTTCAAGCAATACTCTAAACAGCGGCAGGACAGTCAGTTTAAGGCGGGCTGTCTAACACATATCACCTATGAAGTCTTGGGAGGCAATTGCGGGAGAGGGGCGTCTCTAGGGTCCCGGAAGAACTCCAGGCCTACCCGACAAACGGGTGCCGTTCTAACTGTAACATCAGGAAGGGACGGACGATTAGAAGAACATCATTTAATCGAGTTGTGAGGGAACTTAAGAAACAGACACAACGGTTGTGGGGTACTTTCCGTAAGCACAGCAGGGAAGGACTACAACACATAGCGCTAAGAAGGAAGGCACCGATTTCCACCTGTGAAGTGAACTCTGGAGGTGCCATTGGACCGGCCGGACTTGCGCAGCCTGGTGAACCGTATTCTGGACTGAGGACTCAGAGATCTCCAGTAAAGAGGTAAAGAGACTGCAACCTGGTGTCCTCGTTATTTACCGCGACCTGCACCCCACAACTGCACCGTTACAACACCACTTATTGCACCGGACGTCCCCCACTGACAGACAGGGCCACGGACCGGGTCTAGCCACCGTGACAACCCCAGGACTGAGACCCAGAGGCCCGGCTCCGGGTACCCCTCGGCCCTGCGGCGGTGTGGGGGCGCTCCACTTGCAGGATGCGTTTTTTCTCCATAGACTAGCATTAGCGACGCAGTGCGACACATTTCTACACGTCGCAACTGTCGTGCGACAGTTGCGTCGTGTTGCGTCGGACCGTCAGCACAAAAAAACGTTACATGTAATGTTTATTTGTGAGTCCTCAGCGTCTTTTCCGACCGCGAATGCACGGCCGGAACTCCGCCCCCGCCTCCCCGCACATCACAATGGGGCAGCGGATGCGATGTAAAACTGCATCCGCTGCCCCCATTGTGTGGCGGTTTCACTGCTAGCGTCGGTGCGCCGCAACGTCGCATAGCGACGTGCGGTGCACGACGCTAGTGTGAAAGTAGCCGTACTTAGGAGCTCTGTATAGGAAGTCCACAAACTATTCTAGGAAAATCTCCAGGAGGCAAATAGCGCTCAATCTCTCAATAGCTAAGCAGTACTGTACAGCCATATATAGGGTATTTCTACATTCAGCAGCAATTATGAGACACATTTTGGTGCCATTTTTACCCATTTCCCAGTGTGAAAATGTAAAAACTGGGGCTAAAACAAAATTTTGGTAATAAAAATATAATTATTTTTTTCTTCACTGCCCAATGGTATAAAATTCTGTGACCCACCTGTAGTGTCAATATGATCACTGCCCCGCTAGATAAATTCATTGAGAGGTGTAGTTCATAAAATGGTGTATCTTATGAGGAGGTTCTGTTGTTATCGCACCTCAGGGGTTCTGTCAAAAAGAAATGGCATCCTCAAACCATTCCAGCAAATCTTAACTCCAATATGGTTCTTCTTCTCTTCTGAGCTTTGCATTGTGCCTCAAAAGTAGTTTTCGACTGCATATGAGGTATCTGTGTCCTCGAGAAATTGCTCAATAAATGTTGGGTCCATTTTCTCCTGTTACCCTTGTAAAAATAAACAATTTGGGGCTTAAATAACATTTTTGCGGGAAATATTAGATTTTTTTTATTTTCACGGCTCTAAGTTATAAACGTCGGTAAATCACCCTGGGGGAGTCAAGGTGCTCACCGCACATCTAGATACATTCCTTGAGGGGTGTAGTTTCCAAAATGGGGTCAATTGTTGGGGGTTTCCACTGGTTTGGCACATCATAGGCTCTCCAAACTCTGCATTCCAAAACGTCACTCCTTCCTTTCTGAGCCCTGCCATGCGCCCAAACAGTAGTTTTTCACCACATATGGCGTATCTGCACATTCAGGAGAAATGGCGCAACAAATTTTGGGGTCCATTTTATCCTTGTGAAAATGAAAAATTTGAAACTAAAATAAAAATTTGGTGGGAAATGTGATTTTTTTATTTTCACGACTCTACTTCTGTGAAGCACCTAGGGGTTCAATGTGCTCAGCAAATCTATATAAGCTCCCTGAGGGGTCAAGTTTCCAAAATGTTGACACTTTGGAGGGTTTCCACTAATTAGGCACATCAGAGGCTCTCCAAACAAGACAATGCATCCGCTAATTACTCCAGCAAATTTTGCATTCAAATAGTCAAATGGCACTCCTTCCCTTCCAAGCCCAAATATTTGTTTTCCTCCACGTATTGGGTATCGGCATACTCAGTAGGAATTGCATGACAAATTGTATGGTGCAATTTCTCCTGTTACCCTTATGAAAATGAAAACTTCGGAGCTAAAAACATTTTTGTGGGAAAAATGTGCCTTTTTTTATTTTCAAGGCTCAATGTTATAAACTCCAGAGAAGCACCTGGGGGTTCAAGGTGCTCACCAAACATCTAGATAAGTCCCCTGAATGGTCTAGTTTCCAAAATGATGTCACTTGTGGGGGTCTTCTACTATTTAGGCACATCACGGGCTCTCCAAAGGCAACATGCTATCCACTAATTATTCCAGCAAATTTTCTATTCAAAAAGTCAAATGGCGCTCCTTCCCTTCCGAGTCCTGCCATGCCCCCAAACAGTAGTTCCCCCCTCCCACATATGGGGTATGGACATACTCTGGATAATTTACATAACAAATTGTATAGTGCAATTTCTCCTGTTACCCTTGTGAAAATAAAACATTTTGGGCTAAATTACATTTTTGTGGGAAAAAATGTGCTTTTTTCATTTTCACGGCTCAATGTTATAAACTTCTGTGAAGCCCCATGGGGTTCAAGATGCTCATCACACATCTATATACCTTACTTGAGGGGTCTATTTCCCAAAATGGGATCACTTATGGGGGGTTGCTACTGTTTAGGCACATCAGGGGCTCTCTAAACGTGACATTCTGTCACCTAATTATTTCAGGAAATTTTGCATTCAAAAAATCAAATGCACTCCTTCCCTTTCAAGCCCTGTCATGCGCCCAAACAGTGGATTCCCCCCTTAGGCCAGTCTCACACGTCCAGATAATTCCGGTAAAGGAGTTATCCGTGTCCGTGTGCTCACGTGGCACATCAGTGTGGCACATGTGCGGCACCATAGGGGTAGAGCCACATATTCATCACTGTAATGAGCGGTACCACGTGACCGCTCACACAGGACAAGCTGCCGGCGCTGAGAGGAGGCATCGGGGGAGCTGGGTGAGTATTTCTTCTGCAAACGGGTGGGCGCACGGGAGGTGGGAGGCGGAAGGTGACCCCAAACTTTATTTTTAACAAAAAAAAAACTTGATCTTTCATCCCTTCTCTCCTGCAAGCGTTGCTTTCAGCCGAGCAGGACAGAACAGATGAATGCCGACTTCAGCACCACACGCAGGGGACAGCGCTTAACTGTAGCACTGTTTCTCCTGCGGCGGTACGTGCTCACGGAGGAGAGTGCACACTGTTCTCCGTGTGCACGTGTGCGGGACGCTTTGCGGACCGTGCTGCCGGAGAAAAGCGGACATGTCTCCGTGTTTTGCAAACGGACACACGGTCCGTGAAAACACGCTGACATGTGCAGAGACACATTTATTTTAATGTGTCTACGTGAGTCAGTGTCTCCGGTACGTGAGGAAACTGTCATCACACGTACCGGAGCCACTGACATGTGAAACCAGCCTTATGGGGTATCAGCAAGCTCAGGAGAAATTGCACAACAAATTTGGGGGTCCATTTTTTCCTGTTACCTTTTGAGAAAATAAAAAAATTGGGGTCTAAAAGTAACATTTTTGTGAAAAAAAATTAATGTTCATTTTTTCCTTCCACATATTATAAAATTCCTGTGAAGCACATTAGTTGGTCAACTTTTCAACTTATAACTTCCTAACAAAAAAAAATTATGTTTAAAAAATTGTGCTGATGTAAAGTAAACTTGTGGAAAATGTTCTTTATTAACTATTTTGTGTGACACAACTATTATTTAAGGGCATAAAAGTTAAAAGTTTGAAAATTGCTATTTTTTTGCCAAATTTCCTTTTTTTGTCACAAATAAACGCAAGTCATATCAAAGAAACTTTACCACTATTATGAGGTACAATATGTCACAGAAAAAAAATCTCGAGATCAGAGGGATACCTGCGTTCTTTGCTGCATTGTTGCATTGTCTCATTGCTTTCTATGGGTGAAAATACACTGCAAAAACAATGGAAAAACCCTGAAAGAAGTGACATGCTGTAATTTGCTAAAAGGCAGTAGTTTTCCAATTCAGTCAGGAAAAAAAACAATGTGTCTGCATGAGATATCTGAAATCTCATAGCTTTTGCTGATGCTGAAAACGCAGTAAAATTTGCATTAAAAAAACGCAACAAAAATGCAAAGTGTGAACATAGCCTTACTCTCACAGCGAGTGGCATCCTCTTCTTCCTCCATAGCCATCCCATAAAGCTTTTCATGGCAGTCACATTATTCGCCATCCACCATGGGCACACAGACGTCACCTTATTGGACAAATCCGAGGACACACATTCATCTGAGGATGGAGCTAAAAGGGGCCCCCATTGCACCTCAATATTAGAGTTAAATCCATAATAAATTGTATCACAGCAGTATCACAATTGAAATAATTGCTAAATGGAGATGTAAATAGAGTGGCCATCATCCTTCGAGCCCACCTGCTTATCGTTCTGTTGACTGGTTGTTGTAATCAGCAAGCCAGCAGGACATTGTGAGCCCAAGCCATCATGTTGGTTGGAGTCTACTCACCCTCAAGAAAGCCCTGTTCATTATACTGGCTGGTGGCTCACATGCCTTCCAGCATGAAAGCATCACTGCTATTAGTGCCATGCCAGAAACGTAACAGTGACCTCCGACAGTGAACGACATGGATGGCGGGGATAGGTAGATTTAATACAAGTATATTCATTTTGGCGCTGTGAATAGTAGCAGAGTGAGGTTTCTTGATTCTACAAGAGGTAATGATTCTTTGGTATCACCTTCATCTGTACAGAATCCTTGGTAAGTAAATCTTTTTAAGGACTTATTTTCAACGTTTAATAGGATACTTGTTAATCATCACAAACCTAATAATCCCTAATAACAAGTGGCTCCAAAGTCAGTTCCAAATGAGAGTACATCCTGCTGGATTTTGCAATCATGTATTTTTTTTGTCAGAGCATGGAGCCATGGATGTGAAAGTAAGTCTATAGTTTTCCATTCACACCTGTGACATCTAGAAGACTAGTATTATTTAAAAGGGTCAAGTATCCATCAGAACTGATTCAGGTAGCCTTTGGCTATCACTAAGGCACTTGTTCCAAAGCAAAGCGATATAATTTCAAACAAGGGATTGCTAGGTGTGAATTTCAGAGGTTGCTCAAAAGATCAACTATCTCAGATGAGCAATTGCTCTTGTCAGAAGATCTAGGTCATAAATTTTGAAAATGTGAGACGTAATGATTCTACACTATGTCAACTCATTTCTAGTACACATGGGTAAATTGCTTTAGCTAAAGATTTCACAATCATTTTGATGGAATATTTACCTGTAGATATAATGCCACAAACAAAAAATGTGAAATTGATTAACAAACAATATTTTTTTGCCAACTGATGGCTCAATGTAATGCTCAAAAACGAAATCAGCCACAGTGACATAGCGACAGGAGCACAAGTGTGGTTGTCCCAGGTGTCAAATAATGATGGGTTACAGAATTTCAATCCTCCTACTGCCAAATTATCTGGTGGCTGCTGAACATGACATTGATATAGTTCGATCGTGTGGTAGAGCAGGTACCAACAAGCTGCTCTATCATACTCCATCTTGAAGGTCTCAGGGTGTTGACTTCAACGCATTGCTCCACCTGCAAAGGCCCACTCTTATACGCAGGGCAGAAGAAGAATCAGTGACTGATCTTTGGAGGATCAAGTAAGGAGTGTATAAGCTTTTATTTTTTTTAGGGGAAGGAAGGACAAAGGTGTCACTGAAAGACGGATTATTGTTACTGACAAGGAACAATGAGAAGGCATTTTTAGCTTGAGATATTCAGGAGGCATTGTTACTTAATGGGATGCATTTTACTTACTGGGGTATTTTATGGTATTTTTACTTTTAAGTGTTCATTATTACTTTCATAGGAAGACCATTTTAATGTCTAGAGGGCAAAATTTTTGTGTGGTGCACTATTATAGTTTGGTTGGCACAAATTGCCTCTTCAGAGAGGAAGAGGACTTGAACTCTAATGCCACCTATTGGAAGTAGTAATCATAAAAGTCAAAATCAACTCTGTAACAAGTCTTGCCACAGTGTTATGATCTGGTGGCCTAAGAGCAGCATGAGACGTACTCTGGAGAAGGTGGTACCTGTACTGACCGCAGACCCTGAACCTAACACCGCAACTAGAAGTAGCCGTGGAATGTACCTAGCGCTCCCTAGACATCTCGACACAGCCGGAGGAGTAATTACCCCTAGAGATAGAAAAGGGAAAACTATCTTGCCTCAGAGAAAATCCCCAAAGGATAGGCAGCCCCCCACAAATATTGACTGTGAGAGGAGAGGGAAAAAACATACACAGACTGAAATGAGAATTTAGCAAAGGAGGCCACTTCTAGCTAAATAGAAAGGATAGGACAGAGTACTATGCGGTCAGTATTAAAACACTAGAAAATATCCACCACAGAAAATACAAAATCTCCACAGCTAACTAAAGATATGGAGGGTATATCTGCATCTCCAGAGATACCAGCTTGGCTAAAAAAATCCTTATACAGACCAAGCTGGACAAGACAAAACATAGAAAAGAACTGAACAATAAGACCACAGCATGTGGACAGCAAAATCAAGGCCAGAACTTAACTTTGTTGAAAAGAGCAGAAGAGACCAGGCAGGGATGTGAATCCTCCAGGAACAATGGACAACTGGCACTGACTAAAGGGTGAAGCAAGACTAAATAGCCCAGTCAAAATTGCTAAAAGTGAACACACCTGATAAATGCTGCGATTCAGAGACAGCAGCGCTACCACTTACAAGCACCGGAGGGAGCCCAAGAGCAGAGTTCACAACACCACAGGACCTAGAATAAAAGTCAAATCAAAGTCTGAATTTGTAGACATGGTGTTTTGGGCAGGTGGGGGTTGCCCCCAGTCAGTGCACGGTATGAGATCTGAGTTGGCTGTGTTAGAGGCTTCTGTCTAGGATCTAAGGGGAAATGTTTTTCTTGTGGGGAGTCACATGCTTGGCATGCCAGTGTAAGAAGGCTTATATGCCGTGCATGCTCCTCTGGGAAATTAAATATAAAAATTGACTCTTCAAAGAGGACTCTTGTGCCACCTATTGGAAGTAGCAATTCTAAAAGTCATTATCGAACCTTCAACGAGCCTTGCCACATAACTTAGGACAAAAGCCAAGTTAGAATCTCAGTTTGCAGGCACCATGTTTCGGGGTAATGCCCCTCATCAGTGCAAAGTATGAGATCTGATTTGGCTGCATGAGAAGCTTCTGAATGGGATTTAAGGGTGAAAGGGATGTGGCTTTTATCCCAAGTCATATGACAAGGCTTGTTAAAGGGTCCATTTTGACTTTTAGGATTGCTGCTTTCAATAGGTGGTACTAGAATTCAAGTCCTCTTTCTCTCTGAGGAGACATTTTGCATATTTAATTTCCCAGAGAAGCAGTGCATGGCATATAAGCATCCTTAGACTGGCATGTCAAGCATCTCACTCTCCACAAGGTGAAACATTACAGAAGCCTCTCGAACAGCCAAATCAGATCTCATACTTTGCATTGATGAGGGGCAACACCCCAGATCCCTGAGTCTACAAATTGAGATTTTGGTTTGGCTTTTATCCTAATTCATATGGCAAGACTTGTTGAAGAACGATTTTGACTTTTAGGATTGCTACTTCAAATAGGTGCCAGTAAAATTCATGTTCTCTTCCTCCCTGGAGAGGCAATTTGCATATTTAATTTCCCAGAGGAGCTTTGGGTGATGCATAAGCCTACTTATATTGACATGTCAGGCATGTCTTTTGCACAAGGAGAAATATTAACCCTTAGGTGACTATCTGTACTATTGTTTTCAGGAAAACTATCTGCATTTTTTTTTCAAGGGAAGATGGGAATAATTAAATTAATGACTATTTTTCAAGTATTGGGATCACTGTACCACACAGTAAGTGGGAAAATGGCATGACAATAGCTATAAAATTATGGGTATTAGCAGGATGGGGAGTTTATGAAGGCTGGGGATAAGGCTGGAATTCTGAGAAATGTCGTGTCTGTGTTAAAAACTCTGCATAAAAAAGTAATCAAGAAATTGCCACTGTGGTCTGGGCCAGATGGCAAAGAAGGCATGAGAGAATACGAACTGTAAAGTTTGGGGTCCGTACCGGCCAACTAGTGTACCGAGCCCCAAACACAGACTTTTCTCATGATGTCCAGCTTACTGTTCAGCATAGCACAGCACAGCCAATCAACAAACTTTTAAGCTGTGTCCACTTCTGGAGGCTTTACAGCCATGCCAACTATTGGTATGGTTGTGATTGGCTGGTGCACCATCTGACATGGACTGTATAAATGTCGTGTCATGGGTGCCGCTGACATTCTACTCTGCTTAGTGTAAGGATTAGTGATGAGTGAGTGTGCTCGTTACTCGAGTTTTCCGAGCATGCTCAGGTGTTCTCCGAGTATCTTGGG
Organism: Ranitomeya variabilis; assembly: GCF_051348905.1. Classification (NCBI taxonomy): domain Eukaryota; kingdom Metazoa; phylum Chordata; class Amphibia; order Anura; family Dendrobatidae; genus Ranitomeya; species Ranitomeya variabilis. The sequence continues at coordinate 304,012,833 of NC_135233.1, forward strand.
TGTGCTCGTAGATTAAGGTTGTGCCCCGCAGCTGCATGATTTGCAGCTGTTAGACAACCTGAACACATGCAGGGATTGCCTGTTTGTTAGGGAATCCCCACATGTATTCAGGCTGTCTAGAAGCCACAAATCAAGCAGCTGCAGGGACAAAACCATAATCTACGAGCTTGTCCAAGATACTCGGAGAACACCCGAGCATGCTCGGAAAACTCGAGTAACGTGCACACTCGCTCATCACTAGTAGGGATAGGATGCAGGTGGAGTGATGGACAGTGTTAGGTAGCACATTCTGCCACAAGTCCGCTCTGTGAACTCTGCACGTGACTCGGTGGGAGTACTGTGCCAAAAGCTGCTATATGTACTCTGCAACCCCATCTGTGGGAGTACTGTGCCAAAAGCTGCTGTATGTACTCTGCAACCCCGCCTGTGGGAGTAGTGTGCCAAAAGCTGCTGTGTGTAATCTGCAACACATATCTGTAGAAATGCTGTGCCAAAAGTCACTGCGTGTACTCTGCAACCCTGCCTGTGGGAGCACTGCTCCAAAAGCTGCTGTGTGTACTCTGCAAACCATATCTGTGGGAGTACTGAGCCAAAAGACGCTGTGTGTACTCTGCAACCCCGCCTGTGGGAGTACTGTTCAAGAAGCCATTGTTTGTACTCTGCAACCAATATCTGTGAGAGTACTGTTCCAAAAGCCACTGCATGTATTTTGCAACCCCGCCTGTGGAAAAAGCCTCTGTGTTTACTCTGCAGCCATGTCTTTATGAGCAGTGTACATAAAAAATAATTCTACTCTGCATCCTTCTCATTGCAATTTCTAGGCAAACAAATAATTTTATCTGGACTGTTGTGTGTTTTCTAGTACTGTGGTAAATAAATCTCAGCAACCATCTTGTTGCCATTTGCAGGGCAAACAAATAATTTTTCTGGGCCACCGTGTGTTTTCTAGTAGTGTGGTACATAAATAAATCTCGCTGTCATTTGTAGGGCAAACAAAAATTTTTTCTGGCCAACGTTGTGTTTTCTAGTTGTGCGGGAAATAAATAAATCTACTCTTCTGCCATCTCTTTGTGAGTAGTGTGTACAAAAAACACTTCCAAAAATGCAGAGAGCATCAAACGGGACGAGGACATGGCCGTTGTGATGCTAGTGTAGCTGCTAATGGTGTTGTGGCTTCTGCAGGCAGAAGACGTGGTCATTCTGTGCCTGCTACATGCCCAAATACAACACCTTCCTCTGGTGCACACAGGTGACAGGAAATTATGTATTCTTTTCTAGATCTAAATACCACTGCACGAGTGGTGAGGCTATAATATGTTGAAAAGGTGTTAGATTGGAAGGCTGAGAGTGGCTCCAGTTCCTTCGCATTATCTTCCACTCCGCAGAAAGTGCAGAGTTGGCACCTGAAGACCATGATAATCCGGCTTCCACCTTGCCCCCTTGCAAATCAGCCAAGCAGTCTGAGAACCAGGTCATGCAGCAGTCTTTTCTGCTTTTTGACGACTGCTGGCTGGGGTCCTGTGCCCCATCCACCTGGCCCAGAAGTGGAAGAGACTAAGTGCACTGATGCCCAACCACTTGTTAGGTTGAAGGATGAGTATGTGGGAGGGCTAGTGCACATGGTCAGTGGACCAGTGCAGCACTTCTCAGAGGATGATGAAACACAGTTGTCAACTGCAGCATCTTTCTGCCCTTTGCAGACTGGCAAGGAGGGCAGGGGTGAGGAGTGGATGCAAGATGACGCGGGGGATGAGGTCCTAGATCCCACATGGAGCCATCCTAATGACATATGTGCTTTGGAGGAAGAGGAGGTGGACATGCTGCCCCAGCAGCACAGCAAAAGAGGAGCAGGGTGCAAAGGCACAGCGGGCGGCCCATAGCCAGCACGTCGGCTGCTACTTCCCACCGCACCGCTAAAATCAGCACACCAAAGCCAGCTCAAAAGAGCTCCCTCGTGTGGCATTTCTTCAGAGGATGTCCTGACAACAAGCGGCGGGTGGTTTGCTTGCTGTGTCGCCAGAGCCTGAAGCGAGGTATAAATGTTTTTAATCTGAGCACCACCTACATGAGGCATCTGAATTGAAATCACGAGGTACAGTGGAGTACACTCCTTAAAAAGCTTGACAGATCTAAGCCCCCTCCTGCTCCCTCTTCTGCTGCAGTCTCGGCCTCTTCCTCCCGCTTACTATCAACAAGGCCACCTGCTTCCCCGCAAAGAGAGGATGTGACAGCACCACCACCACCTCCAGTGCCACCATCTCCACTCCATCCCATTGAGGTTTTCAGCTTTGCATCCCCCAAACCCTCTAGAGAAAGAGGAGATACTCCTCTAACCACCCAAGAGCCATGATCCTGAATGACACCATTTCCAAATTACTGTCCTTTAAAATGCTGCCATTCCGGCTGGTGGAGACTGATAGTTTAAAAAGACTGATGGTGGTGGCTGTCCCGCAGTACGTGCTTCCCATCCGTTACTACATTTCCTGGTGTGCCATCCCTGCCCTGCAGATACATGTTGCAGACAAAATAAGATGTGCACTGCGTAATGCCATGAGTGGCAAGGTCCACATAACCACTGATATGTGGACTAGTCAGCACAGCCAGGGACGTTACATCTCCCTAACTGCCCACTAGGTAAATGTAGTGGCATCTGGGACAAAGGCAGAAGGTGTTCTAGCCTATGTCCTACCACCACCGAGGATTGCTGGACATTCCTCCATTCAGGTTGCCTCCCTCTCCTACTCTGCTCCCTCCACCGCCTCATCATCTGGTCACAGTAACACCTGCACCACCAACTTCAGCACTGCAAGGGGGAAACCACAGCAGGCTGTTCTTAAACCCACACCATGTAGGAGCTGTGGACGGGGATCAAACAGCAGATGAGTGATTGGTGACGATGAACTTCAAGCACGGCCTGGTGTGTTATAATGGAGGAAATATTGTAGCAGCTCTGGGCCTAGCTTGTTTGACATATCTCTTGACTGGCGCATGTGCTGAACATGGTGGTGCAGAGCTTCCTGAAAATTACCCCCATATGTCAGAGCTGCTGTTGAAAGTTCATCGCTGTTCTCACCCTGCTGCTCGCCTTTCTGCAGTGTCACTTCTGCCTTCCCACTCACTGGCTGAGGTGCGATGTACCAACAAGGTGGAACTCCGCCTTGCATATGCTTGGGAGACTGTGGGAGCAGCAGCAGGCAATAGTGGAGCTTCAGCTGCAGTACACACGGGAGAGTCGCACTGCAGAGCAACACTACTCCACCACCAATAAGTGGACCTCCATGCCTACTTGTGTGCCGTTTTGGCTTGCTTTGAATATTCAACCAATATGACCAGCGTTGTTGATGTCATAATCAGTGTAACTATACCACTTATATGCCTGCTAGAAAAAAAACAATTCAAGTGAGGATGGATGAGGTGGTGGCACAGGAGGAAGAGGAGCAGGAGGAGAAGGGCTGTTATCAAATCTGTCGTCCACACATGGCTCGGAGGGTGGGATACTGTCCCAACACCAGCCAGTTACCCAACAGTCCAGCCAGGAGAAAGTTTTGGAGGGTGAGGATGAGGAGGAAGAACAACTGTGTTCACAACAGGGTGGCGTTCAGAGCAGCTCTCGGGCATCACTGGAGTGTGGATTGAGGGAATATTTTTGAAAAAAAAATACACACAAATTTTTTTTATTGGATTACTCCTCCCTCGCCTATTCCACCTATACCACCATGTCCACTTCCTCCACTTGGACCTACACCTCCTGGTTCAAGATTATAATGTTTTATTTCTGCTATGCTTAGTGTAGGGACAGGACACAGCAGTAGTGAGGGACAGTATTAGGTTTTGTGTGTGCGCAGTTTTCCAAAAACACTCTATGCACTCTGAACCCATGCCTGTGATAGTACTGTGCGTACCCAAAAGTTAGTCAGTAGGAGTGCTATGCATCTAATCAAATTTTTCTTCTTTTCTGCAACCATATCTGTGATAGTACAGTGCCAAAAGCCACTGTGTGTGCTCTGGAACCCATATCTGTGGGAGTACTGTACCGAAAGACACACAAACATGTTCCTCATCATAGTAACAGACTGTTTGTGCTTCGGGGCGGTCTGTGGACAGGTCTTTCCTTGGTTTCTCTGGCTTAAAGCAGGAAGATCAGACTCTGCCTACAGTCCTGCCCCGGAGCATGGGCATATCATTAACTGAAAACTAACACTGATTACACAAGAACCACAAGATGGATTTCTTCATTCCATCATTTTAATCAGTGTAACAGCGACAACATGACAATCTCTGTAGTTTACTTAGCAAAATCCTGCTGACTGGTTCACTTTAAAATGTTTGTTATTCATTTACTTCCTATCTTACTATGATTGCTATGGTGAAAAATCCCTTTTAAGCCATTTCCATATCCCCGTTTGTTTGCAGAGGAATTTTCCTGCTCTTATCCACATTTTGCTCCATCCTTTTTACAGCGATTTTTTCAGCACTGAAGTCGGGGTCCCTATTGACTGATATGGCGTTCGGGGTCAAGTTCTTGTTTAAAAAAAAAAAAAAAAAAAGTCCGGCAGAACCTGGATAATCACTTAGACTGATTGCACCACTGGTATCTACAAGGTATCTACAACTACATAGAGGTCACTGTATGGTGGTAATATTGTTTTTTTTTATATAGTGGGGAGGGTCTTAGTAACAGTTAGGTGGTATAATTCAATTATTATGTAGCGCTCCGTGTATAAGTGGTATTATCAGTAATGTCCCGGAACACCGAGAAATACTTCCAGAACATAGTGCACCTGCGCATGCGCAGGAATGCTTTTCGGCTTTGCCCGCAGATGGGCAAAGCATACTGCGCATGCGCGAGACAAGATTGCATTACGCACGAGCGAACTATGGAGGATACCCACTCCAATTCCAGAAAATATTGCGGACAGCGGGGAGGGATGGGGTGGAGGAAAAAAGAAGAAACACCGCCCATTGGACTGAAAACAGGGCATTTACATAGCCCGACAAATTCAGGTGACAGATTCCCTTTAAAACAAATTCAGGTGACAGATTCCCTTTAAATGCCATTGTTAATCTCTAACAGTGGCATTTAACTGGCACAACCTTGGTGGGGTTTCTGTTCCAGCACCATTTCTCTTCCCGGCAATATGATCACAGGGAGATGATAGATTGCCTGGCAGTATAGAGGCCTGCTGAATGCACTTGTCGCTGCCATTTTGGTACTCATGAGAAGCCGAGTCACAGGCTGGGCTTCAGAAGAGATCTTATTTGTATAGTGAAGTATATAGTGAAGGTGATTAAACAATTGCAGGTTCAAGCCCCCTAGGTGTTGACTAAAAGTATAGTAAAAAATCATTTAAAAAAAAAAAAAGTAATTTTTTTTTTATTAAAAACACCTAGATATTGATCCAAAACATTAGAAAATTAAGAAAGAAATAAAAATCACCTTTAGTTTGGTATCGCCGTAATCGTACTGACCTGACAAATCATGTTGCCAATGCCACTTATTTTTTCCACACAATGAATGCTTTAAAAATTAAACCCCAAAGACAATGGGAAAGGTACAGTTTTTCCCTGCTTTTCATTACATTACATGGTAAAATAAAAGGTATGATTCAAAACTACAAATTGTCTTGCATAAAACAATCCCTTGTACTGCTATAGTGATGGAAATGATAGCAAAATAAATAATGGTACGATGTGTGTCTTGAAAGAAGGAAAGGAAAAAAATGAATATCGGATGTCATTAATGGGTTAATCATAACATTAATCACTGCTCACTAAATAGTGAACCTGGAATGTAAATTATTATGCATCTGCTTTGTTTTCTACTTTCTTGGTTACATGTCTTTCTTCCTCTGATTCCCTTCTTCTGACTCCCCTTTTCGTATGTAACCAAATTGTTTCTCTCTTGTACTCTGACCAACAAGCCAAACATATGTTTTAGCTAAAATATTATATTGCTCAAATAAAATAAGATTCCGCAGGCAGAACAGTCACAAATGAGTGAGGCCAAATAATTATCTCCAATCTGTTTAAAAAAAAAAAAAAGCTAGAAAGCAAAAAGGGAAACTCAACCTTTTATATAATGTATAAGCGCTTTTAAATAATATATCAGGAAACCGCTTAAAGGGGTTTTCCAAAACTTTAATATTGGCGGACTATCCTTAGGGCTCTTTAATATTGGTGGACTATCCTTAGGGCTCTTTAATATTGACGGACTATCCCTAGGTACCTAAGTCTCTTTAATATTGGTGGACTATCCTTAGGGTTCTTTAACCCCTTAGAGATCCTGCCTTTTTCTTTTTTGCATTTTCGTTTTTCACTCCCCTTCTTCCCAGAGCCATAACTTTTTTATTTTTCAATATGGCCATGTGAGGGCTTATTTTTTTGCAGGAGTTGTGCTTTTGAAAGACACCATTAGTTTTACCATGTCTTGTACTAGAAAATAGGAAACAAAAATTCCAAGTGTGGTGAAATTGCAAAAAAAAGTGCAATCCCACAACTGTTTTTTGTTTGGCCTTTTTGCTAGGTTCACGAAATGCTAAAACTGACCTGCCATTATGATTCTCCAGGTCATTATGAGTTCATAGACACCAAACATGTCTAGGTTCTTTTGTATCTAAGTGGTAAAAAAAAAAAAATGCGCAATTTTCCGATACTCGTAGCGTCTCCATTTTTTGTGATCTTGGGTTGGGTGAGGGCTTATTGTTTGCATGCCGAGCTGACGTTTTTAATTATTCCATTTTGGTGCAGATATGTTCCTTTGATCTCCTTTTATTGCATTGTAATGCAATGTCGTGGCGATCAGGTTAATCCTTTTTTAATTGATAGATCGGGCGATTCTGAACGCGGTGATACCAAATATGTGTAGGTTTGATTTTATTTTTATTGTTTTATTTTGAATGGGGTGAAAGGGGGTCATTTAAACTTTTATATTTTTTTCATATTTTTTAAAACATTTTCTTTTTTACTTTTGCCATGCTTCAATAGCCTGCATGGGAGGCTAGAAGCTGGCATAGCCTGATCGGCTCTGCTACATAGAAGCTCTGCTCAGATCGCTCCCATGTAGTAGAATTGCAGCATTGCTATGAGTGCCGACCACAGGGTGGCGCTCACAGCAATCCGGCATCAACAACCATAGAGGTCTTCAGGAGACCTCAAGTTGTTATGCCAACGCACTGATGACCCCGATCAAGTGACGGGGGTCAGCGGTGCACGCAGTTCCGGCCGCGCAGCGGGAGCGCTTGTTAAATGCGATTCCACCCACCACTATTGTGGGCACTTGCCAGCTGTACAAAACAGCTGAAATGTCCCGGCTTTGATGTGGGCTCACCGCCGGAGCCCACATCAAAGGAAGAGATGCGACCTCCACCGTACTAATACGGCGGAGGTCGCGAAGGGGTTAATATTGGCGTACTATCCTTAGGGCTCTTTAATATTGGTGGACTATCCTTGGGGCTCGTGCACATGACCATATTTTCGGTCCAAGTGCAATCTGACAAAATATTGGATCACACTCAGCCTAATGTTGTTGCACAGGGCCATCCACATGTCCACAGCATGCTTGATTTGTATCCATGAAAAACATCATCCTGCACTTTAATGACATCTGAGTGCAGTCCCATTTCCACGGACTGACAGAATGGAGAAGATGGTGATGGTGACTTGTTTATCCATCTTCTCCTCATCCAAGAAAATCGGATCACTCTGATTAAACACTAATCAGATTTTGATAGAATGGAGAAGATGGTGATGGTGACTTGTTTATCCATCTTCTCCTCATCCAAGAAAATCGGATCACTCTGATTAAACACTAATCAGATTTTGATAACCACATTTTTAGCATAATCTGCCTGATCCTCTTGAAGGAGAGAATATACGTTGGTGTGACCCTAGCCTTAGGATCAGTCATCAATATGAAATCAGACAGGATCCAATACTCTGCATTCCCACGATCAGCTGTTTGTAGCTTCAATGGCTGACAGATGTAGAAGTGTACAGATATGGGACATGATGGCTCCGTACTCTGTGTAGAGGCCATGTTCAGGTATTCACGTATCCATGTATCATATTCTGAGCATGGACCGTGCTGCATTTATCCATTCAAAGTAAATCGGCCACATGCTTTGCCATTAGTGATGAGCGCACATGCTCGCCACTCGAGTTTGCCTATGTTGCTCTGGTATGGAGAGTAGGGCGGATGCTCGAGTGGCATGTTTAAGTCCCTGCCTCATTTACTTCCCAGCTGTTAGACAGCCAAAAATCATGCGGGAATTGACCGTGTATGGTAGGCAATCCCCACATGGTTTTTTTGGGGGCAGTCTAACAGCTGCGAAACATGTGGGACATGGACTAGAGCATGTCACTCGAGCATCTGCGCTACTCTCTCCATACCCGAGCACCCGATGCAAACTCGAGCAGCGAGCACTTGCGCTCCACACCATATGCCATCAGTTTGAGTCACTCAAATGCATGGACTGACCTAGAGTCTCCTGACCCAAACTTTAAGACTGTCAAGTTGTGGATAGGTGCCATGGTCGGTCCACAAATTGTGACCCGTCCTTTGGATGTGAAGGTCAGTTTTTTGAAATGTATTCTTTAGCCTTCTGACTGAGCACTCCGCCTCTTAGCCACAGGTGTTTTAATCGCAGCAGGTCCATTACCCCTCCACAGAGAGAGAGAATGTTAGTCTAAGAAGAGGTTTTCATAGGTACCCATTCAGATGGAGACGTTTATTCTCAGCGAGGAAAGGAAAGCGTAGGACCTGGTATACGAGAGATGCCCTAAAGTGGCTACCAGGTACACATAAAATTGGCCATTTTTATGCGCTAAATGCTCTCATTTTTCATATTTCTAGTGCAGTAATGTAGTTCAGTTTTCATGTTTGCATGTTTCACTGCTGCAGTGTGCTGCCTTATTTACTTGACCGTCCTTGGACCAAGACATACAGATGTGCGAATAAGACATCAATTGCATGAAATTTATGGGTGAGTACCGCAAGATTTCGGCATCTAATAGCGTTCAGCCCACGTTTACAGATACCACTCAACACGTTCATATTTTCAGAACAAAGGAAAATATAAAATAGAACCATTACTGAGCCAAGATGGCGGGAGATGAATGTGTGCTCCTCGCACATTTTGGAATCTAATGAAATCTTTCTTGGCAACACAATCGTGCAGAACGGAGAAGAGATTCTGCAGAACACTCCGTCAATGCTGAAAGCAGACTAGATCTGGGCCTCCGAAAGGAAGTGAATTCATTGTAAACAGTTGGACGTCCTTTTTTTTTTTTTTTTTTTTTTTTTACAGATTATAATGAATTCCTCTCAGTAGAGAATAAAAGCCAGAAATCCTATGTCCTCGCCCCACATTTCTATGGCAACAGAGACAATTCCCAGAATGGTGACTGCAAATATACTGTGGCTGCGGGGTGCACTCTGGCCCCTTCTAACTGAGCTTTATTATAGGGTGCTGTAGGCCGATGTAAGGCGGCGTTAATATTATTACTCTTGGATGGGAAAGTAAATGATGTTTACTGGCACGATTGTTCCACATCGGTTTCTTAGCATAAAATACTGTGAAAATAAATCTCGCTGAGTTATGATGAAACTTTTCGCAGTGAAGTTTCCAGGTTGGAGCAGCTTTTAGAGGATTTTCTAACTTTAATGTAAATAGAGCTCAGTCGCTGCATATTGAAAATCTTTTCTGATGTGATGTTTATGTCCTTATCATATTGCTGCTTGCTGTCAATTATTATTTACATCTTGGAACTAACAAACAGTCCTAACTTAGGCCTGCTAGATACATCAGCCGCACAAACCTCTCTCCTGTCCTCTTAGACTATATAACATGTCTGTATTGTTTTTTTTCCATTGAAATAACAGACATAGCAATTAAATAAATGCAAAAAATATCGACATAAATTTACCATTACCATAAAGTACAATGTGTCACGCAAAAAAACAGTCTGAAAATCACTGGGATATGTATACGTGTTCCAGAGTTATTACCACATAAAGTGACAGTGGTCAGATTTTAAAAATTTGGCTCCGTCACTAAGGGGTTAACTTAAGACCTTTCCATCCACATTTAAACTGAATATAGTGGATCATTTAATTTCTGTTTCTGTTATCCCCAAATGGATCAAAAAAGGGAAATAAGTACTGGACATCTAAACATAGGTTTAGAAATTTGCTCAACATGCCATTGTGTAGTGATTAAAATGGTTGCCCACTACTGGACAACCCCTGCTTAATAACCTCATGGCCAGTGAGATTTACAAAAAGAAAATAAGTATACTCACCGCCCTCAGCTGCACCATTCCAGGGGCTGCTGTTCCTGCCAGGTGACACAACATTGTTGTCAATCGGCTCCGCTGAACAATGGAAGCCTTTCCTACTTCATCAGAGCAGATGTGCCCTGATGAAATATTGATGAGCTGCAGACAATCATTGGTGGCAGAGCGGTCCCATGATGCAACAATGCTACGTCACCCACCCAGAACAGGAGCACCATCAAGGACTGCACAGACGCCACTGCGAGAGGTGATTACATATTGGTTTTATTTTCCACGAGACCCTGCACTGATGGTAAATACTGACACATTGACCAGACACTGATGAAACTCGGATCCAAAACACTAATGATAACTTTGAAATTAGATCTTTTTTTACATTAAAAAAAATCACTGATGTCTGAACGAGGCCTAACGGTTGTGGGATATCGCTCGAGGCTGAGGGAACACTCAGTAACTCCAGGGTATGGACACCGTTGGGTTACATCACACATCAGGTGAAACAGTGCAGTACAATGTACAGTAATTGGGTTTTCACGTGTGAACGTGACCTGTATATCCCTGGTTAATGGAATTGTAATGTGTTGTTACTGCACAAGAAAAGTCCCATGATGTCATAACATAGATGGATGATAAATGGCAGTGATGTAACAGTATAAACTCTAAAGTTTTCTATCTTGCTTCCATTCTACCCTTTAGGGAATGTGCACACATTAAGTATTTTCACCAGAAATTTCTCCACCAAAAATGAGTCTCTTGGCAGGAGAAATGCTGCATAAAGTACGTTTGTTTTTGCCACATTTTATACCATTCATTTGAATTGATGAAAAACTGTAAATTGCTGAAAGAGTTGACACTTCATATCTGCAGTGAAAGTTTTCAGAAATCTCATTCACTTTGCTGGCACAATAAAATGCTGCATTTTTTGCAGCTAAAACATGCAAGATAAACGCAGTGTGTGAACAAGCCCTACACTCCTGTTTTCCTCACAAGTTAATGTCAAAGAAAGGACTGCTACGATGCGCTTAGTTTTCAGTAGACCTGCACTAAACTTCCATGGACTAGTTCTCTTCTGCAGTTTAGAATCTAGAGAACATAATATTCATCACAAACGTCTCACCGTATGCTACAGCTATGTAAACCCCACTTTTTAGGTATGAGGACACTAAATTCTACTAATAAAAATGTTGATGTTATATTTGTGATGGTGTCTTTTTAAGGGAATGACATTTATGAGCAGCTTATCTAAAGAACAAATCCTATTTGTTCAGGCGACATATTAAACAGAACGGCTTTGGTGAAAAAAAAACAAAAACGGAATTCTAAAATAAATGATGTTCAGGAGGTATTTTTATTTCAGTAGACAGCAGAGCATATGGCATGATTTATTATGCAGAAAGATGTTGAATTATCTGCAGATCTGTAGCCGGATTTGAAATTCTGCGTTTTCACTTAGAACAGATCACAAAAATGACTACTTTGATACCTCTTGGGTTATAAAGTATTTATCACTTGTATAGTCGGATGGTTATTGGCTCCTAGGTTGGCACAGGTGTTTTTACTGATTAACTAAAGCCAACTGTTGGAGGCAAAGACTATACACTTACACCTCACTAGAGTAGGCTCCAATCGCTAGGAAACAAAATGTATATCTTAGGCTACGGGTTCATGCAGACATCCGTGGAAATAGGTTCCTGCATGTACTGCTAATGCAGAGACTGTCCGCAGCTGTCCCGACCCATGTGTGACAGCCTCATAGAAATACAAGAAGCCTTCACACTTGGATCGGGAGATCCGCGGACAGTCCACGCATTGCAGTCCGAGATCGGACCGAGATCCACAGATGTCTGCATGAGCCCTAACGACTATCTATTCCAACGCTGTTATACGCAAGAGCTCTTGGCTTGGCTGAACATAATGTGTGTTCAATGGGGTAGAAAGGGGTAAGCTACTATCAGACAGGACTAGTAGTGGCTTATGGCTGAGGATATAAAGATTGGACACGTTAATTTCAACTGTACAATCCCAGTCTCCACTCCATCCTAAGTCAGGGAAGAGTTGGGAAGCCTCCATAAATATCAGACGGATGGCCAACCCTGTTAAAATTGACAAATTCAGCAGATTAAATTAATGTGTATGGGGACCCAAAAAGATGTCAGTGGACATAGAATCATAGAATGTTAGCGTTGGAAGGGACCTCCAGGGTCATCATCATTCACCAAATCATCTTGGACAGATTGAAGACTTCCACTGAAGGAGAACTCACCACTAGTGATCAGCGAACATGCTTGGATAAGGTGTTATCCAAGCATGCCGTGTGCTAACCGAATGTCTTCAGTGTGCTCGTAAAATATGTTTGAGTCCCCTCATGTTTTGCGGCTGTTCAACAGTCGCTATTCATGCAGGGATTGACTAACAAACAGGTATGACTTATCTGAGCACGTTTGCTCATCACTACTCACCACCTGTTCCACTCATTGATCACCCTCACGGTCAAAAAGTTTTTTTCTAACATCTAATCTGTGTCTCCTCCCTTTCATTCCATTGCTTCTCGTGTTTCCATGTGCAAATGAGAATAAGGATGATCCCTCTACACTGACATCCCTTCAGATATTTGTAGACAGCTACTAAGTCTCCTCTTAGCCTTCTTTTTTCCATGCACTATATCTTCCATAATGTGGCCCTTCAGGCTGAAGTGCTGATCTTTCCCAGATTCCAGATTCTTACATGTAACTCACTAAAAATTAAAATGATTGTTTCGTGTCTTTGATACCACAGGAAGGAGTTAATGAGGAGCAGTTTGTCTTGTTTTCTAGCCCTGGGTTTATTTAAAGCAAATGTGGAGGAGTTTAGAGATCACGTGCTCCAAACTAAACTACACTTTCTTGAAGCATAACAGCTGGAAATATCTATACTCAGAAACAATTTTTAACTCTTTATCTTACAATCAAACAAGAAAATGGCAGACTGTCCAATTGATTTGGAAGGAACAGCTATAGAAATGGCTTTTAAATAAGTGTGAAATATCATACTTGTCCTATTGTTATTACAACATTTTTCTCGCAGAGATGCAAACTGTAATATTAAAATTATGCATAGGGCAAGTATACAACTACATATACAGCCAGTATACAGCTACACATGCATAAAGAGGGTATACAGCTACATCAGCATGTAAAAGTTTGGACAGCCCTGGTCAAAATTACTGTTATTGTGAACCGTTAAGCAAGTTGAAGATAAAATGATCTCTAAAATGGCTAAAGTTAAAGGTGACACATTAGCTTTGCATTTTAGGAAAAAAATATATTTTCATCTTTTACATTTTAAAAATTATAAAAATGAAAATGGACTGATTTCAAAAGTTTGGGCTCCCCACAAGGTTAGTAAATAGTAGCACCCCCTTTTCAAAGTATCACAGCTTGTAAACGCTTTTGTAGCCAGCCAAGAGTCTTTCAATTCTTGTTTGAGGAATTTTCAGCCATTCTTCCTTGGAAAATTCTTCCAGTTCTATGAGATTCCTGGGTCATCTTGCATACACTGCTATTTTGAAATCTAGCCACAGATTTTGAATGATTTTCAAATCAGGGGACTGTGAGGACCATTGTAAAACCTTTATCTTGCACCTTTTGAGGTAGTCTATTGTGGATTTTGAAGGGTGTTCAGGATCATTATCAAATTGTAGAAGCCATCCTCTTTTCAACTTCAGCCTTTTTACAGATGGTGTTATGTTTGCATCAAGAATTTGTTGAAATTTCATTGAATTCATTCCTCCCTCTACCCATGAAATGTTACCCATGCTATTGGCTGCAACACAACCCCAAACCGTGATTAATCCACCGCCATTCTTAACAGTTGATGAGATGTTCTCTTCCTGAAATACTGTGCCCTTTTGTTCTCCACAGATAACTTTGAAGATTGTGGCCAAAGAGTTATATTTTATCCTCATTGGTCCACAGGACTTGATTCCAAAATGCATCAGGTATTGTTTAGATGGTCTTTTGCATACTTCAGACGCTGAATTTATGGTGAAGACGCAGGAGAGTGTTTCTTCTGATGACTCTTCCACGAAGGTCATATTTGAGCAGGTGTCTCTGAACAGTAGAACAATGTACCACAAATCCAGAGTCTGCTAAATCTTTCTGAAGGTCTTTTGCCATCAAGCGGGGGGTTATAATTTGCCTGTCTAACCATCCTACAAGCAGTGAACTGAAGAAAAGACAACTTGAAAATGCTTGGCTATCTTCTTATAACCTTCTCCTGCTTTGTGGGCCTCCACCATTCTTATTTTCAGAATGCTAGGCAGCGGCTTAGAAGAACCCATGGCTGCTGTTTTTTGGGACAAGTTCGGAGTAGGCTGGTTTTTATAAAGCTGGTAAATTTGCATCACATTGTCTTTCCAATGATGGTGAACAAGCCTTAACTCTAACAGGCTAATTAAGGTCTGAAACCTTGGTCAAAGGTATCTGAGCACACACATCTCCAAGGGGTGCCCAAACTTTTGCATTGGCTAATTTTCCTTTCTGCAATTTTTAAAATGTAAAAGATGAAAATATTTTTTCCTTTCCTACAATACATAGGAAATGTGTCATGTTTAACTTTAGGCCTTTTAGAGATCGTTTCATCTTCAACTTACTTACCTGTTCACAAGGACAGTAACTTGGCCATGCTGACCCGTGATTCCAATATTTAACCGCAGGGCTATGCAGGCTCTGGAGGTGTTCGCCTTTCTCCCTCAAGATCAAGACAGAGATTAAGGCCTTAAACCAGGCCCAGATAAGAAAATACCAGCCGATTCCTGAGGTGTAACAGTAAAAGTTCCAGGCTCTCCAATGTGGATCTCATGACAGCTACAGTGATGTGGTGGATGGGCTCAGAACCAATGTTGACCAATGTGTTCATTGACTATCAGTCACCACCTTCGAGAAACTGAAGAACCTGATGTTGAAGGACCAGTTTCTTCATCTTTGCCCTATAGAGGTGCAAGGATGAATCGGGAGTCAATGGAGGCTGCCATGGCTGCACAGATTGCCGATACCTATGAGGCCAACCATATACCCGAGGAGCAGAAATTATCTGTCGCCAGCTGGAAAAGGGGTAAAGCTGGCATCCACTGCCCCTGCCAGCCAGTCCTCAGGGGGTCTCACACTATTTTCCAGCACCTCCCGCCAGTGCTATGCCTGCAGCCAAACTGGCTACATCGGTTCCCCTTGCGCGGAGAGGCAGAAGAGGAACCCTACACCCGAGGCCCATTGGCCAGCTGTTCTTTTTGTGGGTGGGGAGGAAGGAAGGGCACCTGAAAACTTTTAACCGGTTACTGTGGGAAACACAGTCACTGTGGGGCTCAAGGACAATGGTGCACAACAAACTCTCATCCACCCTGAGTTTGTGTTCCCTGAAGAACTCATCCCTGGGAAGACCCTGACTGTCTCACTGGGTTTGGGGTTGTCCGCTGACCCTTACCGATGGCCAGGGATTAACTGGATTCAGGTGCTGGGAGTGGGTTAAGGGAAGCGTGGATGTCAGAAAACCTCTTCACAAATGTTTTATTGGGAACTGATCTGGGAAGGTTGGTCACTCAATACATCCCTGACAACCCTCCCAGATCTGGTATTTCATGATTCAGCTGTCAATAGCTTGGATATCAATGTCATGCATAATGATAATGTAATTTGTGGTACAGGAGAACTCAGCCATGTCACACTGAGGGGTAATGTTGCTGAGGATCCCCTAAAAGAAGCAAGCATCAGTGCAAAGGGCAATGGGAACAGGCACAGGGATCATGAAGCAGGTCATCACATGTAGCTGTTCAGTCTCACGATGGACTGTGACATAGCCGGTGGTAGCTGCCGCATGATTAGCACTGCTCCTGAGTAGAGATGAGTGAATGTGCTCGTTACTCGAGTTTTCCGAGCATGCTCTCAGAGTATCTTGGGCGTGCTCGTAGATTATGTTTGTGTCCCCACAGCTGCATGATTTGCTGCTGTTAGACAACCTGAACACATGCAGGGATTGCCTGATTGAATCCCCACATGTATTCAGGCTGTCTAGCAGCCGCAAATCATGCAGCTGCGGGGACTCAAACATAATCTACGAACACACCCATGATACTCAAACACCCGAGCATGCTCGGAAAACTTGAGTAACGAGCACACTCACTCATCACTACTCCTAAGGTATGAAGAGATGTGGAAGTTTTATCCACAGCCTGTAAGGATGGTGGAAATGTGTGTCCTACCGCCGGTCAGGGAGAGTTAAAAGGGTTACCCACAGCCTGTCAGGATGGTGGGAAAGTGTTTCCCCCAGCCTAGCAAGAGAGTGGAAAGTAGTTGGAGTCTCTGAAGCCTCCCTGCCTGGATGAGCTCAGCTGTGCAGTATTGGCCACTCAACAAAGATGAGTGCTTACATCCTTACCTAGACTTTCCTGAACTCAATGGGATCACGGTCCGGAATCCATATCCTCTGCCTCTCATCCTGAACCTCTTTAATCAGATTGTGGGAGCCAAATGAATTTCTGAACTGGATCTCAGGGGTGCTTTAATAATCTCAGGGGGGGCTTATAAGACAGCCTTCAATACACCTGAGACACACTAGGAAAACCCTGTGATGCAATTTGGGTTGACTAAAGCTCCCGCTGACTTTCAACACTTTGTTAATGACATTTTTAGTCAGTGATCTACCTTTATGACTTAGAAACTAAGGCTACTTTCACACTAGCGTCGGGCTCGGCCCGTCGCAGTGCGTCGGGCCGAGGTCACCGACGCTAGCGTTGTCTCCGCCGCACAACGGGGGCAGCGGATCCATTTTTCCAGCGCATCCGCTGCCCCATTGTGAGGTGCGGGGAAGTGCGGGGAGGTGGGGGCGGAGTTCCAGCCGCGCATGCGCGGTCGGAAAAAGCGGACCGTCGGGAGCAAAAAACGTTACATGTAACGTTTTTTGCTCCCGGCGGACCGCCACAACACGGCGCAACCGTCTCACGACGGTTGCGACGTGTGGCAATCCGTCGCAATGCGTCGCTAATGTTAGTCAATGGAGAAAAAACGCATCCTGCAAGCACTTTTGCAGGATGCGTTTTTTCTGCAAAACGACGCATTGTGACGGATTGCAGTTAACGCTAGTATGAAAGTAGCCTTATTCACCTGACCTTGAGTCAGATCAGGTACATGTCAGGCAGGTCCTTCAGATACTCAGAGACCATAAATTATTTGTCAAAATAGAGAAATGTAAACATACTAACCATTTGGCCATTAAACCAAATTAAATCAAGAAGTGTCAATTTTTTTCATTAAAAAATCAACCTTTATTTGCACATTTTAAAAGTACACACAACAATAAAAACTAAAATAGTACCTCCAACCAATGACTATTACTTCTTAAAGGTCATTTCCCGGTGCACTGCATCCTCATTACCTTGATATATGCATGGCTTCCCAAGTGTAAAGTGCCAAGTGATATGCTGAACCTCCTACTTGGACAGTAGGAGGTTCAGGGTGTCACTTGGCACTTTACTTGGGAAGCCGTGCATGTATCAAGGTAATATGTATTGATTGGGATTTTTTTATCTTGGCAAGCCTTTTTAGCATTTCCATGACCAGTGAGGATTCAGTGCACAGTGAAATGTAGTAGTGGATTGATTGGGGTTATTTTTCCCTAGCAAGCCGTTCAACACAGTCTGTGATCGGCGTGATTGCGGTACATCAAAGGTCTTTGGAAGTAGTGCATTGGAGTTGCCACATAGTAGCATGATTTTGTTATAATCGGTATACATTTGCTCTGCATACATTGCATTCCCAATGTTTTTTGTCTGCTCCTTACGATAAACAGCTTATTTCAAGTAGCAATTTTTAGGAATATGGATCATTTTTTTAATAATTCATGAACAATATTTATATTACGTGAATATCACCAATATTGTCAACAAGTATCATGAAATGACTGTAGGGGCAGTAAAACATTATTTGGTCCCAATTCCTTTTTGTTTGACATTTATGCATACGGCTCAGCTGACCTTTAAGTAGTAGTTATTGGTTGGAGGTACTATTTTAGTTTTTATTGTTGTGTGTACTTTTAAAATGTGCAAATAAAGGTTGATTTTTTAATGAAAAAAATTAATGACACTTCTTGATTTAATTTGGTTTAATGGACAAATTGTCAGTATGTTTACATATGTGACGGAGTGTTGCCCACCCTATGTGTAGGAGAATGGGCTGGGGTTATATGTTTACCAAAATAGAGAAATGTATGTTCTTGGTTCAGGAGATCCCTTTTCTGGGTTATTTTTTTTATCATTCACCAGTTTTCGCATGGATCCAGCAAAAGTCCAGGCGGTACTGGCATGGGATCATCCTGAGGACCTAAAAACCTTACAAAAGTTTTTGGGTTTCATGAATTACTACCAAAAATTCATCAACAAATTTTTGTTTTGGTAGAGGCCAAACCTCTGTCAGGTATGACCATTTATCTAAATGGTCCAGTCTGGAAGGCTTTTGATACCTTGAAAAGATGGTTTTCAACTGCGCCAATTCTTACACAGTCTGACATCACTCAGCCACTTATTGTAGAAGTGGATGCGTCCGAAGGAGGGGTCGGGGCTGTATTATCGCAGGGAAAATCTCCTAGTAAATGGCATTCGTGTGCATACTTTACTAAGAAACTATCATCTGCTGAGAAAAACTGACATCGGTAACAGGGAACTCTTGGCAATTAAGTGGGCTTTTGAAGAGTAACGTCATTTTCTGGAAGGGGCAGTTCATCCAGTCATGGTAATCACTAATCATAAAAATCTGTTACATTTAGAATCCACTAAAGCGTCTGCATGAGCAAACGCATGCCAAAATGCATGCAAAAGCATCTCGCGCATGACGCAAACCATGTGCATGCGTTTAAATGCGTTTTGGCATGCATTTGCTTTTTTTATGCGCATGGTGGGGGCGGGGACATCATTTGCTGGACATGAGCAGTCTAAAGTGCGCATGCGTATCGAACGCATGTCCTTGCGTACCAATGCGTTCCCATAGATAGCAATGTGGTTTTTTACACAATCCGTGTGCGGATAATTGCGAAAAATTTGACGCATCAAAAAATGCAACATGTTGCATTCGCTGGACCACACCGCGAAACGACACATGCATCCGCATCCGCAAGCGAACACATGTCACTGCATACATAATGTTAAAGATATGTACGCATGAGGATCGTAAGCTGCGCACGCAGACGCAAATGTGAACCCGGCCTAACTCCTGTGAAAATGACAAAGTGCCAGCTACTTATGATCTTCCTCCTTGGTCATTTGCTCTCCGATGCCTTTTGTAAAGTTCAGTCAGTCACTAGTAACAGAGAAGCAGTGACTGCTGAAAAGAGGTGAGGCAGGACGTTGATTCTGTTAGCGGTGAGCTGCAGTACACAGAACAGCTAGAGCCTGGAGATCTCACTTTCCTGTACTGCATATGCTAAATCTCTCACCTGTTCTTCCTCTGCAGTAATAGCACTGTAGTATACAGAAAAATAAAATACTTTAAAGGTGCTGCTGGATACCTACAGTGGGGAAATAACTATTTGATTCACTGCAGATTTTGCAAGTTTTCCCATCTACAAAGAATGGAGAGGTCTGTAATTTTTTACCATAGGTACACTTCAACTGTGAGAGATAGAATCTTAAAAAAAATCCAGAAAATAACATTGTATGATTTTTACATAATTAATTAGCAGTATTTGATCACCAACCAACCAGCAAGAATTCTGGCTCTCACTGTTAGTTTTTCTTTAAGAAACTCACCTACTCTGCAATCATTACCAGTATTAATGCCAACATCTTCTATCGATTTTTTTTTTTTTTTACGACTGTATAAAATCCATATGTCCATTTTATACATCCATACGGCATCACTTTTTTTTAAAAAAGGAACAATTTAATAAACAACAAATACAGTTTCCTATCTTTACAATTGTAAGCATGATAAACACACAACATACGGCTGGTAATCCATGTGTGATATGTCTTCTAAACACTCACTGACAAACAGTTGAAACCAGAAGCTTACTTCACTAAGATTACTTTGCCTTTAAACAATTCTGGACTGCCCATATGATGATGTCATGTGTTTGGAAGCTTCTGTTTTTTGGCAACATCCGAGTTAGAGACACACTGATGGATGTATTTTAATGCACACCTGAAACACACTGCTTCTTTGTGTAGCATCATGGGAAAGTCTAAAGAAATCAGCCAAGATATCAGGAAGAGAATTGTGGACTTGAACAAGTCTGATTCATCCTTAGGTACAATTTCAACATAACTGAATGTGCCTCATTCATTTGTACAAACAATTATATGCAAGTACAAACAAGATGGAAATGTCCAGCCATCCTACCGCTCAGGAAGGAGACGGGTTCTGTGTCCCAGAGATGAATGTGCTTTGGTCCGACATGTGCATATCAACCCAAGGACAAACGCAAAAGACCTTGTGAAGATGATGGCGAAAACTGGAAAGATTGTGTCAATATCCTCAGTGAAACGAGTACTGTATCAACATGGGCTGAATGGCCACTCTGCCAGGAAGAAGTCATTACTCCAAAAGAAACTTAAAAAAAGATTAATGTTGGAAAATACACACAGGTACAAAGACTTTAATTTTTAGAGTTTTGTGCTCTGATGAAACTAAAATTGAACTTTTTGGGTATAATGACCATTGTTACGTTTGGAGGAAAAAGGGAGAAGCTTGGAAGCCTGAGAACACCATCCCAGCTGTGAAACAAGGGGGTGGCAGCATCATGTTGTGGGATCGTTTTGCTGCAGGAGGCACTGTTGAACTTCACAAAATAGATGGCATCATGAGAAAAGAAGATTTTGTGACAATAATAAAGCAACATCTCAAGACATCAGCCAGGAAGTTAAAGTTTTGGCTGAAATCGGTTTTCCAAATTGACAATGACCCGAAGCATACTGCCAAAATGGTAACAAAGTGGCTTAAGGACAACAAAGTTAATGTTTGAGTGGCCATCACAAAGCCCTGATCTCAATCCTATTAAAAATTTATGGGCAAAGCTGAAAAGGCCAGTGCGAGCAAGGCGACCTACAAATCTGGATCAGTTACACCAGTTTTGTCAGGAGGAATGGGCCCAAATTCCAACCATCTATTGTGAGAAGCTTGTGGAAGGATATCGCAAATTTTGACCCAATTAATTCAGTTTAAGAACAATGGTACCAAATACTGATGAAATGTATGTAAACTTTTGACTTTACAATAATTAATAAAAATGGTTTAAACATTCTCTCATTATTCTGGCATTTGGCAAATATTAGTAATTAAGGTAATCCTAATTGACCTAAAATGTGAAAGGTTTATTCTGATTTCATTTCACACATTGAAAAAGTCATTCAGATGTGTCTTTTTATATAGTGCATGTAAACTTCTGGTTTCAACTGTATAACTGGCAAGTCTGATCCTTAATACAGGTCTAAGTAGTGCATGCTGCTAAACTTACATGCAAACCATTGGTCTGTGTGCAAAAACTTTCAAGTGAACTACCACATTGACTTGCATTGATCATTCATTCTGCTGTCCGTTCGTTATCAGTTTTGCATACAGACAGTCTGCGGACGTTTAATGTGTTCATCTGAACAAGCCTCAACTCATCAAATAGTAATTAGTAAATTTGACTATTTCTGGCAGTCCCATAGATAAAAGTGGCGAGGTACATACAGGATGTTTGCTATCTTCGAATGGAAGACCTCACCTTGCAAAATATAAGGGGGGTCTCATGAGAACACAGACCCCTATGGTTTAACATAAAGCCAATTTAGTCTATGTGGGTGCAGTGATTTTACAAAGTTTTTCTGAAAGGGTTAATTGAGGTCCTGAGTAAGCTGTGCTATGCATGAGCAGGTTCAAACTGTTTTTTTTCTAGATGGCTTGCCGCCTTTTTTCCCTTGATTCTGATTGGCAGAGATGAAAAAATGTGGGAAAGAATTTGTATATAAAATAACAGCTGTTTCTAAGGGTCAGACTCATTCCTGTCAGGAAGAAAGAAGATCCCGCCCTCCCTCCTTATTTTCTTATGTCGTGTAGTTTAATTTGTGGGAAAATCACCCGGTTTTTCGGGTGAATTGGATGTCTTGGTCATATTTCAATTCAGTTGATGGTTTTATTATTTATTATTATATGAATTGATTAATTTATGAAAGGTAACCCAAAATAAAATGTCACGGCCATTATATTCCATAACTAAAGTTGTTGTGTTTTTTTTATTTAAGTGGGTCTTGTGTTACCATGAGACAGTCCAGAACAATGTTCTTTAGATCAATGTGGGCACCAGCATTGGGACTCCTAAGGATAAGTGAGTTACACGTTACCACTAGTGATGAGCGAATATATACTCGTTACTCGAGATTTCTTGAGCATGCTCGGGTGACCTCCGAGTATTTTTTAGTGCTCGGATATTTAGTTTTTCTTGCCGCAGCAGAATGTTTTACATCTGTTAGTCAGCATAAGTACATGTGGGGATTCCCTAGCCACTAGGCAACCCCCACATGTGCTTATGCTGGCTAACAGATGTAAAACATTCTGTGGGGGTACAGAATGTGTGTATTTTAGAGGCACATAAATTGAATAACTGAGGGAGCCCAGCTTCGACTGACAAGCATCAAACATCTCCAGACAACAGCGTTCTAGATGGCTCCCAGCTACAATGAAATAAACAGGTGGCAAACCATACAAATAAGAATATTTAGGCATCTGATGGATTTTGTTTATTTTCCAGTTTAAGAGCATAGCAACAGAGTAGTGCAAAAATAATTCTTTTGTTACAAAACATTGTAAAAACTGTACAAAGAAAAGAAAAAAAAAAAAAAACTTTTGCCCAGCAAATCCCTCAACAATGGTCATTCACAAATGACAAGAGTACATTGCTTTGCCCTACCCTCGCTTCCTCACGCACATTATTACAGATTTGTTTTATTCCCGGTTGATCGTCAGATTGGTAATCAAGTACAGAATCACAGACACACAATTGTTTGACATCCGTGTAAAATCTCTCAGCATTAAGATAACAATACATTTTAAATTTTTAAAGAAAATGTAAAACATTAGAGCCTTATTTAGGACGTGAAGACGTGCATCCAACAAGAACATGACCAAGAATACACCACAACTAAGTACTGTGATTCCAAGGAAAATGCACTAAATCCAAGTGACTAATGCAAGTGCTTTATGGAGATATATTTTCTATCTCATATTTTGAACCCCTATTCAAAAGAAAGAAGAGTTTTGGTGTTTTCTCTCATAGGACCGCTAGTCCAGCTTAGTATCTGCTCTGGAATCATTCTTCATGGACAACCAACTACTAATATTTACTGATGAAACATCGTTTTATGTGCATTTTGCACCTACTTTGGCCATTTTTTCACAACCACACAGAACCATGGCAGCTACAGGTATTGTCACCATAACGTGAATACTAAAACGTGCCCATATTATGGCCAGGTGAAAGCCGCCATACTATTTCCAACTTGTAGAATACTTCCTAATTTGTCATATACCTGCTATGCTATATAGTTT